>NC_137811.1:3297726-3617726 GCF_963921795.1 Nannobrachium achirus
GAGAGAGAGAGAGAGAGAGAGAGAGGAGAGAGAAAGCGAGGAGGCGAGAGACAGACAGACGATTTGTACTGTCATGAAACTGTACTTTTTTCTATTGCAAACTTCTAAAAAATTCTTCAATCAATCAATCAATGTGTGTGACGAGAGAAAGAGAGGGAGAGCGAAGGAGACGAGAGACGAGAAAGAGAACAAAAAAAAACGATATAGGGTCGGAGGAGGGTAATGCTGGGTTAGGAGCGTACGAGCGTTGTCATTGTGAGTCTGTCTGTGCGTGTGTGTGAGGGAGACTTGTTTTTTTTCATTGTCGAAATACCGTGCCGTCTTGTCGAACGGTTGTCGTGTCGGACAGTTGTCGTGTCGAAACATTGGCGTCCTTTTTTTCGAAAAAGGGTGCCGTCGAAACAGCGGCGCCGAAATCTCGCGATCCCTAAGTCGAACTATCGGCGCGTCGAAATTGCGTGCCGTCGAACAAATGACACGTCGAAATAGCGACACGCTCCCGTCGGACAAACGTAACGTCGGAGTAATGCATGTCGGATCAACGCTATCCACCCGTGGGAAGTCATTTTGACCAGGGTGTAACAGGCGGGATTGCAGTGTGAATTGTGTTTACCACCACAGACCAAGACGTCCCATTAGTCCGACTTAGGGTTAGGGTTAGGGTTAGGCTTAGGTTTAGGGTTAGGTTTAGGCATAGTTTTACTGAGGTTAGGGTTAGGGTTAAGGTTAGGTTTAGGCAGAGTTTTACTGAGGTTAGGGTTAAGGTTAGGTTTAGGCATCGTCTGACTAATGGGACGTTGGAACAACGCTACACATCAATTCTCAGTTGGTTGATTTATTCTGTATTATGGACAATGGCAATTGTAATGAAAAACTTGCTCGGGTACAGGTATATTCCACACTGATCACGTTTTTTGTTACGACTGCCATTGTCCATAATCCAGAATAAATCAACTCAACTGAGAATCTCTGTGTTTTCACACGGCAATCACGCTGTTACACCCTGGTCAAAACGACTTCCCACGGCTATGGTCAACACGATTCCTTGTATTTTGAATATAGTTTCCCTCCCCAGTCATCTGTCCTCATAGTTGTCATTGTCACACTGACCTGGGTGCCACTGCCATTGATGTGCATGCGACTGATCATCTTGGTGTCATAATCTGTCCAGTAGATCATCTGCTGCCGATAGTCAAAGTTCAGAGTGTATGGATCCTCCAAGTCCTGTAACACCACAGTTGTGTAAGTCTCTGACAGAAATACATTTAAGCAATATTACAGGAGAGGGTGTGCATTAACGGGTTATCCTGCACGACAGCCTTGTCGCAGGAACGAGCCGACAGGCGAGTTCCGTAGACAGGGCTGGAAAAAAAACACATCAACTTCATTTCATTTCATTGTAATTAATAATATTCGATAGGAATTTGTAATTTTTTTAATGCCACATTTAGCCACTATGTCCCTGAACGTCACATGAATACTGCTAGCCTAGCCACCTAGCATAGTGTGGGGAGAGGAGCGCTTGCTGTCTTTCGTGACCAACGCAGTTGATTACTTTACTTGATGAGAGACAGTGCAGTAGTGCTCGTTATATGCACGGTTGGAGAGCCTGTTTTCCATTGAGAGCCCGACTACCTGTTGTATAATCTGGCATTATAACTGTGTAGAATATAGGATAGGATATGTTTGCTAATGGTTTTCACCTGTTTGAGCGTTGAGACGTTGGAGCCGTCCAAGTTCATCTTCTTCAGGCTTTTGCCATTGACAAAGATGAGGAAGGGCTCCATGTCTAGAGAAAGTAAGACATCACATTTTAGTTGATTTACCTTTAAAAATACACCAGGGAGACTAGTGTCTTTTTTTCTCCTTCCTCAATTAACTTTGAGCTGGAGGCAGACGGACTGGGAACAAAAAGTGTCTCTGGCATTTTTGCCTGCACCGACCCACCACATACCACATACTGTTAACCCTAACCCTAACCCACCACATACCACATACTGTTAACCCTAACCCTAACCCACCACATACCACATACTGTTTTAGCTGATGATGAACTGGTTGATATACTGGTTCCAAGCTATATATAATCTATCTATCTATCTATCTAGGTCGTCCTCAGACGAGCCCTCCATCGTTGTTTCCAGTCATCTCGGTTCTCCATACATCTGGCCAGCTCATTGGTGTTCTGTGTCCCTACGTCTTCCTTGAGTACGTCCACGTATGTTTTTGTGGGACGTCCTCGCGACCGGTGCCCATGTGTTGGCTCCCACAGTACCAATTTGCTGGCTGGAAGCTCCTGGTGTCTTTGGCAGTGTCCTGCAAGTCTCATTCTTCTGGTGGCAATTTTCTCGCTTACCCTTGGTATTCCCTCATACAGGCTCCTGTTGGTAACATGTGCGCTCCTGTTGATGTTGAGTACTGCATAATATATAATGTTGCAGGCCATCAATATTATATTCTGAATGACATGGATGGAATGACTTTTGTCATGATGAATGGGAAATGCATTTGCTGATCAGCAAAAAGTGTGCATAGAAAGTGAAGAAAGGGAATTTGGAAGACACTTTCTGACAAACCACATTTTGAGAAAAGAAAGAATGAACTGAAATCCCAGCCGTATAGTCCATATTTATGCAGACTCAGAGTTACGTTACTAGTAAGCTCATGGAATGAGCAAACCTGCTTCTCAGCAATGGACAAAAATACAGAACTTAGGGACTGACATTTTTTTTATAAAAGTGGATGTGGTGTTAAAAGGGGGGGGGGGGGTGGTCATTTAATATTCTTTTGAGCACTGGGAGGGGTGGGGGGGGGGGGGGGGGGGGGCATTTTTCTATCTATTTTGGCTTTAGGGGGGTCATGCAACTGGGGACTGACTGCCCATAAGTCCGACATCTCATTCGTCCTACATTGGTTAACCCTTAAGTTCTGTTCGGGTCATTTTGACCCGTTTTACATTTTCATTTGGAAAAAAAAGGTAGAAGTGATTTTTTTTTTCACCTGAAACTCACTGGACTTAAAGATTCTTCTGAGATGAACATGTAAAAAAAATATTTTTGCACTACACCCAGGCTACACCCCCCTCATATTTTTTGAACCTTAAGTGCTGTTCGGGTCATTTGACCCGGAAGCACAGATGCACAGAAATACACAGTATTATGCCAAAACACAGACACAAACACAGACACACAGTCACCCCCACTTCTAACACCCCCCTTCCGAAGCCCCATTCCGACCCGACCCCCCCCCCCCCCCCCACACACACACACACACACACACACACACACACCTAACCCCCCCTCCCCTGATGCACAGAAATACAAGGAATCATGTACAAACACAGATACAATATCACCCCCTAACCCCTTCCACCCCTCCACCTCCAACCCCTCACCAGGCCCTGTTAGAATTTTCAACCCCTGCCTCACTAACATTCTCTGCACGTCCCTGCTGTTGCTGTATAACAGTTGGTCAAATGTTAGCGTTCCCAAATGTCAGGCATGTCTATAGTTGTGTTTCCATAAAGCTTGTTCGAATTAGGAAGAAAATTATCATTAACACATTCCCCGCCATTTAACAATACCTTCGTACTCTACCATGCCTCCAGTCTCCATAGACTTCCATGTAATTCATAGTGCACGGATCATGCACACCCATGCCTAGATAATGCACCACGTGTGTCCACATTGCTCACAGCTTTCAAACAAAAAAATCCGAATGGAAATCCGTTCAGGCATTCATGAGATAGAAGCCATTATGTTTTCCTAAAATGTAAACAAAGATGGCTGCCATGTTTGATAGATGGGGTTGCTATGGGGGTTAAACATGCAATTTCGCGATTTCTATCATGCCTACTAAATTTTTTGGGGTCAAAAAAATGTTTTGAAAAAAAAAAATGTTTTTTTTTTTTTTTTTTTTTCAAAATGGCGGAAATTCTCGGGACTATCGGGCCTGGCAGGGAAAGACATTGAAATAATCTCGGGACTATCGGGCCTGGCATGCAATGAGTAGGGATATTTCACTTAAAAAAAAAAACATTTTGTCATTGTATGGTCTAATCAGGCTTTTGGGAACACCCAGGACAGTTTTTGAATTTCTTCATTCAGTATTTAGATATTTGATATTAATTTCCCCCATTTTTCCCCCTTCCAGGACCTTCCTATACAAACCTATTATAAATTCAAACTCCATTTCAACCATGATAGATTCAATTAAAACACCTGTCCTTTTTTCTGGAGACTCCTGACACCCTCCGAATACATGAGCAGGCCGTGTGTTTTCGATAAAAAATGTCATTGATTTCTATTAATGTTTTGAGGAAATGAAATTTATTAAATACAATAAAAGATTATAAAAAATGAATGAAAAATGTTATCGGGAAAAAAACACGGCCTGCTCACGTATTCGGAGGGTGTTAGGAGTCAACAGAAAAAAGGACAGTTGTTTTCATTGAATCTATCTTGGTTAAATGGAGTTTGAAGTTATATTGGGTTTGTATAGGAAGGTCCTGGAAGGGGGCAAAATGGGGGAAATGAATATCAAATATCTAAATACTGAATGAAGAAATTCAAAAGCTGTCCTGGGTGTTACCAAAAGCCTGATTAGAGGATAAAATGAAAAAAAGAAAAAAAAAGTGAAATATCCCTTTTAGTCGAAAAAAGAAAATGCGCATTTTGCCTGTTTCCATTCACTGATAAAATGCGATTCTTGCAGATAGTTCATGAAATAAGCAGTCGGACAGGCGCTATTTTTCCAGTCAAGTGAGACACATTATTGAACATGCATTCTAACCCAGGGCTCTTCAGCCTATAGATTTCATATAAGATAAGAGAGAGAGAGAGAGAGAGAGAGAGAGAGAGAGAGAGAGAGAGAGAAGAGAAGAAGCTCCACTCCACAACCCTGCAACAGCATTGAACAGGATAACAGCTGATATATAGGCCTACAGTACAAGCTCATCACAGCTCGTTGCGGAGGCGATGTGAGCTTGGAGGTCTGCTGTTCTCTGCCGTTCTGTGCGCGCGACGCCGTCACAGAACGGAGAATAATAATGACGAATGGTTTTACTTTTGAGCACAACTTTGAACATGTTGGTAACTTGGTACAACCAAGAGGCGGCCGACCCCCACCAGCACTTCCCGCGAGTAGGGTTACCAACCGTCCCGTAAAATACGGGATCGTCCCTTTTTTGGAAACTAAAAGACGTGTCCCGTATTGAACTGAAACGGGACGCTCTTTGTCCCGTATCTGAAGGTTGGGGGATAAATATGAATGACGGGATGATTTAATTGAGAAATGACAGCGATTCTGCCTGTCAGAGAGCTTCCACTCTGCTCTCCTCTGAGACAAGTGCTGCATCCCATTGCTGAGTGAGGCGCTGCGCTGTTTTTAAGCAGCCCATTGGCTTATTAACACAGTGTTGCTAAGACACAGGCTCCGCTCCCTACACAATCCGTTCCCATGGGCTGTAGGTACAGTCCACAGTTGCCTGCGCGAGACGAGAGTGCGAGCAATACGACAGTACTCGGCTCAGAACAGTTTAATGTCTTTAAAAAAGAAAACGCGTGACAGAAGATTGTGTTTGTGTACAAACAGATTAGACATGAATACATGATAGGTGATAGCCTAAACAACAAAGTGAAAAAGCAAGCAGAAAATAAGCCATGGATATATTGGTATTCCTGGGAGCACTACAGTATTTCTTGTCTGCCAACTAAGCGACCCCAGACTGGCTGGTATGTGAAATAACATAAGCATGCGTTGATTTTGTTTTTAAAACCTAATGGTTATTACTGTATGCCAATATGATTAAACTAGTGTTGGGTAACCAGAGAGTGGGCACATAAGAAACAGGTAGACCTGTTTTTGGGGAAAAAAAGAGAAATAAAATACACTACATGATTTTAAGGTAATAGGACATGGCCCAAAGACACCCGAAATGATATTGTGAAAGGAAAAATATGATTTAATATAGGAAAATACCAGTTTTAGCCAACTTTAGATAACCGAAAATAACCGATTTTTCGGCGTCGCCTTCGGCGACGCTACTTTCCTCATAAATATAATGAGGTGTCCCGTATTTGAAACTCTGGGAGTTGGCAACCCTACCCGCGAGTTCAATGCATTTTAATTCTAGTCGGGGATCCACATGCCCAAAAGCTCAAGGAATAGGGTTGAACCTGTGATGTTCTGCCGCACTTTTTATTTCTGTTTTATCTATTAGTTTGGTCATTAAGGTCCACAGAATGAGAGGCCTGCTGATGATATTATGATATGATAATATTCTATACTTTTTGTACCAAAATGTTTGCTAGTGTCTGACCTAAGTTGACCTAAATAGATCTATATTTTCGCACGCACACAGTTCGATTGTTGTTAACCATTTCGACATCACCTTGGTATTACAGATACTTTCCAGAATCTCTGCTCTGCCTAAACCATACCACCCTTCCTCTTTCTACTAGAGCAGAGGTCAAGACATTGCAACATGCACACCATCTGTAGAAAGACGGTTGGTCACCACACCCAATTACTCACTATAACGCCCAATGTCTAAAACCGCTGAACGGTGTGGAAGGAAAAATGGTTATACACAGTGTAATCCCTTGATAGAATACAAACGGATCTATTCTACCCTAATGATTGATTACCAATGAATACTTTTACACCTGATAATTATAATGGGATTAACTCACGAATCAATGATAAATGATAGAAAGTATACGAAAATCATACTATGGTTGTGTGTGTATGTGTGTGTGTGTGTGCTGTATTTTTACATTATATCCAAGTACCGAAAGCCAATGTCTTGCAGTATTGTCCTACGGCCCGGCCACACTTCATGTGTTAGAAGTTCATAAGTTCATCCAAAAGGTTCTTTCAGAGTTCATCTACTCGTACACAGCCCTGTCTCACACGTACGCCAGCATGCACTTAGAGCATGATCGACACATGCCTGCCTAGTGTTGTAAATGATAAAGTAACACGTGTGCTGTGAGTGCTGTTGGTGCACAGGGTCAGTTGGTGCACGTCCACATGTTCCTGGTTCCTTAAACTGTTTCAAAAGATACACTGATCTATTGTTTGCAAAGAAGCTCACTTCCTCAACCGTCTACTCAATCAGTCTACGACACCTTGGCACAGTCCAGGGGCAGGGGAAAGGAGGAGTGAAGACCACGTGGCGAAAGGGGTGGAGGCAGACAGCCTTACCTCTCTAAGTGTGTGGCCAATCATGCCTGCTTAGTTGAAGAAACCACCAATGGAGTCCAGCTCAGGACTCCTCACACGAACCAATCAGAAGTCTCGCCTCCCCTGCCGAAGATCTGAACATTAGTATAACCCCTCTCGTTTTGAGGGGGCCCGCGTCCGTCCTACGAGAACATTACAGCTCGCTGTTGTGTACTTTACTGAACGAACCTTTTTGGTACCGGTACCTGGATCATTTTCTCTTTTGTCTCCTTACATAGATTTTACTTAGAACTTAGTATAATCCATTTGTGCAAACGGTATTGATATAATAAAGTTAACAGCTATTATTTTAAATAGAAGTCTCCTGTCTTTAGTATTTGTTTTATGGCACATTCATACTGATTCTTGTTCTACGCATAACCTCACCTTCTGAGAAGTCTTAGTACAGTTTAGGCGGTGTAAGGGGCCCGGGCCTCGAGCCTTGGTTTTCTCATTTGAAGAGAGGTTCTTTCAAAACATGGTGACCCGTCTGACGTGATCAGTTTTGTGCCTTTTTAACAATTTTCGAGATTCAAAATTTTCGGAAAGAACGCGTTGTTGCTTCCCGAGTGTTCCAGTTACATCCAGTACAACAGGCGGCCGCCTACTGCATCTACTGCATCTAATAAGGTAAGCACAAACCTCTTAAGAAATTGAAATTGTGCACATTGGCATAGGTTCCAAATTCAGTTGTACTGTTGTATGCTACTGTCAAACATTCTAGTTCGATAGGAATATTATAGTAAAATCTGTGGGACAAACACTGCTTGGGAGCATAGTATAACTGCATTCTACCGTGAATAGTGTGCGGTATAAATACAGGCATCTACAACACCGGGTCGCGCCTGGGTTGAATGAGTAAAAGGTAAGGGGAGAACCCCAAAGGTAAGGGGAGAACCCCGGTAAGGGGAGAACCCCAGGTAAGAGGAGCGTGAGGGGGTAGTTATAGTAAATCCTAGCCAAGAACGCAGTGTGAGGGGGGTGCATTTACTAAATCCTAGCCCAATAACACAACGGTGTATCCGCCGTATTGTAAATAATAACAGTGTCTCTGGAGGACAAGAGGGACTGTGGGAGATTGTGAGAGCGAATGGAATAAAGTGAATGATTGATGATTTGAATGAGCTCGATGTACAACGGACTGTTTAAAAAATAGTTAACTTGTTTTGTATTACTGCTAAATAATTTTAGTAGATAGAAAACATCACAGTGCATCTTTTGAGTAAAAATTGGTATAGCAAAATCATTTTTGAGCACTTTAGAATAAAAACTAATTTTAGACGGTCCGAAGAGCTTCAAGTTAGGTGGTCTAGAGGAGCTCCCGGACATTAGATGGTTTGGATGAGAAATCCTAAAGTAGTTTTAAATCATTAAAATTGACTCAATTTTAACAAACAAATATAGTATAACATAAATCAACTAAATTTAAGCGTAGTATAACAGAATAAAAGTATTTTAAGTAGTTTAACACCAGTATGGGAAGTATATTATCCACAGAGAACCGGACTCAAATAAAAATTGAACACATCATTATATTGTTTATTGCATTTTGTATACTCCTGACGCATTTCCTATTCATTTAACATAATCAAGGGAAGCTACAACGAACACACACCACTGAGATCTGAACACCGTCCAAAAGTCAGTCATGAATCCAGCAGCACCTCAAAAGTTCGAGGCGTGAACTCTGTGGGAAATTCGAATAAGTTTTCTTGAGATTTGATTCTTTTGTCCAGTTTTTGAGGCTCCTGGTGTTTTTAATGGTGTATTATACAGGCCCTAGTAATGTCCCCAGCAACGTGAGCCAGGGGAACGATAGCTACAGCACCCCTTGGGGTTCTATTTTGACAGATCCCCCAACGGGTGTGGCAATCGGTCAGTTTGTATCCTCCGCGATCATGATGCTGTGGCTGACCCAGAGGCAAGGCCACCCTCTAATTCGTGGAGCGGTCTTGGGGCTCATGTACACGTGTTTGAACCTGTACAGGGGCTTCCAGGGGTTATGGAGCCTCTCTGGGTGGGTCCTGCCTATCTATTTGTCCAGTATGGACATCGGTAGCAACGCTTTCACCACGGTAACCACTGGAGGGAGCTTCATAGGTATGGTTGGTTCCGGGGTGAAACTGTATTGCCTCGGAGAGTATAATCACCTTTCTGGCCCTTATTTAATCGGCACTGAGCTATCTGATTGTTGTGTCATGGGCTTCGCGTTGGTCCTGTTGTGGGTCTTAATGATTATGGAGAAAAAAACCATGGCCAAGCGCGCTCTTCAGGCCTTCGTGAAGTCCCTCACGGTTTTTACGGGCGGAATCATGTTGCTGCGAGTGTTTGAAGCCTTCTTTCCCTACTCAAGACCAAGCTTCTACCTTGTTGGAGCTTTTATCTGGCTAACCGAAGGCAGGCAGCATTTTAGACGCGAGAACACTGTAGTAGAGGGAGTCGCGAAACCAAACATGTTCATGCTCCCCTGTCTCAATTGTCAGGGCCGTAACCCCTATGCCTGACTACACTCAGGCAGCCAACAAACCTTTTATCCTGGATGTTTCTGAAAAGGACGGCATTTTCAATGCAGTCCTGTATCAGAAACATAAGGGGGATGGAGGGGAACGTAGTATGTTAAATGTTTGTATGTTATGTCATGTACTAATATATGGAGGGGAACGTAGTATGTTAAATGTTTGTATGTTATGTCATGTACTAATATCTGTTGTTTTTGTCTTCACAGAATTGTTGAGAACTGCATGAACATCACCTCTGACGCCAAAAGCCTACACAGAGCGATCTGGGCGTATAGATAAGCGACATTTACACATAGTCAGAAATCATACACAAGCCCAGGAAGTAATATTACAAAGATCTGAAAACATATAGTAAGTCAGAGAGTGATATTAGGATATATAGGAACACTATGCCCAACCGTAGGAAGTATGCCATGCTCTTGACTGTACCTACACTCCTTAAAATATGGGTGTCTGTACACTTGCTAACTCCGGTCCAAAGTGCAAACCGCATATCCGGAGGTTACCAAGCATCAGATTATTATCATCATCACTGTGATACTATGATATAAGTCACTAGTGGAAAATTACAAGCACTACGTGTCACTTTCTTCCGGTTACTTTCTTGTTATGATATGGGAACGAATCAATATGTTCCACGCTTCTTACTGTCATAAACTGTATGTCTTTATATACATGTTAAACTTCCATTTTCGGAGAGAGAGAATGCTCGACCTGCCACTAGTGGTGGGGAGAGATTTAGAACGCTGCCACCAGGATGGTATGCTCACTGTCTGTCTTCTTTGTCTGTCTCTCCTCAATACAGCAATCTAAGATCAGTCCTTTGGCTCGTCTCTTCTTATTTTCACTATGGATTTAGAGATCCATAATTTATTTATTAATTGGTCCTTCTCGAATGGTCAAGCTGCGGTGCGTTTGACCAGCCAGGGGGGGACTTGAGACCGGTACTGTACGGTCCTTCTCTCACCAGGGCTGGTCAAAACGCTCCGACACGCTTTAAAAGAACCAGACATTTGGAATTTATCTCTACATTGCTGTATTTTCAGACAAAGGATTTTATTTGACAACAGTGTTATGAGTTTTGGATTAATGTGGAACCGCGTGGACATCCGGGAGCAGCGGACCGTGTTGGACCGTCGGACAATTGGTTGGATACTCCCCCGGTCCTGGGCTGCACCTGGATCTCTGCGCTTGGCAAATTCCTAAGTTATTAAGATAAGTACATATTTACTAAGTCCCCGTAACGTGTCGTGTCTTTGAATTTTGAATTAACGATGTTAATGTGATGATAATTAATTGAATATGAATGATGTTCTCCCTCTGTCTGGAGGAGTCTAATAATGTTTTGGTTTGACACGCATCGTAAATTAACCCATATCTACTAGATTCAGAATGGTCGTACTCGTACATTTCTTTGTTTCATCTTACAAAGTTTCAGGGAAGTGTGTACAAACTCCCTATTCTATTTTTTGATCTATTTCTCTGGTCTCTGCCTCTCATTGACATGAGGAGAGACAAATATTTTCAGACTTTTAACTTTTTCGGTACAGTCATGTCGTTGTCTTTTGTCTGGACCCTATGAATGGTCATTATATGTTTGGCTTATAACCTAGGGCAAGTACTTCTAGTCGGCCTGAATTTAACGAGTACTTCTAGTCAGTTGCGGTTATAGCTTTTTACTGTTATGTCTGGACCCTATGAAGGGTCAGTATTTGTCAGTTTGTTACTGTTATGTTCACTGTACCGACAATACTGTGTTTATTTAGGTCTCTCACTTTCATGGCTTGGCCCAGCCATCGGAAATTGAGAAACAATATTTTTATCTTTGACTATGTTACTGACCAGTTCTGTTTTCTGTAATATTAAGTACTTTTAAGACGTTTTAAAATGTCTCTGAGAAATTAAAGTTAAGATTTAAGACTAAGAATAACTAACTCAAATTATTGATGCCTAAATTAATTTAAACTGTTGTAACTTTAAGATTTTAGAGCCCTCCATAGGATTATGGTCGTTTACAGTATTGATAATTCCTGTTTACTCTTATATGTCCCTCACTCCCTCGCTGTAGTCGACACAGGTGGGGGAGTCAGGAACTAGCCTAAATTCATTTAAACTGTTGTAACGTTAAGATTTAAAACCTGCTAGAGGCTTCTGGCTGTGTATTATACTATAATTTCATTTATTTGATGACTTTTCTGTGAGAATGAATTTACCGTACTGTATGTGTGTGCGAGCAGAAGATTTGCGTGGGGGTGCTGCTTCACTAAACCCCCCCCTCTCTGACTCCCATCTCTGTGAGCATGAGTGCGTGTGCGTGCGTGCACTTGTGTGTGTGTTCCAATACTGTATGTGTGAGTGCGGGCATGCGCCTGTGTGTGCGTAAATGTCGCTTTAACCCCTTATCTGTTCCACTCCCTCTCCATCACTCTTGTGTGAGTGTGTGCGTGAGCGTGCGTGTTGACTGTGATTCATGCCTGTTGAGGTGCCTCTCCTGGACCTCGTATCAGATCAGGTCTACCCACCTCCTGTGTATAGGGAGGAACATGAGTGAGCTTTTTGTTTTTATACATACTGATGGCTTAAACCACCCACACATAGACCAGCCTCCAGTCTACTTACACGTTGAACCTGTTGTTTTCTATAAAATTGTTTTTCCCTGCTTATGTGAATCCCTAGCATCCCCAAAGGACTAGGAGATATAGTTTTAGGTATTTTCTGCACTGAGTTCTGTTTTACCCCGAAGGGGGTCTCGTATTAATTCATGTTTTCTGATGTCATCATATGGATGTGTGGTCTGTCCAACCAAGTGAAAACTCTGGATTCAGAGACCAAGTTGACCTTATGGTCAACAGATAGAAACTAACAAGTATGAAATAGATGTCATCAGAAACATAGAATATTGTGCCATTGTTTATGTGTTAGTAGCACCCCAAAGGGGGGCCGTTTATTGCTTTTCCTAAGAATATTAAAAGCAACTGTTTATTCTGTTGACCCCTGCTCACCATGTTTTTCAGAAACGTTACCCGATTTGAGTGGACTTCGTAAAAGCAAGTCCAAAGCGAGGAGTTTGAACTTTTCTGAAAAATGTGCCAATTATCATATCACTAATTGGTGATCTGCCCTGGAGGCAGATCAAAGGGGGAATTTGATGATATTATGATATGATAATATTCTATACTTTTTGTACCAAAATGTTTGCTAGTGTCTGACCTAAGTTGACCTAAATAGATCTATATTTTCGCACGCACACAGTTCGATTGTTGTTAACCATTTCGACATCACCTTGGTATTACAGATACTTTCCAGAATCTCTGCTCTGCCTAAACCATACCACCCTTCCTCTTTCTACTAGAGCAGAGGTCAAGACATTGCAACATGCACACCATCTGTAGAAAGACGGTTGGTCACCACACCCAATTACTCACTATAACGCCCAATGTCTAAAACCGCTGAACGGTGTGGAAGGAAAAATGGTTATACACAGTGTAATCCCTTGATAGAATACAAACGGATCTATTCTACCCTAATGATTGATTACCAATGAATACTTTTACACCTGATAATTATAATGGGATTAACTCACGAATCAATGATAAATGATAGAAAGTATACGAAAATCATACTATGGTTGTGTGTGTATGTGTGTGTGTGTGTGCTGTATTTTTACATTATATCCAAGTACCGAAAGCCAATGTCTTGCAGTATTGTCCTACGGCCCGGCCACACTTCATGTGTTAGAAGTTCATAAGTTCATCCAAAAGGTTCTTTCAGAGTTCATCTACTCGTACACAGCCCTGTCTCACACGTACGCCAGCATGCACTTAGAGCATGATCGACACATGCCTGCCTAGTGTTGTAAATGATAAAGTAACACGTGTGCTGTGAGTGCTGTTGGTGCACAGGGTCAGTTGGTGCACGTCCACATGTTCCTGGTTCCTCAAACTGTTTCAAAAGATACACTGATCTATTGTTTGCAAAGAAGCTCACTTCCTCAACCGTCTACTCAATCAGTCTACGACACCTTGGCACAGTCCAGGGGCAGGGGAAAGGAGGAGTGAAGACCACGTGGCGAAAGGGGTGGAGGCAGACAGCCTTACCTCTCTAAGTGTGTGGCCAATCATGCCTGCTTAGTTGAAGAAACCACCAATGGAGTCCAGCTCAGGACTCCTCACACGAACCAATCAGAAGTCTCGCCTCCCCTGCCGAAGATCTGAACATTAGTATAACCCCTCTCGTTTTGAGGGGGCCCGCGTCCGTCCTACGAGAACATTACAGCTCGCTGTTGTGTACTTTACTGAACGAACCTTTTTGGTACCGGTACCTGGATCATTTTCTCTTTTGTCTCCTTACATAGATTTTACTTAGAACTTAGTATAATCCATTTGTGCAAACGGTATTGATATAATAAAGTTAACAGCTATTATTTTAAATAGAAGTCTCCTGTCTTTAGTATTTGTTTTATGGCACATTCATACTGATTCTTGTTCTACGCATAACCTCACCTTCTGAGAAGTCTTAGTACAGTTTAGGCGGTGTAAGGGGCCCGGGCCTCGAGCCTTGGTTTTCTCATTTGAAGAGAGGTTCTTTCACTGCTCTGCCGGAAACATCGCGAAAAAAAGTTATGGCCATTTGTATATTCACTGTCCCATTGACTCCACTACACAGGAAAGGAAATATATTATAAAAAAGAAACATTCTGCTTTAAGTAGCATGTGAGGGGTCAAAATGGAGAGTTTTCATGATTGTGAATCTATTGCAAGAATTTGTTTTGCAGAAAAAACATTCCTTGGGCTAGAAAACTAACCAACAAGTGTGAAAAAGTGATGAGTCATCACATTTCACAGTCATCACAGTGATGAGTCATCACTTTTCACACTTTTGTTGGTTAGTTTTCTAGCCCAAGGAATGTTTTTTGTGCAAAACAAATGCTTGCAATGGATTCAGAATCATGAAAACTCTCCATTTTGACCCCTCACATGCTACTTAAAGCAGATTTCTTCTTGTTTATAATATATTTCCTTTCCTGTGTAGTGGAGTCAATGGGACAGTGAATATACAAATGGCCATTACTTTTTTTCGCGATGTTTCCAGCAGAGCAGGCCTCTCATTCTGTGGACCTTAATGACCAAACTAATAGATAAAACAGAAATAAAAAGTGTGGCAGAACATCACAGGTCCCCTCCCATTTTGAGGGACTGGATCCCCGGCTATTCAGAACAATTCGCTTTTGTGTTTCCATTCACTAATGCACATTACGTTTTTTCGATAAAGCCTCAAAATCCACCTCCTCCAAGCGCATAAATGTGTTTGCGGAAGTTTATTTGAATTTTGAAAGGCTTCCATAAAAATATTTATGCGCAAAAGCCTTAATGTGCAAAAAACTGCTTTATGGAAAGGCAACTTATAATGACATCACTCTGGTTATGTCCACATTTAAAGGAGGGGGGGGCTTTGGTGCCGCAAAAATTATATATAAAAAAAACACATATATATATATATATATATATATATATATATGTTCAACAAATATTACAATAGTTTTTGTTATTATTATAATTTTATCGACCCTTGGAGTCACTATTACACCAACCAGGTAGCCTACTGTATGTTGCACTGGGTGGGTGTTATTTAATTCTCCAAATCTAGCCCTCAATAATGAATAATTATGTAATTTTGAGGCAGAAACATAGTTATAGCCTATACTGTGGATCATTTTGGTGGGGGGTCTGGGGGTCCTCCCCCAGAAACATTTTAAATGAGTAGATGTTATTTCCTGTATTCTGTTGCATTTTACAGGGAGTTTGATACTTTTAAAAGGCTTTACTTGGATGATAAAATTATGGATTAATGTTTACATTAAGCTGCAAGTAACACATCTTTTGCTTGAAGATCTGTTCTTTTGCACACACATCCATCCAAAAGTCCCTCCTCATTTAAACTGCCTGCTAGTAAGCAATGGGCATTTTGGACGTGTTGAATAAATGTTGTAGCCTAGATCCTCCTGTCGCCTGTCGATCTTACTGTAGAGAATGATGTGCGCAGGAACGTGCACGCAGCGTTCCTCACAGCAGACGCTCACGCACACACAGCGACGCATGTCAATGCATCTAATCATTACTTCAGAATCAGATACAGTATTTTAAGCCCTTTAATTGCTCAAATCGCGGCCGAGGTGGATGTCTCAGTGACACTTGAGTTGACGCAGTTTTCCACTTTGTGACGGCTGGTGATATGACGGCGTGAGAAATACGATGTGTGGCGTGAGAGCGTGAGAAGAGGGTCATTTGCGTGAGTCTCACGCTCATTGCGTGAGGGTTGGCAGCTCTGGTAACACTTCTAGCCCCCATAAGTCACATCCAATCCAACAATGAAAGGTTGCATTGTATCTTGGGAATGGGCTTATTCTGTGTAAAATGACATATTTAGCCACTCGTACGCACAATAGAAAGAATTTTAACACTCATCTTTTATATTCTTTAATTACAATCTCAAATATGAACCCTTCATATAAACTAAAGTTGTCCTTTAAGTCATAACTGGTTAAAAAGTCTTCCAGTTTTCAATTTGAACAATACACAGAGAAATATTAATAATACTGCAAGGCAATTTGACATGGTTGTATGAAACAAGACACAGGCAAAACAAAGTAGTATAGTTATAACTCATGTTAACCCATTTAGGGCCTAGAATTATTGAATGCTTTAACCAGTGAAAAATAGCAGATATACAAGCTCACTCAGTGCCGCGCTGCGAGCTTGTAGATCTGCTATTTTGAAAAAGTCGTGAAAATGTGTGCAAATCTTTGAATATTATGTATTTTCAAAGTGAACGTTTGTAACTACAATTTAGCCTCTGGGTGGTCCCTGGAACTAAATATTTTGAGATGGGGGTCCGTGGCCAAATACATATCATCTTGGGGGTCCCTCACATGAAAAGGTTTGAGAACCACTGACATAGTAGTCTCTCAAGAACAGACTAACTGAGCTCCAGTTGAAGTGAAAAGGACCTTTTTCTTTGACGATGGCTGGCCAGATTGCTGACATAGAAACATAGGTTTTTCAAAAAATCTTAGAAGGATTCAAAAGACACTTATATAGAATCGGGTCAAAATTATTTTTTTCTAATCAAAAATAGCAGATCTACAAGCTCGCAGCGCGGCACTCGGTGCCACGCTGTGAGCTTGTATATCTGCTATTTTTCAATAGTTAAAGCATAAAATAATGATACACAATATAGTGTGCCCGTTCTGAATGGATTAAATGAGTTACTATAATATAGTCTTACCTACAGAATCCGCTGAGTTCAGAGTATGCAGCCATGTGAGGAGGAGACAGCATTGTATTATCACACGCATGTCTGCACATTAAAACTGTGAAAGTATAGGAGTGAGAGCAGTAAGAACAGTAGAAAGAAAATAACTGTTGTTTTATATTCTCCAGACCCTGCACCACCAGGAAAGGGTCAAAGGTGGAATTAAGTGACCACACACTGTCTGATATGACTTACTGAGAACCATGATGAAGTCAGCACTTTAGATTGGATCAGGGATGCAATGTTTACTTAACCCATTTAGAACGGGTACACATTATTGTGTATTATTATTTTATGCTTTAAATATTGAAAAATAGCAGATATACAAGCTCACAGCGCTTTTGAGCTTGTATATCTGCTATTTTTGAAAAGTTGTGAAAATTTGAATTTTGACACGATTCTATAAGTGTCTTTTGAATCCTTCTAAGGTTTTTTGAACAAACTTTCTATGTTTCTATGTCAGCAATCTGGCTAGCCATCGTCAAAGAAAAGGTCCTTTTCACTTAACTGGAGCTCAGTTAGTCTGTTCTTGAGAGACTACTATGTCAGTGGTTCTCAAACCTTTTCATGTGAAGGACCCCCAAAATGATATGTATTTGGCCACAGAGTCGGACCCGCATCTCAAAATATTTAGTTCCCAAGGACCACCCAGAAGCAAAATTTGAATTACAAACGTTTGCTTTGAAAATGCATACTGTATATTCAAAGATTTGCACACATTTTCACGACTTTTTGAAAAATAGCAGATCTACAAGCTCGCAGCGCGGCACTCGGTGCCGCGCTGTGAGCTTGTATATCTGCTATTTTTCACTGGTTAAAGCATTCAACAATTCTAGGCCTAAATGGGGTAGAGCTCTTTATATCTGTCTTAAAATGCATGAGCAGTCCAAGAGGTGCACTGCACGCACATCATTAGAAATAAATCTAAATGACAATGCTGCCATTCAGACATCCTTCCATTCAGACACCAGCCCTATACCTAACCCTAACCTCTATGGAAGTGTCGCCATTCAGACAATTAGAAGTCAATGTCTGAATGGCAGCATGTCTGAATGGAGAGCGGGCCCCAGTTAAAGGTGTATTCAGTGATAATGAAAGTGGCCGGGGGTGATCTTGTCCCCTACTGGCCTTACAGCGTGGAAATGTTTAGTTTTTTATAGATCTTTTGCACCATTTTAATGTCCTCGTTTTGATCATTAGACCCAATCACTGAATATCGGTAGGCCTACGTCTCCAGCTTCAGGTTATTATGATACTGATTTACGAAACTATGGCATTTTATGAGTTCAGTAGTTTACAATCTAGGCATTTAGCAGATGTTCTTAATTCAGAGTGACTGTGGTTCTCAAAACTTTTATTTTGACCATCATAACTAAACATCATAACATAACTACGGCCATACTCTACCCTGATTGGTCGAGGACTGGCATGGCCACCTCTGAAAACCGAATCTAGCTATTCTCGTAACACGGGCCATGGAAGTCCTTATATGGTCAGCACACATTCTAGTGAGGAGAATGAATGGAAAATGTACCAATTATAGTTTTATTTGAATGAAATACAATCACTGAATATACCTTTAAAAGAATAGTTTGATGTCAAACTCTTCGTTTCGACCATGGAGGAGTATTGAGATAGTGAATGTAAAACATTTCTCCTTGTAATCTTGCCTCCTCTTTCCACCTTTTCATTGCCTACAGTACATAACAGAATGAACTACAGTAATAATGTGCCCTGGCTGCATGTTTAAGATGAACGGCTACAGGATTTCTCTCTTCCCCGCATCTGATATCAGAGCCATGCTCGCTGATGCGAGTGCGGAGGGGTCTGTTGGTTTTGTCTACGTACCCCAGGTCACAGGGACATTCAATGAATACGTTACACCACATTAGCAGAACTACAGGTTATCGCACCACAGATGTTAGGTTTTTCCACTATCTCAATACAACGGCTCCTCATGGTCTAAAGCAGTGTTCACAACCTTTTCAGGCCGCAACCCCCAAAATAATCATATTTTAACTGGGGACCCCCCCACCCTAGCTGACGGAGTTGAGGCATAACACGGCTATATTGTAAGAATATTTTTACAATTTACACATTTTCACAATGTTTGCCTCTATAATATTTTAACATTTGGCTAAGTTCAAATAATGTTTTAACTTGTCATTTTAGAGGTATTAAAAAGTCCATAAATTGTCACTTTGGAAATGTGCAGATACCCTCTATACACTTAAACTGTGTTTTGTTGCACATTAGGATAATCATCTGGGGACCCCACAAAACACTTGAGAACCACTGGTCTAAAGCGGGGGTTCTCAAATGGCGGTATGTGTAACCCTAGGGCTACGCAGATGGTGCTACAGGTGATGAGAGAAAGTGGAAAAACTGGACACAGTAAACGTGCTCAGGATGCCCTAATTCTAAGTCTTTCACTCCTTATGTATTTTTTATTTTTTTCATATTCTTTGTTTTGAGCCTGTAGATCTGCTATTTTTGATACTTTTGTATGACACTGTATTATGACAGAATAGGGCATTAATCTACCAAAAGAAAAAAAGGTAACATATGGAGGTACGGGGTGGGGTGTCTGCCTGACATCAACGATATGCTATAGTTTTATGAGAAACATATTGTAGTTAGGTAAAGGTAAGGGTGGGCGATATGGAAAAATACAATATCACAATATTTTCCCAAGCTGTGTCACGATAAACGATTTTACCACGATTCTTTTACACGTTGGTTTTTAGGTAATTTTTCAAGTTACTTAAACTTAACAAAAACTAGACTCTCTAGGTTCCTTTTGGGAGGTCTAAATTGAACAATTTGCAAGTATGTAACTCTGACAGTATACAAATGAAACCAAATGGACCCGTATTTGTATACTGTCAGAGTTAAGTGGAGACCTTGACATTTTAAAGTTTGAGAACTACTGATTTAGACCAAAATGCAGGTTTAAATTGAATTCTGCAATGAATATATGTATTAACGATTAAACAGGATCATTGTCTTCAATTGTATCACGATACGATACCCCTGAAAAGGCATGTCGTGGAGACATTGTATCGTCTCAACGATAATTATCACCATATTGCCCACCCCTAGGTAAAGGGTACTTTGATCCAGAAATCAGGAAAATGGGTTACTGAAGCCAAAGAAGTTTGAGAACCACTGGTCTAAAGGACCTTGTCACTTGGTGTTCTTGTAAAAAGAAAGAAATGTGAGAACGTTCCAATTAAATGCATAACAAATACACACATAAACACTTGCACCGGTAAATCAAATGTAATATTGTAGCAAACTCTGATTGTTTGCGGAAAGAGGTTTGTGCCACATCAATGGTTTTAACTCATTAACTGAAATACATTAGCTTGTATGGCAGTGGTTCTCAAACATGATCATGTCAGTGATCCCCAAATCAATAAATTATTCGTCCACAGTCTGTGGTTTGAATGCTTTGTGGAGAGCAGCTGACACCAGAGATTGGAAAACACACACACACACACCCTCCCCCCAAGAACTCTGACCCCCGTTCTGACCCTTTGACTACGTCTCTGTCTAGTCCCTTTGCCCCCCGGTTGCCTCCAACCCCACCACCCCCAAGCCTTAGTTGAATGAAAGCTGTTTGAACTTATACCTGCCTCTGTGCCTGCTTTTGGGTCCTTTACTGTTTGGTGCCTGACAGAAAGGAGTCTTTACATTTTTATACAAGACAGGAGAACACTAAAAAATGACATTTCGGACGCCCATTCTGCTTTCTTCTGGGTAAAAAAAAAAATGCTACATACTGTAATATGTTAATTTTATAGTCTTGTCCTTTTCAGAGCCAGCTAGTGAGTGGGACAAGTAGTCCTTGGGCTAGACGAGATATCGGTACCGCTGAGTTGGCAAAACCTTACCTATACTAAATAGTTTTTAGGGTCAATATAAGTAAATTAAACTATGATAGACTTCCATAGGAGTAGCTTTTTATATTTTTGACATTTTGTTAAACTTATTTTCCTCTATAGGCGGATTTTCATTCATGCATATTATCGCTCATGTTCAGGACATATTGCAACGTTTTATATTATATATTTGGTATTGTTTTTAATACACTTTGAGCTTTAATTCAAGCCCTTTTGTGAATATGCATGATAAGTACAGTGGTCACTGGAGCTCTTCAAAACTTTAATAACTAAAAATTTCCCACAATTTCTGCCTAAACCATATATTTTCTTTTAGTTCTGTGGCATCAAGAAACATCAGAGACACAACACACAACAACTGGAATACAGACATGACCCTAAGGATTCAAGAAATGTATAATTTACCCACAGTATTTCATTCTAAGGTGGTCATTTTCAGCCTTAACCTAAACAAGCACTTTTTATTAGAAAAAGACAGGTCAATAGGCCTATATGAAAGAATAGCACTAAACCTCCCTAAACATTGATACAAAAGGGTTTCAATTGATTCTGGTACCTATAGGCATGCTTGAGAACATCCCAAAAATCCAGGAAAATATATTAACCATAAAGGCATCATTTTCAAGATGGCACCCGCGGATGGCTGCCAGGAGCTTAGAATGGCTATATCTCAATTATTATACAACCTAGAAAGGTGGTTTTGGTGTTTAACCCAAGGTTTTGGGGTTCAAGGAATGTGACTGAATCAGTGAAATTAACTAATAAATTAATGAAGCTAATCATTTATTGCCAAATGCAAGATGGCGTCCCTCCCAAGGTGATGTCCCATTATTCTATATTACATAAAAACAATAAATACCACTAACAAAAAAAAGAGAGCTTCTTCTGTGCATAGCTATAGCCATCTTTATTCATACATCAGCAGCACTGTTGACATCACAACATCTCACACACAGTCCTCTTAGAGCAACTGACAACCATCCTTAAAAGCAGGGGTGGAAAGTAACTAAGTACATTTACTCAAGTGCAAAACAATATGGTACTTTTACTTTACTCAAGTATTTCAATTTTTCCAATAATTTATATTTCTACTCCACAACAAACAATATTGTACGTTACTTAGCCCAATAAATCCAATTGTGTTCATCTTTGTCTAACCGTTGAAACACGTCATAATGAGTACATTGACGTTTGGGTACTTTAAAGGAGTAGTTCACCTCCAAAATGACCTTTTTTCTATTGATTACTCATACCATGGATACTTGAGTTCAATAATATTTTGTTGTATTTGTCGCATTCCTAAGACCAAAATTTGATTATGTTATTTGCCCTAATTGATTACGGATGGGGACCCAAAAGCATTTGGCTCCCCATCTGGAATCAATGGGGAATTTATTGAATTCAAATCATTGTCTGTTAGGAATGCGACAAAAAACTAAACATATTATTGAACTCAAGTCACCATGGTGTGAGTAATCAATAGAGAAAATGTCATTTTGGGGGTGAACTACTCCTTTAAGTATATTTCAATGCCAATACCTTTGAACCTTCCCTCAAGCAAAAGTTAGTATTTCGACATATTGTTACTTTGACTTTGACTTGGAAAATAATAACTCTTCCACCCCGCTTAAATGACACAAACTATTAGCATTCATCTCCTGTCTTTGAACTACCAATTAATATAACTATATATCTGGTAGGTAGATAGACATATAATGTATTTTTTCCCCATATTAGATAAAGGTGCTTTCATTGCATACAGGACCTGCTTTTCCTCTAGATTCCGCTGCTCTGTCTCCATAATGCAATAATAATATATATTTCTTAATATCTACTACTGTAAGGTCACACATACATGAAATATGGCCTAAATGAACAGCTCTTAAGCAATAGGTTATGTTTGTTCTTTATTAGGGATGCACAATATCAGAATGTATATATATATATATATATGTGTGTATTCAAAAGGGCATTATATGCACTGTAGGTGATTGCCAATGATTATTGGTATTGTACAGATCATTATGCAGTTGCAGTTATAGCCTACAATATCAAATATCGATTGTTATTCCCATTATTGGTTATTGGCCGAAATGTCTACATCGGCAACTGGTGGGAACTCTTTTATTGCAATATCAGAATTCATATCTGACGACATGACCATGGAAATAACCGCTTATCGTGTATCGTCCAAAACTCAATATTGTGCATCACTAATTGAATACATGGCCAACATTGCAGATTGGCCATGTTTTGGCATGCGATTAAACATGAACTATGAGATTTGTATGGTAAAAAGCAACAGCAACGATAGTAGGGCAGTGGTTCTCAAAGTAGGTTCCAGGGACCCTCGTGGTTCCTTGAGAGGGGTTCCAAATGGACCCGCAATTTGCACTAGGGCTGTCACGATTAGAATTTTTAGTTAACGGTTAATTGTCATCCAATTAATTACGATTAGCGGTTGAATTGTGTGTTTGGCGTTCAGCATTGGAACATGTCCAACATTTATATTTCTGTTTGCCTTTTAAGCTTCGTAATCAAAAATGGCACAGGGCAGAGATGACAAATAACTTAAATATACAAAGAAAATATTGACATTTAATGTTATTCATGTGAAAAAAGCAGAAATAGCTGATCTACAAGCTTACAACGTGTCACGAAGTGACGCGTTGTAAGCTTGTAGATCTGCTATTTCTGTTTTTTATTAAAAAATTGAAAATAATTGGGATTATCTCAAATAATTGCGATTATCTCAAATAATTGCGATTATCTCAAATAATTGCGATTAGATGATTATGTAATAATTGTGACACGCAGGCCTATAATTTGCACACTCTCAGAGTTATGTGGTGCCTTAAAACCAAAGTTTGAGAAGCACTGGTCCTATACAGCGAACGCGGCGTGTTCACGGTCTTCAGAGCAGCAGCAGACCCAGGACGAGGCACAGGACGGCTTTCCCCCAGGCCACCGTCCCCTCCATGATGACAGACGGGGCTCCTGCACACACAGGGACACAGGGAGGAGAGACACATGGGGAGAGAGAGGAGACAGGTTATATAAACCAGGGGTTTTCAAACTTTTTTGACTCAGGGCACCCCTGTAAATAACTTTTTCATCCACGGCACCCCTGGGTTACACTGTTAATTTTTTGAATCTTACATCCTATTGGAGAGATTTTCCATCAGAACTGACTGAAAATAACGTTCACCAAAAATAGCTGATCTACAAGCTCACAACGCGTCACAAGATCTGCTATTTTTGGTGAAGAGAGTTGTCGTAGATAGAAAAATAACTCAAGTACAGTGCAAATGAGGTCTGTTTTACTAAGCATAGTGAAGTGATATTGATGTACTGATATTGATGAATTCCAAATATAACCAAATTATCTCACGGCACACCTGGTCTGGCATCACGGCACCCCAGGGTGCCCCGTCACCCACTTTGAAAACCCCTGATATAAACAATACCATTGCATCCGGGTATAGCTCAGTCGGTAGCTCGTGGGGTTCGAAAGTGGGCACCGCCAACTCAGCGCATGAGTAGCGCGGCTTGGGTGTGGCAAGTTGTGCGGTAAGTACTGGGAGCTGATGGTTGGCAACTCAGCAATCCATCTCCCAGGAGTCTACCGTAATGTAGCCTGGGATCACTTCCAATTTCTGGCTTTTGATCCGGTCGGGAGCGGATGGCGTCCTACGTCATTTTGTTGTCAAAACGGACTACACTTTGGGCGGAAACACCAAAACGGAAACAGTTTTAACCCAAAACAATTCCCCTGCGCTCAAGCACATCATTTTAGTACCTACCCAATAAGTCCCTTGATACGGCTTAGTTTTGCTTATTTTTTGAAAAGTTCGTTTGGTACAGTATATCCATCTTTTAGTCCAACTCACACCGACTGGCAAGACTGCACTGGGATTGGGGAAACGAACGGAGGAACCAAAACAAAGCGACGCCGCTTCTTGTCTTCTGCCATCCGGTCTAGGATGCCATCAGGTCTAGGCCGGATCAAACACCAGGCTTTCCCCCCGAGAAAGCCTGGTGACGCAAGGTTACGCGTAGTGTAGCGGGGACAGACCGCATTATCGGCTGACACCCAATTCATGGGTTGCATTTGTAGTCCTACAGCGGCCATGTTGTGGACCAACACAGGTGTTCTGATTGGCAGAACATTAGTTCTATGCCAATCAGAAAATGTAAACACCTGTGTTGGTCCTCAATAAGCCTCTCCCAACCCACTTATTGCAGCCAGAACTATTAGACTGCACTCTGTCGAGGTGCCAACTTGCAGCCTGTGCACTCGTGGGCACGTATGGCCCTCAGTGTTGGGTAGCGTTACTTTATTTGGTAATATATTACTGATTACTTATTACCTTAACTCATTCTGTGCCTATCCCGAACATGTTCAGCTTTATTTCAATCCAATACAATTTTTTTTTTTATTAATTGACATACCCTGAGCTGCTTGTAGAGTCGTGGGTGGTCCTGGCTCGTCCTACGCTAGCCAGCTAGCCATTTTACATGGTCCGACGATATATTCCATTAAAAATGTTTTAAAATACATATTTGAGCCCCCCAATGTTCACCAAATGTTCAGCGCCGCTTCCGGAACGACGTCCAGTGTGCCTATCCCGAACATGTTCGGCTTTTTTAATGAAATGAATAAAATGATCCGAGGCCTTCTGAAGTCTGAGCCTAAATTTAAAATCCAGTGTTCCAAATCCGGGGGCCGCCATGCCGGCCGTTAGCCGCGAACGGCGCCGCGAATCGCCGCCGAATCCAATGAAAAACCACATCTTTGGAGGCCCATATCTCTGGATTGTGTTTTTAGGGATGTGGCGTGAGGTTTATTTACGGCGAAATCGCCTAAAAATGATCTTTTAAATGACAAAATGCTAATAGCTATTCTGTAGCCATTTTCATCCGGGACCTTTCCATGACGTGCACGAACGTGAGCACGCGCGTCACTGCAACGTGAGTCCCCGGATGCTAATGCGCTCGCCTATGGGACAAACCCTGGCATTCTTTGGTGCCCTCTAGGGGCTGGCACTGTAAGCGTTAATTTTAAAGTAATATTTTTCGTTACATATTACTGTCCGCACTAGAGTAATATGTAATACATTACTTATTAATTTAACATTACTTTTACCATAATGTTTAAATTGAACAATTACATAATATATATATATATTTTTAACAAATTGGCGTATCAATAAATAATTCCATTAGATTAGATTAGAACAATATGTTCTGTGTTTTTGACGTTACGTTATGGGAGTGATAGCTCTTGTTTTGGCCATGTTTTATCTGACAGCCCGTGCGTCTGAGAAAACATCCACCAACGCAGTGCTACAGTTCATGTCATATATGATGCTGTCAAACCAGGCATTTGATAGTTCTCAGTAATGCATGATGCTCAGTTTAGCGTGTGTTTTCTCTTCAGTTGTTGAAATGTTGTGGAATTTAGTAGCTTACTATGCTAATAATCATTCTAAACACCTGGGCTCACTGACTCGCTGTGCACAATGGTTTCCAGGCACTGCATGATCAAGTCAATACTGGAGACGCAGCATTCAAGGCAATTCTCTTGAATGCCGCCTTCAGGTATGGCATAGAAAGAGGACATTTGCGTTTCTTTCACCATAGTAAAAACTGCATTCATGGTCTGGAGAGGGCACTTTTTACAGAAGGATAAAAGGGCAGGGGCTCAAGCCCCCTTTGATGTCTCTGTGTACAAGTGCCTGGCACTCACCTTCAATTAAAATAAAAGGGAGGTCTTCCTACCTGACTCGGCGCTTTGTCGGGCAGGTTTCGGGGGGTCGGGGGCGCCGGCGTCCTCGGAGCGGGACATGTCCGGGTCCAGAGCGCTGTCCAGAGCGTCCAGCTTGTCCTGGGGCAGCCCCTCCATCAGTGTGTCCGTCACCATGGCCGCGTTGTCAGGACCCAGAGCCTGGAGCTGGCTGAGAGACAGAGCCTGCAAACACCAACCAACGCCATTTTGTTAATCACTTTAAAGGACAACTTAGTTTTTTTACAACAAGGGTTCATATTTTAGATTGTAATTAAATAATATAAAAGATGAATGTTAAAATTATTTAATTTACTTCTTTCTATTTTTTTAGAGATTCTTATTTCAGTGGTTGGGGGCATGCGTACAAGTAGTTAAATATGTCATTTTACACAGAATAAGCCCATTCCCAAGATACAACGCAACCTTTCATGGTTGGATGTGACTTATGGGGGCTAGAAGTGTTACTGTAAACAGCAATAAAGAAACTGCTGGCTTATTGTGTCTAAAAAGACATATTTAGCCACTTGTACGCATGCCCCACATTTTAGCACGGTAAATGCGATAATAGAACAAAGCAAATGATGACATTTTAACACTCACTTTTTCTTTTCTCTATTTACAATCTAAAATATGAACCCTTGTTGTAAAAAAAACAAAGTTGTCCTTTAACCATTATTTTATGCTTGTAGATCTGCTATTTTTGAAAAATCTATCAAATGTGTCTTTGAATATTTTGACCCAATTCTATGAATGTCTTCTTCTAAATCAGTGGTTCTCAAACTTTTTCATGTCAAGGACCCCCAAAATGACATGGCTGCGAACCCCCATCTCAAAATATGTTGTTCCAGGGACCCCCAGAAGCAGAGATTTGAGTTACAAAAGTTTGCTTTGAAAACATTTTCACAATAAAGCCAGGAGGGCAATTGGTTTGTTATTTGAACTGAAAAGAACAGTGGTTAACAACAGTTTGTTTTAAAGAATAGCAGATAGCAGAAAATCGAAATGATTCAGTATTATTATTTTATTTTTTATGTTTCTTAAAGCAGATGTACAAGCTCGCAGTGAGGCACAAAGTGACGCGCTGTGAGCTTTTACATCTGCAAAAAATCTTGAATGTTGAGTTTTGTTACTTTTCATTTGAGCACTACATCTGTTCTTGAGAGATTAGTTTGGGAGGGGGCATTTGAGTGTTTGATTGCTGTGAAGCTTTGCTATATCTGCTATATTTTTTTAATCGTGCAAATGTGTGCGAATCTTTGAATGTATATTTTTCAAAGCAACCCTTTGTAACTCAAATCTCTGCTACTGGGGGGGGGTCCCTAACCTGACTCCGCCAGATGGTGGCAGTAGTGCGTATAGTGCATATACCGCCCTACTTTTACCATCTGGAATTGCTTGGGCAGACTCGATGGAGTGCCAACTCCAACCACTCATATTGGCCTGTCTGCATGACGTTACACCCAGAATCCGCCTCCTGGGTTTCCACGTGGTCTGCAGTCAGACTCTATTGGCTCAGAGCCCGCCCGTAGCTGCCGCTGAACCGCAGGTTCAGATGGTAAAGTATGGCGGTACGCACTGCTGCCACCATCTGGCGGAGTCAGGTTAGGGGGTCCCTGGAACAACATATTTTGAGATGGGGGTCCGCGGCCAAATAAATGTCATGTGGGGGTCCTTGACATGAAAGAGTTTGAGAACAACCGATTCGGAAGAAGGATTTAGAAGACATTTATAGAATCAGGTCAAAAATATTCAAAGATCTTCAAGATATTTCAAAAAAAGCTTGTGAGCTTGTAGATCTGCTATTTTTTTTATTTTTTTTTTTGCGTGGACTCACATTGAAGGTCTGCGGCGGGATGAGCGGGATGCTGGACTGACTGAGGTAGGAGAAGACGTCGGCGTCTACCGAGGACATCTCGGCGGGGTTGAGAGAAGCTGCAGAGGGCACACAGAGACACACACAGCTCTTAGAGGAGACAGACCCGTCTATCCATATACTAATTAGGGAGAGCAGTCAGTCAGTCAGTAGGTCACTCACACAATGGATTATCTATTCACTCGCTTCAGCGACTGATCTCAAATTTAACATGGCATTGGCCATTAGCATTAGACACACGGTGACGGAGCCCGAATTCCATTTTTCCCAAATTCTAGCTATTTATTAGCGTTTATCACTCTACAGCTCTACAGCCTGTTGTCAGGGTTACGGTCCGTTCCTCCAGGCCATGGGATCTGTAGCCCCGGGCCTACACACACCTCTCTCACAGTTAGGAATGTTGCAGTCTCTCTCTCTCTCTCTCTCTCTCTCTCTCTCTCTCTCTCTCTCTCTCTCTCTCTCTCTCTCTCTCTCTCTCTCTCTCTCTGCATGGGTCACGCATGCAACGGGTGATGTGTGTCTCATCTTCCAACGGGTATGGAAAAATTATGTGGAGCAAGCACATACATACTCATACTTCTATTCACCTAATTTTGCTGTTAAATCATTTGTATCCATCATAAATATACACTCCTCCATGGGCTGCTCCTTACATTATGATGCTCCCACATATTCTCACGCACGCACCATGCAGTTACAGTTACTTTCCCCATAACCCACACTCTGCACATATTTTGCAGCACATATCTTCGAACGGGTAAGGTCTAGTATAGTAAGTAAGGGGAACATAAGAAAATCTGCAAAGTAAATTGTTACCAAGACATTTCTTCAACAATGTGTTTCTAAAGGTGTGTAATAATATGTACTAAAAGGTTGAAATTCAACTCCCGGGGGAAACCTCATAAAAAAAAAAAAAAGATTCGTGTTTGTGTCCCATGCATTAAAAAAAAAAAAAAAAAAAAAAAATATATATATATATATATATATATATATATATATATATATATATGATGATGCTGAATCCATTGCAAGCATCCACATGCTCACAGTGAGCATGTAGATCGGCTGTTTTCACAATTTCTGCCTCTATATATTTGACAATTTGGACAATGTTTAATTTGTCATTTTAGAGGAATTAAAAAGTCCTTAAATTGGCACTGTAGAAATTTGAAGATACCCTCTATACACTTAAACTTTATGTTGGTTTGTTTACAGTTGAGTGAGAAAACAATGTTTCACATAAAGTTAATCATCTGGGGACCCCCCAAAATAATTGGGGGGTCGTGTGTGATGTGATGACGTCGTCAAACGATAAAGTCGTCTTCAACTCAACTTTTTACTGAGTCGAGTCGACTTGCTAAAATCACAAGTCATTAATGCCCTAGTCTATAGAGGACAGCTCTAATAGCCTGGGAGCTTTGAGAAAGTGTCAATGTATAAAATGTATAAAAAGCTTTTGAAAACAGCAGATCTACAAGCTCACACAGCTTGTAGATCGTCTATTTTCAAATGGCCAAGATGCATATAGTGCTGAAGTGGTTAATGTATGTTTTGTAATAATAATCTACAAAGAAACTAGTAACTAAAGTCTCAAATAAAATTATTGTAGAGAGGTAAAAGTACAATTAATATATGCCTCTGAGATGTAATGGAGTAGAAGTAAAGTACAGGAAATTAGAAAATCCACAAAAAATTGAAAATTGATGAGTCATCAATGATGTCTCACCACTTTTCACAGTTTTGTGGGGCCGAACTTTAGCCCAAGGAATGTTTTTCATGCAAAACAAATGCTTGCAATGGATTCAGAATCATGAAAAACCCCCCAGTTTGACCCCTCACATGCTACATGAAGCAGTTTTCTTTTCTTTTTTTTTCGCAATGTTTCTGGCAGAGCAGGCCTCGCATTCTGTGGACCTTAATGAACAAAAACAGAAATAAAAAGTATGGCATGACATCACAGGTTCAACCCTATTCCCAGTGTTGGGAAAGTTCACTTTAAAAACGAACTAGTTCAAGTTCAAGTTCAGAACTTCTAAAATGAACTAGTTCATTTTTAGTTCATAATTCCCCATTATGAACTAAAGTTCATGGTTCCCCAAAATGAACTACATAGTTCTTTTTTAGTTCTTTTTTTAACCATATTTTTTTTATACTTTTGGCTATTAAAAAAAAAAGAAAAAAGAAAAAAAAAAGGAAAATATATATATATAAAGGTCTATATATATATATAAATGTTTAGACGTTGCTGCATGCTATTATTTGTCAAAATTATTGACTCAGCCCATATAGAACCACACACAGCAATAATTTCATCCAACTTAACATTGAGGTGCCCACAATATTTATGTGCCCACTGCCTAGTTCCCAGTCTTCCTGCACCCTTATTGTGAAGGGCTGAATGTAATAACCATGTTATTGTCTCATTGTGTGAAATATCATAATATTCAAAACAAATATTTGACTCCAATTGATTCCCCACACAGTATTGACTTGATATAGCAATACAAATATATATATATTACACAGCAGTTGTGGGAAAACTAAGACATTGTTCAAAAAACACAATTCCGATTTTGGTCATTTTGGAAATAGGGCAAAAAATATATTTTTCTTCAATCTACTGTCTTGACACTCTAACCAAAATTGTTCTATAGACCATAATCTACAAATTGGAAGTGAAAGAAACTTTAACACACATTTGAAATAAAAACAAAAAATTACATGTACAAGGAACCCCACTAGAAAAAAAACAAAAAATTACATGTACAAGGAACCCCACTAGAAGGCAGACGTTTCTCGTGCACAGCATGTTTCCGCGTTGGTTAAAGTAGCTGATCTACAAGCTCACGTTGTCTCGTGGATGCGACGCGTTGTGAGCTTGCAGATCAGCTATTTTCGCCGTGCAACACACATAGGACAAAGTATAGTCAGTCAGGCTTGCGAGACGAGGAGGAGATTCACAGTGCTGCAGCAGAGTGCAGACAGCACCGCATATCAACGGAGGAACGTTCACGAGGAGCTGCGTGCAGTGCCTACTATTGGAGCATGTGAATGAAAAGAGAGACGAGAGGAGCAGAGGACAGACGACCGCGGAGGCGCGGACCGCCGCATGAACGGCCGACGAACGCCGACGAACGTCGTTCACGGGCGTCAGAATGACCGCGTTCGACAATATCGTTCATCAAGCGAAAACAATTACGTTCAGTTCACGTTCGCCCAAAATATGAGCGTGTTCATGAACGATCGTTCTTTGAACGCGTTCGGGTACAACACTGCCTATTCCTTGAGCTTTTGGCCTTGTGGGTCCCTGACTAAAAGGTGGTTTCATGCGTAATGAACTAATGCAGTAGTTCTCACTGAACTGGGTGTGTGTGTGTGCGTCTCACCCATGATGTTGCCCAGGGTGTGTGTGTGTGTGTGTGTGTGTGTGTGTGTATGTGTGTGTGTGTGTGTGTGTGTGTGTGTGTGTGTGTGCGTGCGTCTCACCCATGATGTTGCCCAGGGTGTGTGTGTGTGTGTGTGTGTGTGTGTGTGTGTGTGTGTGTGTGTGTGCGTGCGTCTCACCCATGATGTTGCCCAGGGTGTGTGTGTGTGTGTGTGTGTGTGTGTGTGTGTGTGTGTGTGTGTGTGTGTGTGTGTGTGTGTGTGTGTGCGTCTCACCCATGATGTTGCCCAGGGGGTGTGTGTGTGTGTGTGTGTGTGTGTGTGTGTGTGTGTGTGTGTGTGTGTGTGTGTGTGTGTGTGTGTGTGTGTGTGTGCGTGCGTCTCACCCATGATGTTGCCCAGGGTGGAGACCTGGGCTTCGGTCCAGTTGGAGGGAGGACCGAACGCTGCCACCGCCTGCTGCTTCAGGGCCTCCATCACCTCCACCCCACACCACACCTCTCCTATGGAGTCTACCGCCTCCCTGACACACACACACACACACACACACACACACACACACACACACACACACACACACATGAGCGCGCCATGAGGTGTGCCCTGCTGGCCTCATTGGCTGCAAATGATGACATTACCAAACTCTGCTGACATCACCAGTAGCCTCGCGTAGCCAGGCTTACTCATCTGCGAAGAGAAACGCCTGGTTACGACCATAGGCTGAAACGGCATGAAACGGTGCTACTTCCGCAGGGAGAATTTCACCGGAAGACGGCAACGCATGGCGTAACTTCCGTTAACCACGGCACTTCCGCCACTTCCGGGGTCTGCAGATTCATGCCATTTACATCGCCTATTGTGGCCAGGGTGCATCACCAGTGGCATCACCAGGAATGCAGGTCCCTCATTGGCTGTTAATGATGACGTTGCCAGAAATGCTGGTCCCTGGGTGGGCTACGGCTACGGGCTTAAACACGAGCAGACTTGCAGACTTGCGGTGCGAGGCGTTGTGTGCTTGTAGATCTGCTATTTTCACTAGTTTAGTTCATTTTTAAAACGATGAATACAAAACGAAAGGTCTTGGACATACAAGGTTTCCACCCGACACCGACGATATGTAAGATCCTAATCCTAAGTCCAACCCGAGTTAAATGTAAAAGATTTTTTTTTACCATGAAACAACCATTTCTCATGTGATGTTTAAGTGAGAGCTCGCACAACACACGCACGCACAACACACGCACGCACGCACGCACGCACGCACGCACGCACGCACGCACGCACGCACGCACGCACGCACGCACGCACCTACGCACGCACACTACAGAACATAGGGTACTAACTTGAAGGCATCGTTGGGTAGCTTCAGGATGTCTTCGGGGCTGAGGCCACAGATGAACTGGTCCAACTGGGAGATCTCCACGGCTCCCAGTTCACTCACATTCACTGCTGCACGTGCACTGAAACCCCTCCACACCGCCCTCACCTGGTGGCAACAAGGATTATTATATATATACAGTAGTATATGTGGATATATACAGTATACAGGAAATATGTCACATTATATAGATTATTATGTCCACATATATGCCACGTATATGGATATGTATGAACATAATTTGTAGAGACAATACATGTAGGCGGCAAATTTCAAATATGTCACACTACAGTATATTGCGTATCGTCACTGTCTAGCCAAAACCTCTTAACTCAATTTTGTATTTTTTTTTTATTTTTTGGCATAAATATGTGCTATTGAACACCCTTTTATCTGTGTGTTGGTTAAAATAATATTGAACCAATGAAAAGTTGTAAAAAGCCCTTTGGTCAAAACCTCCACTTGAGCTAATTCTCCCGAAAATGAACATTTTGGAGTTAAGAGATTTTGGCCCGACAGCAGAGATATACATATCGTCGTTGTCGGGTGGAAACCTTGTATGTCCAAAACAGTTTGTTTTGTATTCATCATTTTAAAAAATTAACTAAACTAGTGAAAACAGCTGATCTACAAGCACACAACGCCTCGCACCGCGAGGCGTTGTGTGCTTGTGGATCGGCTGTTTTCACTACTTTAGTGCGACAGCTTTGTGCGATGAAGCAGGGCTTTGCTTGGTGAAAAAACGTACACACTTGAAACTTGGAGATACAAGGTTTCTGCCCGACAGTGACGATATGCACATATATATTCCTTTGTCCCCCCAATGGCAGAGGCAAAAAACGCCTAAGCGTGCGTGCATGTATGTATGTGTGTGTGTGTGTGCGTGCATGCGTGCATGCGTGCGTGTGTGTTGGTCCTCTACCTGCTCCTGCGTCCATGGGCAGGCTGCCAGGGCTTCCAGGGTGTCAGCGGAGGTCACGGCCATGTTCTCCAGCTCAGACACGCTGAAGCCCTGGCTGATGCACCCCAACTCCATCACCTGGCTCTCATTGAGACTGGACACCTCACCCCACGCCTGCAACGCACGAGAAGGGTTGATTTGTCACCGGAAACAAATCAGGAGAAAATCAACATTGTTATTGTTGTTGTTATTGTTACCTTTCTCTGTCCCAACGCAGAGATGGCAAGATCTGACATTGGTGATATCTGATGTCAGTCTTGGTAACACAAATGGAGACCATTCGTGTACCATTTTGTTTCGCCTAAGTGCGGAAACTTGGAAATGGAGTGCAGGGACATGCTGGGCCCCTGATTCAGCCCGGGAAAAAGAGTTGGAGAGGCCCTCATTTGCACGCTATAGAGAGAGATCACTCTCTATAGCGCTGCTGCTACTCAAAGATTTGTGAAAAAGTGACAAGCCAGTGGGCCAATTACATGAGTTAAACATGAGTTGAAAACAGCCAATCTACAAGCACACAGCTTGTAGATCTGCTGTTTTCACTACTTTTGTGCGACGGCCTTGTATGATGAAGCAGGGCTTTGCGAAAAAATTTACTAATTAGAAGCTTGGAGATACAAGGTTTCCGCCCGACAGTGACGATTTACTTTGTTGGCCGCCCAGCCCCCAAAATGGAACGAAGGCCGACATTTTAGTTTTATTTTTTTCCTAATGGCCGGCCTGGACCGGCCGTTCGGGAGTTGTCCCGCTTTTCCCAATGGCCAGCACGTCCCTGCTCACCTCCAGGGTCTTGGCTCTCAGCGCAGTGAGCTGCTCCTGGCTGTACCCGGTGACAGAGCCCAGGGTCTCGGCCGCCTCGTCGAAGGTCTGCGGCATGATGCTGTCCAGCTGGGCCGCGCTCCACAGCACGTTGGCCTCCCCCAGCTCCTCTATGAGCTGCACGGTGGGAACGCCGCTCTGCTGAGCGGGAGCTGGGGAAACATTATCAGGGGCGTCACAAGGGGGGGGGGGAGTGGGACTGAGTTACTAGGGCCCAAGGTGGAGTGGCCAAGACCCGAATTAATTTCTACTTGGCAAAAAAAAACAAAAAAAACAGACAGTGTTGTCGGACAGTGGTTCTCAACCTTTTCAGGCCGCGACCCACAAAATAATCATATTTTATCTGGGGACCCCCCCACCCTGACGAGCACTAAGAGTTGAGGCATTACATTTTGTATGACACGGTTCTATTGTGAAAATAGCAGATCTACATGCTCACAATTTCTGCATCTAATATTTGACAATTTGGCCAATGTCAATTTAGAGGTATTAAAAGGTCCTTAAATTGTCACTTTGGAGATGTGCAGATACCTTCTATACACTTAAACTTTATGTTGGTTTGTTTACTGTTGAGCGAGAAAACAATGTTGCACATTAAGTTAATCATCTGGGGACCCCCCAAAATAATTTGGAGACTTGGAGACTTCAATAATATATATATATTTATATATATATAGTATTTGTCACATTCCTAAGACAACAATTTGATTATAATAAATGTACCACCATTCCAGATGGAGACACAAATGTATTTGGGTCCCCATCCTGGAATCAACGGGGGCTAATTCATTGTAATCACTGGTGGAAATGTTGGCTGTTTTATAGAATACAATTTGTTTTAAATATACTTCCTTTTTCTTTTATTATAGTATATATTCCCGCTGATCCTAGAAGCACCATACACACTTTTAAGACATTTTATATCTCCTGTGAGAACTTGTTTGGCCTCTGTGTGCAGTGCTTGGGTTAATAGTTTACTTCCCTGCATTTGACTCCATCTCATGTGCACGTGATCCTTCTCACCGTTTCTCCTCTTGCGGGGAGGTTGTTTAGGCCACCAGTCACTCAGCTCAGCCGGGTCACCCTCAGCCTCACCCAACACCGAGTCATAGCCATAGTCATAGTCTGAGGAGTCGACACAATCATAGCGTCACCTTCTTAATACTGCCGGTTGACTGAGTTTCACAAGTTATTTTCAATGGTCCAGGCCACCATGTGACGAGTTTGGCGAGTTCCTTATTTTGACTCTCGATGGCGCTGTTCGCTAGCTTATCCACGAGTTTCCAATGCCCCATAGTGCATTGCGCAGACGCTGTACCGAGCTTCCGGCGCCGCAGCCGAGTGTGATTTACAAGCTCACAACAGGCTGCATCTGCGATGCGACGTGAGCTTGTATGTCTGCTGTTAAACCGGAAGTGTGGTGCAAACAGGTCCAAATAAACTCCAGTAGACTCCCGCGGAAACAGGTGGATAGGTCACCAATTATTTCCGGGATAAACGGTAGGTGAGTTGACAAGTTGAAAAAATAAAAACAGCGTTTTCCTTTTTTTAGGAATAATAATAATGATATATATATATATATATATATATATATATATAAAATAGACATAATGAATGTGCATGGGGAAAGGGGCTGAGCGCAAGCTTGACGCGGAAGCGGATATCTTTTGAGTGGATTTTGAGTTATTTTCCAACTCTAGGACACCCAATCGCATCTTTTGAGCCCTCCCGCGACCAACTCGGAGTGACACAAATATTGTGATCTAAAAAAATCTATGATTTTTCATAGATTAGTGAAAATCTCTCAGAAAGAGTGGCAGGGAAAGACATCCAAAACGTTTATAACAACATATGGCTATTGACGTAAAAATAGCACTGTTTGTCATGTCATCATGTAACATAAGAGGCTTAAATGACTTAGGCCAATTTTTATTTTGACTTATAGGCAATGATAAACCTGACTTAGGCCAAATTATTTGTGGAGTAACTGACTTACTCCAGACGTAGGCAATTGTTTTGGCCTAAGTCCCATGAACAAAGTGAATGACAGAAATGGCCTAAGTCACATATTACAGTACCGATGTCTCTGGTTCACATTGGCACATTTCCTGGGGCAATCTGCCCAGATCATGCATGTCATGCATGTCTTCTTCTTCTTTTTAGTTTTTTACTCTCAGAAAAGCAAAAACATTGCAGTGCACATCATATGGGTGATGATCACTGCTTGCCTCCTGTGAATTGTTTTATTTTAATTTTTGTTTATTTTATTTTTATTTCGTTGCTGAGGTCAGCAGACAAAGTGACATGAGTGAGATGGAAAAAAAACCTGAGTGAAATGGGCCAATGTCAACCAGAGACATTGGTATGTCACTCTTGAGATAGGCAATTATACTAAAAAGGGTGGGAACAGATGATCCTTTTCAATTAGGGTAGAGGCTATTTTTACAAGAGGTGGTCAGTGTCATGAAGAGCTGATTTAGGCTAAAGTATACATTTCTTCCAAAAATGACAAGAGCGAGGAGGAAAAAAAATCAAACCGTAAAGTATAGTGTAAGTGAATGAGACCCATACTAACTAACTAAAAGTTATGACAGCACCCATAAAGCTACCACTGGTGCAAGCCTATCACATTTTTCCTAACACTATAGGTGTATACCTACCGAAAAATCACTATGAGAATTATTCCCCCCAGATGATACAGATGACCTCATATTTGGGGTCCTAGCTCACCATCTATTCGTGCATGCACGCTGCATAAAAGGTATAAAACCCTGGCAGTTTGCCTCATAGGTCGATTTTAATGTATAGGCAGGGAATGTTTTAAGGTGCAAAAGACTGTCAACGCACCGCTCCTCCTCTTGCGTGCAGCAGGGGGCGCTGTGGTGTCGTCCTCGTCCAGGTCCGAGTCCTGGGAGGAGTTGAGAGCCAGGAAGAAGAGCTTCTCCCTCAGAGCAGAGATGTTGCGTCCTGTCTGGAACTCCCGGGGACCAGAGGACTGGGCCCACGTGTCCTTCATGTCCACAAGGACCTTCTTCAGCCACGCCTGGAACACACAAGCAAAGAGCATATAGCGTCACTGTCGTCGGGCAGTGCAAAAAATGCCCTGATCTAATTAAGAAAAAAAATGCTTATACCTCACTGGCAAAAATAATAAATCTAGCCTACATTGTCTCATATCAAACACATATATCTGTCAATGAGGGTAAGCATTTTTTTCTTACTTAAAACTAGCAAACAAATTCCTTCAAATGAGAACCAAAAATAAGACTAATATGCAACAAACAAGGATTTCTTTACTTTGAAAATTGCCAAACAAAAGGTAGTTATTAAGTGTGGTTTAATTCAATATTGTTTTTCTTCTTCACAGAATCAAAGGTTGTTTCTCTGCAATGTTTTGGTCAAGTTGATCCCGTGCCAAAGTGCCAGCGCTTGCCCATAGCAGTCTGCTGTCACCCATGGCGGATGCGTACACACGCCCACGTGCGCGTGCACATGGGCTATTACGTGTTGGTTAATACTCGCTGGTAAGATTATTAACAAGAGCTTATATGACACAAGAATAACTACTGAACATCGTTAAAAATACTGAACAGATTTTAATCAAACTTTGTTGATGGATGTAACAAGAGCCATTGGAACTGAGGTTATGACATTTTTATAGATTTTTTTTTTCATTTCCTGAAAATGTACTGTTTTGGACGTAATGAAGACAGCAGAGAGGCGGGACAAACACTCACCCTGTAGCGCAAACCACGGACTGCAGCATTGTCCAATAGCAGGAGAGGACCGAGGGATTCCATGGTCTCGGCCGACCAATCCGAGGGATCCCTGCAAATGACAGAGAAGCCTTATGTTGTCTGTCTCTCCTGTCACTCACACACATGGTAGGCCTACGCAGGGACGTGCTGGCCATTGAGAAAAGCGGGACAACTCCCGAACGGACGGTTCATTCCCGGGCCGGTCCAGGCCGGCCATTAGGAAAAAATTACAAATACAACGTCGGCCTTCGTTCCATTTTGGGGGCTGGGCGGCCAACAAAGTAAATCGTCACTGTCGGGCAGAAACCTCGTATCTCCAAGTTTCAAATGTATACATTTTTTCGCAAAGCAAAGCCCTGCTTCATCATACAAGGCCGTTGCACAAAAGTAGTGAAAACAGTAGATCTAAAAGCACACAACGCCTCGCGGTGCGAGGCGTTGTGTGCTTGTAGATCGACTGTTTTCACTAGTTTAAATCATTTTTAAAATGATAAATACAAAACAAACGATTTTGGACAAAAGTTTTCCACCCGACAACGACAAAATATAACTCATGTAATTGGCCCACTGGCTTGTCACTTGTCATGATCTGAAATGGCAAATCTTTGAGTAGCAGCAGCGCTATAGAGAGAGATCTCTCTCTATAGCGCACAATGAGGGCCTCTCCAACTCTTTTTCCCGGGCTGAATCAGGGGCCCAGCATGTCCCTGGGCCTACACGTATGTACCCATCTATTCTTGTGAGGACATTAATATTTTAAGATGGCATTGAAAATAGCTGGAAAACATAAGGAAAACTCTATAACCCCAATCTCTAAAATGTCTGATCCTAACCCCTAAACTCCAATCTGAATCAGTATTGTCATAATTGTGAACCTATAACATATTCTGTGCCACTAGATGGCGCCAGGCCCCCAACGCACATTGCCAGCATCTCTGTCCATAGGCCTGCACGCTGTATTGCGCAACCCTTCTGTGCGTGCATGTGCACGTAATGACGTTCGGGTGTCACATGACTATGGGCCGGAAGTTGTGAGACAGACACCATTATGTATAGGCTAAAGCTAATGCTAGCCGATCATTATTTGGCCATTTAGCTGTGAAAAGAGGTTGTTCTTTGCCATAAAAACATACACCAGAGATAAAGAAGGTTAAAGTCAGCATGATACATTGGATTAAATGGAGGATTCTCATGGTGCGATGTTGTCAACGTCTAATGTAAACAAACCGCGGCCGGTGGCCGCCATCAACGGACGGTCCCGACGTTACGGTAAGGCTTAATAAGGTTACTGTACAGTATATAGCCCCGACTAGTTCGGGATCGGTACAATACCAATAGTTCGGCGTCGGCTAAAAAGAGTTAAAACAAACATTTCTCTTGTGAGGTCAATGAATAATGTCCTCTCCAGTAGTGGCGTTTCCATAAAGCCTCTTAATATGCATTAAGGGTTATCCGCATTATTTTTTCATTATCCACACAAACTTTTATCCGCTTGGAGGAGGTGGATTTTGAGGCTTTATCGAATAAACTAAATGCGCATTTGCGAATGGAAACGGGTCAGCCAATAAATGTGAATAAATTATGATGTATCGTCCTCCAAGTTAAACACTTTCCCCTGACGCTTAACGTCCATTGTAAGGCGTTAGCCCGCAAAACAAACCGGTTGTTACATACGGAGTGACACAGACCGTGTGTAAATTCCTCCCGTTTTCACAACGTGCCAGGCTGCCAGCTGTAGCTCTTTTGTGCAAAGACAACCTCCGACAGAACCAGTGGCCGGCAAGGAGGGAGGGAGCGCTTTGCTGTGTTCAGCTGGACCGGCTCATGCGACCGTCGCTAATTCGAATGACACCCGCAAATGGAAACAGGCTAAAAGCTTTGTCTTAATGTGCATTTCTGATAATTTGCTTCCTATTTTCGAATACGTTTATGGAAACATGACTAGTGTCTGTTACTACTTGTGGAGACATTTGGTCGTCGCAAGTAGCCTATGATAAAACTAAGAAATACAATTGCATGCACGCACGCACACACAGTCTAATCGTATATCACATACCGTAGGTCAGGGTTCCCCAATAGGCGGCCCGCGGGCCATTTGCGGCCCGTGGGGGGCTACTGTCTGGCCCCCACCAACCCCAGTAATAATGGTGGTATAAGAGCAGCAACAACACTAGTATATCGTCGTTGTCGGGTGGAAATCTCGTATCTCCAAATGTGTACGTTCTTTCCAAGGCCATTGCACAAAAGTAGTGAAAACAGCAGATCTACAAGCACACAACGCCTCGCGGTGCGAGGCGTTGTGTGCTTGTAGATCGGCTGTTTTCACTAGTTTAAATAATTTTTAAAATGATAAATGCAAAAAACGAATGGTTTTGGACATAGAAGATTTTCACCCGACAACGACGATATCTGAACTGTCGCAGTCGCTGGAGTAGCGGGAACGCCCCGTCGCCCCCTGCAATGTTGTGGCCCTCGGCTTGGTACCGTAGACATAATTCGGCCCTTGGGGAAAACTAATTGAGGAACCCTGCCGTAGGTGTCTTTTGACTCCCAGTGCCATCTTTCATCTTCTCTCACTTGGGAACATTTCGGAAATTGGGAAAATGTTTTGTCTAGAAGTATGCGACCTACCCGTAGGTCTGGTTGAGGAGTTGCAGCAGCGCCCCGCGGTGGCGTGGAGGTATCTGTGCGCAGGCGGCCATGGCCCGCAGGGTGACGTTGAGGACGTCCTGTCTCAGCTGGGACAGCGTCTTGTTGGGGGACACCTCACACAGCAGGGGTCCCAGCCTCAGCATGTCCTCACTGGACAACTCACTGATGTCACTTACCTGGGAAAACACACACACGTACACGTTAGGCCCCGTTAGGGCATTAACGACTTGTGATTTTTGCAAGTCGACTCGACTCAGTAAAAAGTTGAGTTGAAGTCGACTTTATCGTTTGATGACGTCATCACATCACACACGACCCCCCCAATTATTTTGGGGGGTCCCCAGATGATTAACTTAATGTGCAACATTGTTTTCTCACTCAACTGTAAACAAACCAACATAACGTTTGAGTGTATAGAGGGTATCTACACATTTCTAAAGTGACAATTTGAGGACTTTTTAATACCTCTAAAATGACAAATTAAACATTGTCCAAATTGTCAAATATAGGCTATAGAGGTGGAAATTGTGAAAATAGCAGATCTACATGCTCACAACGCCTTGCATCGCGAGGCGTTGTGAGCATGTAGATCTGCTATTTTCACAATAGAACCATGTTATACCAAATGTAATGTAGCACTGTAAGCAATCCTACTGTTTGAATGCTGTACAGACGCACGCATGCAGCAAAAATAATCATAGAAAAAAATACAAAGGATTTTTTTTTTTCAACTTCGACTTTCAACTTTCTCTGGTGGGAGTCTGAAGAGGTGAGTCTTCAGTCCACGGCAGAAGCTAGGGAGTGAGTCTGTAATTCTAAGTGCGACAGGGATTTTATTCCACAGTTTGGGGGCCAGGAGGGCAAATAGTCTAGGACGAGTAGATTTTTGTCCTGGGGTTTTTAGCGAGGGTTCTGTCAGCATCCCTGTGTTGGCTGATCTAAGTGCACGGGTGGGGTTGTAGGGGTTGATCAGGGTTTGGAGGTATGGAGGAGCCGTACCTTTGGCTGCTTTGAATTGTAGGCCTAATCTGTGTCAAAGTATAACTTGCTCAACCCATTAAGACTGGAATTATTTTATACTTTAGCTATTGAAAAATAGCAGATATACAAGCTCACAGTGTGGCACTAGCCGCACTTGAAACTTGGAGATACGAGGTTTCCACTCGACAACGACAAAATGTTCCCTTAAAAAACATATATTCAAAGATCTTTCAAAAATGTCATGCTTTGCGTGCGTGCGTGCATACTTCGGTCAAATTGGTCAGACAGCGCAGCGCTCTTTTGGTCAGAGCGTGGCGGGAGGGAGCTCTCAGCGGCAGCGAGGTCAGGTTGGCTTCACCCATCTTCTCTAGGAAGGTCGGACACACCGAGTCTGGCAGGTCCCTGATCTTCCATGGACTGGGGGAGAGAGAGAGAGAGAGAGAGAGAGAGAGAGAGAGAATGAGAGAGATGGGGTGAAAAGCAGCCAGCGGTAGAGAAAGGCAAAAAAGGGGATGCTGACAAGCAGATTAAAGGTGGTTCTTAACCACATTATTTTGGGGAGTCCCCAGATGATTAACTTAATGTGCAACATTGTTTTCTCACTCAACAGTAAACAAAAAAACATAAAGTTTAAGTGTATAGAGGGCATCTTCACATTTCTAAAGTGACAATTGAGTACCTGAGAGGAATAACAGTATAAGAATATATATATTTTTGATTTACCAGACTGTAAACTACAAACTAGTCATTTTTAATCTGTTGAATTGTTAATGCAATCCCCCCTCATTTTGTTTAATTGTCGGTTTTAATGTTATCTCCTCCCTTTGTCTGCTAAATATTGCTTGTACGGACTTAGACTGTTGTTCCACAAATTGCTGGAGATGTAAGCAATTTACCCCGAGTGAGAGGACATTATGCTCTGATAATGTCCTGTGTGAGGGGGTGATCGGACGAGGCGAAGCCGAGTCCGATAACACCCTCACACAGGACATTATCAGAGCATAATGTCCGACCCCGAGTGGTAAATAGCTTTTCTACCACTTTTTTCCGTATACATGAAAGAAAACACATAGTTGTAACTTGCAAGGATATTAAGTTACAATCATTATTGCCTATAAAACTTCCGCGACGACAGCAAATAGTTCCACAAACAACATCTTCTACTCACCACCAGATGACGCCAACTCCATGCAGAGAAAGATGTCTAGCATACAGCTAAGCTAACGTCAGTTAGAAGGACCGTTCCGGCCGTAAATAGAGGCTGTTCGCTTCCAGAAAGGCATAGGTTCAGAGAAAAGGGGCTTTAAAGTTGGCGGATTGCATTGGATCCAAATAAATCGGCGACGTCGTACGCACGTTAGTAAACATAGGACCGCTACGACCGTCATATGTTGGTTGGGGGAAAGGTGTTCCGACTACCTCCTGAAGTCCCCGGATGTACACTGAGGCGCATTGATCTCGTCCTCACACAACTGCGGCGGTTGTTCTGCCATAACCTCCGGAATTTAGCCAATCAGAATCCAGTATTTGAACATGTGACTAGAAAAAGTGGTAGAAATACTGTTTTTCCACTTTCCATAAGTATTATGTCTTATAATTCCTAATATATATGAGTTAAGTAAAAAAATCTAACTCAACAAAATGAGGGGGGAGTACATTAAAGACTTTAAGAAATTAAAACAATTCTAGTTTGTGGTTTACAGTCTGGTAAATCAAAAAAATATCTATTTTCAATTTTTTTAAATACGGATTTAAAATACTTAGACTGTTATTCGTCTCAGGTACTCAATTTATGGTCTTCTTAATACCTCTGAAATGACAAATTAAACATTGGATAAATTGTCATATTAGAGGCAGAAACTGCTATTTCTTATGTAGGGTAGAGATGGGACGAGAAGGTGTCATGTCATGATTATTGTGACCAAAATAAGAGATTTACGATCAAGTGCGTTATTTCCAAGTGAGTTTGACCAATTATAGAGGGTTTAAGTGGTACCGGATACGCAGCTGGGCAAATAAAAGGTGAATTCTAAAACGGCTAGTTCCATTCCTTGATTCTGATTGGCTGGTTGCTGTGGTATATGAGACTATAACCCACACCTTGAATCAGTTTATATCAAACCCAGGTGCGTTATTTCTTTCCACAGTGCACCAATTATCTGCACCTGTGTTGTTTCTGCAGCCTGGCCAGGAACTACTTTCCTGTAGCTGGGGACTACTTTCTTGCAGAGCAGACCTTATAGTGAATTATTAGTGAAATAGAACAGTTTTAATTGGTACATGTCTATGATTTTTCATGTTGCCATATTGTAACCGTTTTAGAAAAGCAATAAGCCACGCAAGGCTTGTGGTTGCCTGTATTTTATAACGGCCGAGAGGGTTGGAGACACTCGGCTGCGCCTCGTGTCTCCCTACGCCTCTCAGCCGGTGTAAAATACCAGGTAACCACTCGCCTCTTGTGGCTTATTGCTTCATTGATCCCCAGTGCATTTTTTGTTAAATATGTTTAATCATGACACGTGGGTTTCAGCAATATACATTTTATATCAACACTGTAAAGACATTATTTTCAGTTGTTCTCCCTTTCCCAAACCCTCCCCCCATACTGCTATCAATAATCACTCTTTAATAATGAAAAAAAAGACATAAGATTTCACAATGAATTTAAATCTCCACGATACGATTATTGTGAGCTATTATCGTCCCATCCCTATAGTTGTTTGAGCTCGGCGAAGAGATTTGGTGTAGGGGGACAAAAGGGAGGGTTACAGAGAGACACAGTAAGTAAGCCTTGCCGAGCCATGAGGCCCATATGACTCGGCCGAGCCATGAGGCTCATAGGACAGGAGCCTATCTCCTGCCTATCTCCTGTTTCTGTAGCGTGAGGCAGCTTGATGTACAAGTACACCCCCTGGACATGACCCTTGATGCTGAGTGCCAAGCAGGGAGGCACCGGGTCCCATCTTTTAGAGTCTTTGGTATGACCCGACCGGGGTTTGAACCCTGATCTCCCAGTCTCAGGGCAGACACTCAAACCACTAGGCCACTGAGCTGGTATAACACCAATTTAGCTGGGTCTCAGAAAGGGTTATATCAATACCAAAATATAATCTACAGATATAGAGCTTTTCAAAAATGCATGATAACCTTTGCCACCTTTCCGATATACCGACATCTCCTATGGCCCATGGACTAATAGAGACAGACAGACAGGCAGACAGACAGGCAGGCAGGCAGACAGACAGACAGACAGACAGACAGACAGACAGACAGGCAGGCAGGCAGGCAGACAGACAGACAGACAGACAGACAGACAGACAGACAGACAGACAGACATGCAGACATGCAGACAGACAGACAGACAGACAGACAGACAGACAGACAGACAGACAGACAGGCAGACGTACGGTAAGCGGATCAGGAACATGGTAGGTATGCCTTCCAGCTGCTCCTCCGAGATGCTCCGGAAGAAACCCTTCTGCTCCTTCTCCAGACTGGAGAACAGCTTCCTGGCTGCGCACGACACCTGCACAGTACACACGTCCAGGGGCGTCACAAGGGGTAGGAAAGTGGGACTGGGTTACCAGGGCCCAAGGTGGAGGGGCCCTAGTAACTTTAGCTATTGAAAAATAGCAGATAATATACAAGCACAGCGCGGCACTCGGTGCCGCGCTGTGCTTGTATATTATCTGCTATTTTTCGAGCATATCTGCTATTTTTCGAGCATTTTTCGAGCATTTTTCGAGCATACATCGAGCGTATATTATCTGCTATTTTTCGAGCTTGTAGATCTGCTATTTTTGAAAAGTCGTGAAAATGTGCGCAAATCTTTGAATATATGTATTTTTCGAGTGAACATTACTCAAATTTTGCTTCTGGGGGGGTCCCTGGAACTAAATGTTTTGAGATGGGGGGGTCCTTCACATGAAAAAGTTTGAGCCTCACTGACATGGAAACATAGGTTTCTCGGCACAATTTTTCAAAAATAGCAGATCTACAAGCTCGCAGCGCGGCACTCGGTGCCGCGCTGTGAGCTTGTATATCTGCTATTTTTCAATAGTTAACATTCATGGGGGGCCCGCAGTGAATCCTTGTACCCAGGGCCCAGAATTTGGTGTGACGCCCCTGCACACGTCATCGTCATTGTCGTCATCAGAGCAGGAATTTCAGGGAGGCCGTGAAGGCCATGGCCGCTGTTTCCCCTCAGTTTGGCCTTGAGCCCCTCAAACAGGGACGTGCTGGGCACCCTGATTCAGCCCGGGAAAAAGAGTTGGAGAGGCCCTCATTGCGCGCTATAGAGAGAGATCTCTCTCTATAGCACTGCTGCTACTCAAAGATTTGCCATTTCAGATCATGACAATTGACAAGCCAGTGGACCAATTACGAGTTATATTTCGTCGTTGTCGGGTGGAAACCTTGTATGTCCAAAACCATTTGTTTTGTATTTTATCATTTAAAAAATGAATTAAACTAGAGAAAACAGCCGATCTACAAGCACACAACGCCTCGCACCGCGAGGCGTTGTGTGCTTGTAGATCGGCTGTTTTCACTACTTTTGTGCAACGGCCTTGTATGATGAAGCAGAGCTTTGCTTTGCGAAAACATTTACACATTTGAAACTTGGACATACGAGGTTTCTGCCCGACAGTGACGATTTACTTTGTTGGCCGACATTTTATTTTTATTTTCTTCCTAATGGCCGGCCTGGACCGGCCGGGAATGAACCGGCCGTTCGGGAGTTGGCCCGCTTTTCCCAATAGCCAGCACGTCCCTGCCCTCAAACCAATGGCATGACCTGAGGCCACAGTGGCCTTGATGCCCCAGCTGACTCTACCACTTTCTCCTCAGTGTCTCTTTCTTGGTCAATATGTTGAAACTAGACATCAGTGTCTCTTTCTTGTCATGTCTTTTGTTGAGATTCTGAAATCTTAACTCCCCAGACTTTCCATCTTTAAACCAATCCAGTGACTTTGATTGGTGCAGGGCTGAGCATGGGTCAGATTGTAAATACCATCATTTATCTATTTCACTGCAGATTAGGTTATCATCCCTAACCCTTAAATTCAGCAAAATTCTTTCAATGGATTAAAATCTTGTTTTATTTGATGGCCTTCCTGCCCTGGCATTTGGCCTTTGTGCCCTCAAAAATTGACAACACCAAAGGCCAAGTGGCCTTTCCCCTAAAATGACGAAATTCCAGGCCTGGTCGTCATCATAGGGCACCACCAAATATATATATCACCAAATATTTGAATATTCGAATATCAAAGTCACTATTCGACGTTGTTCACCGAAGTCGAATATTCGCTTATTTTTATTGTTTTCCCTTTAAAAAAGTATATAGTTTATAAAGCTTGGCTAGATAGGAAGTCATAAGAATGAATTGTCAATGCCCCTGGTGGATGAATTTGTTAATGCTCTATTAGGGGTTCTCAAACCTTTTTAGGCCGTGACCCCCAAAATAAACATATTTGAACTGGGGACCCCCACCCTGACAAGCACTTGGAATTGTAGGTATTGTAGGTATTACATTTAATGTGACTCGGTTCCGCAGATACATATTGTGAAAATAGCAGATCTACATGCTCACAACACCTTGCAACGCGAGGCGTTGTGAGCATGTAGATCTGCTATTTTCACAATGTTCGCCTCTTGCGTACTTAATGTTTGACAGTTTGGTAGAATATTCGACTTTTCGAATACTTTGAGGTTGAATAATTCGAATACTAAAAATCACTATTCGTGAATGCCCTACGTCATCATCATCATCATCACCATCATCATCATCATCATCATCACCATCACCATCATCATCATCATCATCATCATCATCATCATCACCATCATCATCATCATCATCATCACCATCATCATCATCATCATCATCATCATCATCATCTTTTGACACATGTGCCCTTCTCTCCAACATTTGACCGGGTGTGTATGTGTGTATGCCGAGCTTTGTTGGACGCTTAATGAAATTAACTCATAAATAGCACCGGTCACTTCTCACTAGGTGTGATTTTTGTATTCATGTCTGAACAGGCCTTTATAAATCTAAAGGCTGTAGACGGTCAATTTTCTAAGTGACTTTGAGAATAGCAGATCTACAAGTTCGCAACGTGTTGGGATGCGACGTGCTGTGAGCTTGTAGATCTTGTATAAATGTTGAAAGTTAAAGTGCTTAGGTGTGTGTGGGTTGCATACATATTGAACCAATGGACAGTATTCACAAGAAGCTTGTGACTAAATAATAACTACATTGGTGTGTGTGTGTGTGTGTGTGTGTGTGTGTGTGTGTGTGTGTGTGTGTGTGTGTGTGTGTGTGTGTGTGTGTGTGTGTGTGTGTTAGAGGTGGGACGTTCGTGAACAAATCAAGTCTTTTGAACAGCTCTTTGAAATGAACGATGGGATCTGGTTTGCAGTAGGGAGCCGTTCATTTTTTTTTTTTCTTTTTCTTTTTTTTTTTGGATGAGGGGGAGTCAATTCTTTACTTTAGTAAAAGTATAAATACTTCAATGTAGAAATACTGTTACAAGTAAAAGTAAAATGTAAATGTAAAAGTACAAAAGTATTGGTATCAAAATGTATATATGGCCGAAATGTATAGGGCTAGATAGATAGATAGATAGATAGATAGATAGGTAGATAGATACCTTTATTTAATCAAAATCTACAAGGTAACTATACTAAAATTAGTATTTTTGAACGGCTCTTTGGAAGGAACGTATCCCAGAGATCCGGCTCACTTCAAAGAGCCATAAATCCCATCTCTAGTGTGTGTGTGCGCGTGTACATGTACATGTGTGTAGTGCCTACCTGTGCTCTAGACAGCCATTTTGGAGTCTCGCTCATGATCTCAGCCATCTCCATGGCGTCGCCCTCGGCAACCTTGTCAATCATCTTACACACCATGCCCTGAATGGCTGAGCCCAGCTTCCTGTGTGATGACATCATCACCGAGCGCCAGCGTGGAAACCAATGACTCACATTGATACAGAATGCATCACTTTTTTAAAAACCCTTTTTTAAGGTTTTAACAAAACATATCCTGGATTTTTTTTGTACATCATCATCATCATCATCATCATCATCATCATCATCATCATCGTTGTTATTGCGACCATAGGTCACAGTTTACTATGAAAACCGTCACATCTTGTCAGTAACCCCGGAGGCCAGGTAACGCCTCAATGTCTATAGCTGGCCTATGACATCACATTGTTGTGACATCACATTGTGACATCACATTCCGTCCTCGTCCCTTGTATATGGAGATCCCTGATGTCATCAATATTAAGCATTGGAATGCCCATATATGGACAAATTGTGTGGGTCTCATGTGGTCTATAACATAAGACATGTATGATTTCAGACGTCAGTTACAGTATATCCATATTTGGGGAAAATATTTTGTCCACATTTTGTCCAACTTAAACAACCAACTGCAACTCGAATCACAACTGCAAATGAAATCCGTCCTGTGCAAATTCTGTCCTGACCTGGCCCTTTAGGGCGAGGTCGCTTTTCGATAGGTGTCTACAGGTTATTCTATTATTATTACTACAACTTTTTTCAGAATGCCGAGACAGTCAATAAACTACGATACCAGATAAAGAATCAGTCTAATGAAACAAAATGCTATCTAAGTAATAATCTATACATTTGAAACGTTTCCAGGTAAACAATGTACCATCTGTTCTATGGTAAATAACCTACTACTATCCATATAACAATCTGTCTTGTATTGACAGTGAGTCTGACCTGATTAGTTTTGGTCTGATGCGCTTCATTTTGTCCAGAAACTTCTTGGCCAGGAACGCTGACTGTGTGGAGGACAGACATTCAAAGTTTCCATTAAATCAGTAATCCATAAAAATCAGTAATCCATAATTGGTTCACCTTATCGATCCAGCAATATTAATAAGCAGTGATTTTTTTCAAAGAACCTCAGTTTCCCTCAGTAAAGGTGCGTCTAACATAAGAATCTAGAGCCCATAGATCTGCTAATGTACTTTAAGGACATTCTGATACTTTTGTACTTCTACTCAAGTACATTTTGAATTCCAGACTTGTGACATATTTCTGTGTTGCAGTAATGATACTTTTATGTAAGCAAAAAAAGAGTACTTTTTCCGCTAAAGAAAGAATGGAAGCAGAAAACAACAGGGACGTGCAGAGAATGTTAGAGAGGCAGGGGCCTTTTGGTGGAAATGTCGAAAATAGCAGACCTCCAAGCTCACAACTTGAAGGTCATCTATTTTCGGTACCACACTGAACCACTCATAATCAAGTGATACTGGGGACGTGGCACCCGCTTCGGACGATATCATCCGATATCCTCTGCGATTATCACTTCTTACCAGCTGATATTATCCAGCGAGTAGGGCCATGCTCTGTTGACTGAGTCGGTCAGAGTGTAAGTAGTCCAGTAATTTTAGGCCAAAATTAGGCTAAACCTAAAACAAATTGCAATAGTAGCAAACTCAACTGATTTTGTATCCTCAATATGTCCTTAGTGAGGGAAAAAAAGTCCCAAGGAATCCCATCAGGGGAAAGTTTTGAAAACGACCTACCTACCTTCACTTGCTATACACTACACTATAAAGGAAAACATGACTCCCAAAAAATCTGCTTTAAGTGGGATGTGAGGGGTCAAACTAGGGGTTTTTAATTATTCTGAATCCATTGCAAGCATTTGTTTTGCACAAAAAACATTCCTTGGGCAAGAAATGGCCCCTCAAAACGATGGTTTAGTGATTTTCACAGTCTTTTGGGGTCCGTTTTTAGCCCAAGGAAGGTTTTTCATGCAAAACAAATGCTTGCAATGGATTCAGAATAATTAAAAACCCCTAGTTTGACCCCTCACATCCCACTTAAAGCAGATTTTTTGGGAGTAATTTTTTCCTTTATAGTGTAGTGTATAGTAAGTGAAGGTAGGTAGGTCGTTTTCAAAACTTTCCCCTGATGGGATTCCTTGGGACTTTTTTTCCCTCACTAAGGACATATTGAGGATACAAAATCAGTTGAGTTTGCTACTATTGCAATTTGTTTTAGGTTTTTTCATATAACGACTGGACTAAAGTGCGCATATCCGACACATCTTGACTCGAATAGTTATCTGCCCTCGGTGGGAGGCGAACCCAGACCATAGTTAAAGTAGCCATCTTGCTCTACTTACAGAGCTACCGAGCAGCTGGCCAAACCCTCTTTTTTTGTGTTATCTTTGACAACGTGGATACTAACGTAGTACAGTCCCTTTGAGCCGCATTCGGACGCAGAAGCAGTCCCCTGGTCAATATTTACTATTATGTCCATAACGGCACGTAACTCGGTAACTGCGCTGAGTCGGTTCATGCGACATTCGTCAATGGTGTCTCGCGGGGCTCATCGTCGCCTGAGGCCGTCTCAGGCGCCTCCGTCGTGGATCCTGTGGCGTGAGCAGTAGCGTCGGGTGGCTGGGAATCCCACAGTAGTCATTTCAAATCCCACTAGGGGATGCCATTTTTTACATTTTTTTCATGTTGATACACTCGGCTGATAAGCGCTTCAGTCGGCAGAGCATGGCCCTACTAACTGGATAAAATCGGCTTATAAGACGTGATAATCTCCGTCAGGGGCGTCAATTGGGTATGGCAGACCCTGAGTCCAGGGGGAAAGATAAAAGTTACTTTTAAATATAAATCCATGAATGTCTCTATCTGTTCTAGTTATTATGTTGTTAAATTACAGTAAAATAACTACAAATACAACATTTTACAAAAATGGTCACCACGTTTACTAACATGCCAAGTTTAGCTGCACTTGAACAACCATTCCAGGCTGCCATATCCAGCCCAAGAAACTGTAGAAACTGGGGGAAAATAGAATGTACTTCTTAAAATAAATGTACCATGCCTGTTGCTAAGGTATGGCAACATGACTGGTGTCTTGCACGTGCGCGAAGGCGCGCGTGCAAGACACCAGTCATGTTGCCATACCTTATAGCGTTGTCTGAACTGACGCCACTGATCTCCGATGGTATCGGATGATCACATTCGAATCAGGTGGATGTGGCGTAACGGCGTGGCTTTCTACACTGCTGTGCACGTGCCAGGAGAACAGCGGCGTACCTGTGGTAGGCTCCAGGTCCGGCCCTCCACCTGGTCCAGGGATGTGAGCTGGGCTTTGTCCAGGGTGCTCAGAGAGACGCTGGACAGCAGGCCACCGGGTGCCCTGCTCACCACCTCTGATGCGTTCACACCTTTAAGTTTACCCATCTGCAACGCATGAACACACAACAATCAATATACATTGTTTTTTATACGTACACCACGGCACCATTCACACCTGTGGTGCATTCACACCTTTAAAGGGGCTACACCATGCATCACAAAATACATATACAGTATATTATACCAGTAAGACTCCCTAAATCATGAGATAAGCAACCGTCAGATCGCATACACAAACTTTAAAAGGCAATGGTAGCCAATCAGGAGGGAATATGGGAAATGGGACAGATCCATGTTGAAGACAAGACTTTAGAGATACTGTGTACTGCTTTGCGTGATTTTAGGGCAAAATCTGTAGGAGCAGTGTCCATACATGTGTTTTGCAAAAATCGGCCAGATGGTGGCGCTAGATGGGACAGATGCATGTTGATGACATGGCTAGTGTAGTGATACTGTGTACCGCTTTGCGTGATTTTAGGGCAAAATCTGTAGAAGCAGTGTCCAAAAATGTGTTTGAAAAAATTGCCCTGATGGTGGCACTAAAAGGGACGGATTGACGGACGGACTGACAGCTGGTGGAGGTTTTGATAGTAACTGCGACCTGACGGTCGTAATACATACCGGTATTGGCCCAAATTATGTTTTTATACAGGTTTAAGCCTAAACAACCACTCAGATATTGCATTTTCATGTTCTGTCTGTCTCTCATTCCCATTCTCATTCTCTCATGCCCTTTTTTTGGCAAGGGGTGCTATTGTGGGAGTTTGTTAAACGATGATTAGTTAAAATCTGATTATTCTGGGGGTCGTGGCCTGAAGAGGTTGAGAATATAAGTAAAACAAGTATTTCAGTGTGTGTGTGTGTGTGTGTGTGTGTGTGTCTGTGTGTGTGTATGTGCGTGTGTGCGTGCGTGCGTGCGTGTGTGCGTGCGTGCGTGCGTGCGTGCGTGCGTGCGTGTCCTCACAGCCTCCAGCAGGGCCTTCCTCTGGCCCTTGCTGAGCTTGTCGCTGATGTCCCGGAGCAGCTGGGAGCTCAGCTCCTCCCTGGAGATGAGCTTCCTCAGGGTGGAGATCTTTACTCCTCGCACCGCAGAGCCCAGGGCCAGCAGCTCCTTACCAGACACCTGCAGGGAAGGGATGCAGGTTAATATTCAACTCAATACAACTCAGTATAACTCAACTCAACTCAACTCAACACAACTCAATACAACTCAGTATAACTCAACTCAACTCAACTCAACACAACTCAATACAACTCAATACAACTCAACTCAAATTGGTTCCTTACGATACACCTGCATGGAATGGATGGAGAGATTATGATTCAATTCAATTAAATTAAATTAAATTAAATTAAATTAAATTAAATTCAATTCAATTCAATTCAATTCAATTCAATTCAACTCAACTCAACTCAACTCAACTCAACTCAACTCAACTCATTACCAGACACCTGCAGGGAATGGTTGAACAACAATTTGATTCGATGCCATGCAATGCTGCATAAAAGATTACATTTAGTTGTTAAAATGTTTCGGAAACCTACATTACAAACTTGCAACGTGCCGTGAAGCATTGTGAGCTTGTAGATCTCCTCTCTTACAGTGATAGATTGGGGTCCAAGAGATAACAAAAAAGACAAACAATTATCTCTCTCTCTCTCTCTCTCTCTCTCTCTTCACACACACACACACACACACACACACACACACACACGCACACGCACACGCACACGCACACATGCACGCACACACACCTCTGCCCCCTGCAGCAGTTTCTTGGCCAGTCTCCTGGCCTGGTTGGCCCTCCATCTGAACTTGGGCCCCAGCTTGCTGAGGGCCTCCCTCAGGGCCGGCGCGGGGAAGCGGGCCAGCTGCCTGGGGGACAGGGCCGTCACCCCAGAGCCCAGGGACCTCAGCACCTCCGCACTGGCCTCGCCATGATTCCATTTCATCACGGCCTTCACCAGACGTTTCTTCAACTGTGGGACAGACCGACAGACAGACAGACAGACAGATAGGGCTGTCACGATCATGACATTTTACATGACGATTAATTGTCACGCAAATAATTTCGCTTAACGATTTCATTGTGTTTTTGACGTTGAAAATTACGTTTCTGTTTGGCTTGTAGGCTTTGAAGTTGCACATGGCAGATATGACACATAACCTAAATATACAAAGAAATGTCTGACGTATTTGACAACGTTATACTTAAAAATGAACATTGATAGTGGAAATAGCCAATCTACAAGCTCACAACGAATGCAAAACGTTGTGAGCTTGTATATCTGCTATTTTCCAACATTTCCAAAATGTTTCAACATGTAAACGATTATGACGATTATGTCAAAAGTATTGTGATCATGTCAAATGATTGCGATTAGACGATTATGTCATAATTGTAACAGTTCTAGAAAAAGGGAGAGATAGGCAGGCAGACAGACGGAAAGGCGGACGGACGAACACACGGACGGACAGGCAGACAGACCTGTTGGACAGACAGTAGGTATCCGCTCTTATGACGATACAGTTCACAACGTGTGTTGCCTGCTTAAATAAAGTCTGTGTCGCGCCGCTTTCTGAGCTTGTAGAGCTACTGTTTTCAAATAAGCTTGAAAAGAAATTGAGTTGTGGAATTGTGTGGGGAAGAATTATACCAAGCTAAACCCTAAACGCCTGAACTTCTTTGCCTTTTATTACTATTTAGAACAGTGTTTCTCAATCTTTTGTTGCTTGAGTACCCCCTTTCCCTGGTTTCTGAATCCAAGTACCCCTTTACCCGACAACAAAGTTTTCCTTATAAAACTGCAATTAAAACCATAACGAGTGGTGATGCTATGATAAGATGAACCGCTGGTTAAGATGAACCACCCCCTTTATCTTTAAAACTATACACATACATGAGTTGTCATTTGACGTTAAAATAAGAACGCAAACATAATTTCCACCTGGCAGTGGAGTTTACAGACACATGGGCAAAGTGGAAAGCATATTTCTACCTCAAAAAGTGTTTTTTGCTGGTCGAACTATTTTTTTTTTTACTTTTATGGTATAATGATTTTCATGATAAAGCAAATGTACCCAGGTCTCAGCTTATATATCATGCATGTTGGTGATATCCCAATGTATAAAACTATGTGAATCATTTAGCTAAAGATGAGCCTTAAGCATTAAGCTACAGGTTTTGTCAAAATTGTGGCCGTGGGGCAAGATGAACCATATGCCTTGGGGTAAATTCTGAATCACCATTCATATTTTTTATTAGGTCTTTGCTACTCAATTTATGCTAAGTATTAAGAGAAGTATTTAATATTATATTAATAATTGCAAATATTAAAAGGTTCTGCATAACAAACTTCATTTAATTGGTTTTAATAGTTTTTCTTACGGTTTAAATAACCGTACAAACGGAAATAGGACTATTTGCAAAAGGGAAATGTGTTATTAAAATATTTCTGATAACTACATACTTTTCTTTGTTCAAGTTTAAACTCTTAAAGTTTAGAATATCACATGGGTCAACTTACCCTTATCTTGAAGAGAATAAACTGATCTACGAGTTCCAGTCTGGCTTCAGAGAGTCCCATTCCACAGATACATGCCTCATCTATTTGAATGATTACATCAAACGTGAAATTCACGATGGCAAATATTGCGGCATGGTCATGCTGGACCTCCAGAAGGCATTTGACACCGTCGATCATTCTATTCTGATTGAAAAACTCAAAGCTATTGGTCTTGATAGCACAGCAGTGAGATGGATGCACTCTTACTTGGTGGGGAGGGAACAGATGGTGGAAGTCAACGGAACCCTGTCCCCCCCCCCCCCCCCCTCAAGGGAGTATACTAGGACCACTGTTGTTCTTAATATACGTAAACGACATGTCATCTGCTTGTGACTGCAATCTGTTTCTGTTCGCGGACGACTCGGCTCTCCTAGTCTCAGGCAGAGACATATCGCAGGTTGAAAAGGCCCTTAACTGTGAACTTAACAAGATCTGCACCTGGCTCAATGACAACAGACTCTCAATTCACCTAGGCAAAACTGAATGTATCCTCTTTGGATCTAGTCAGAAACTTAGCCTAGTTGAGAACTTCACAATTAAAGAAGGTGACACTGTGATAGAAAGAAAAAATCACACTTGTGTGAACTGAGCGGTGAAGGCTGCGTGTGTGTGTGTGTGTGTGTGTGTGTGTGTGCGTGTGTGCGTGCGTGCGTGCGTGCGTGTGTGTGTGTGAATGTGAGTCTGAACAACAGCGCCCCTCCCTTAACATGTGTGGTCAGAAAAGGTACTGCAGGCTACATACAGACACGGACGGACGGACGGACGGACGGACGCATACATACCCACACACACGGCCACGTATAGGAGACGGTGTGACCACCGCTCAAAAACTACATCTGCTACCTGGGTTGCATCCTGGAGGCTAACCTATCCAGTGAAAAAATTACCACCAAGGTAATCAATAAAGTCAACCAACGAATTCGCTTCTTGCAAAGGGTTGCCCCGCTGATCAATATTAAATCCCGAAAGACACTAGGAGGTGCTCTTATTGGGCCCCTCATTGATTACGGAGTCCTTGTCTGGTATCGCGACGCCCCAGCTGCCTTAAAGTTAAAGCTCCAAACAGCCCAAAACAAACTAATTAGGGTTGTGCTTGGTCTCCCTCCTCAGACCCACCTTACCGATCATCACCACGAAAGCGTGGGATGGCTCAAAGTAGCTGACAGAGTACAGCATCTTGCAATGGGCCTGGTGTACAAGATACACTACACCTCCAAGATTCCCATGTACCTGACAAACTACTTCTTAAAGGTCAAGGATGTTCACGATCACAACACCAGAGGCAGCTCCACTAATCATCATCAACGTAGATTTAACACTAAACAAGGCTCTAACCTGTTCTCCTGCTACACCATCAACATGTGGAACGCCCTTCCACAAGCCCTAAAGGAGAGCAAATCCCTAGCCTCCTTCAAAATTGGTATGAAAAGTCACCTTCAGACAGCTGCTACCCGTGACTTGTAAATAGACTAAGCCCCCATGCTCCCCCCCCCTTTTTCTCTTTTTCTGCCATTGTATTTGATGTTATGCTTTTGAAACTGATATTATCCTAGATAAAGTACTATGTTCTATCCGTCTGTCTTTCAATGTTATATGAGATACTTAAAGTGTGGTTCCTGTGGAAATAAGCCTCGGCTTTCTAGGATCTCCTTTTAGTTGACCTTGTACCAGTGATTTGTACTGTCATGAAACTGTACTTATTTCTATTGCAAACTTCTAATAAATTCTTCAATCAATCAAAAAAAAAAAACCTTTACTTGTATCAACTTACCCCTCACCTGGGGCAAGTTGAACCAAATGACCACTGTTTTTTTAACAAGTCATATTTTTATGGTCTTTTGTCATAGACACTTACTTATAATTTCAAATGATAGCAGACATCCTGAAACATGTCTAGATGTTTTGCCATCTCACTTTTTCTTGCTTCCAGGGCAACATAAGCACAAAGTGGTTCATCTTACCCCGTTCTCCCCTACTTCTATTTTGCTTTTTTGGGGGGCATTTTCTGGAGAACCCCCTGCAGTACCGCCGCGTACCCCATTTGAGAAACACTGATTTAGAAAAACTTTTTTAAATACTTCAATTAGCCGATCTGCATCGACGCGTCGTGAGCTTGTAGATCAGCTATTTGAAAGTCTTTTTCAAAATAGTAACAAAAGGCAAAGAAGATTAGGGGGTTAGGGTTTAGCATGGACACAAATAGGGCCCTTTATATGAGTGTGTGGAGGGACACACTGTACCTTCTTAGCTCCGGAGTTGGGACAGTCTTCCAACTGGGAGAGCAGCTGAGAGCTGAGATTGGCGTTCATGTTGCGCGGAGCGTCGTCATAGTAGCACGCCAGAGAACCAAGCCTGAACACACACACACACACACACACACACACACACACACACACACACACACACACACACACACACACACACACACACACACACACACACACACACACACACAGGCACACATGCATGCTTGGTGCAAGGACACGTAACAAATCTAGAGCAGGGGACTTCAATGTTTTCAGAGAGAGATGAAGCAGGGACCCCCACAACCTTTTCATAGATTCCATAAAGTTTCATCGCTTGACAGCACAATCATCAGTGCATTTTGGATTCATGTCAATTTGCGTTTTCAGATAATACTTATAAAACTTGACCTTTCACTCTGTACTTGGTAGGCTCTTTTTTCCCCTATAAACCCAACCTATTTGCCGAAAATAGCCGATCTACCAGCTCACAACGCCTCGCACTGCTAAAGTTCTCAGAATATGGACACTAGAGTTCAAGTGCATGCATATAAAAAAAGGAGAAAGGCATTTTCTATCACACAGAGATTTGGAGGACCCCCTGTAGTAACTCTGAGGACCCCCTAGGGGTCCTGGAACCCCGTTGAAGACCCTTGATCTAGAGAGTTGCCGGTTTGATTCCCGGTCCCAACAGGCCAGACTCTCAATACAGGCAAGAAAAGCCTGAAAACATTTACTTAAAATAAATATATAAATGAACTAAATAATCACATAATCAAAAAAGAATAAATAATGATAATAATTGAAACTGAAACTACCTGAAACCTAAATCAACCAAATCAATATGACAACAAAAAATGCTACACTAGTAGGGGTGTAACGATATTGTAACTGTATCGAAATATTGTTTTTAACTTAAAAAATCAAAGTATATCGAAATGAAAACAGCTAAAATCATTTTATTTTGTATCGTATCGAATCGGCAGTGCAACTACCTACTAGTGCATTGTATTTAGCATTTTTAAGAAGAAAAAATGAAAAGGAGGAGGGGTTTAATTACTTTTCCTTTCCTTTTCCATATAGCTACACTGGTCTATCCATAAATGTGTGTAATCTATGGGTTCATGTCAAGATGCAGGTTTGTCAATATACAATGTCCATGTATTTGGCAGATAATCACTCTTTAATTATTTATATCCATAATAATACATGTTTCACTTAAAAACCTGCTCTATCCACACCTTTCACACATATCTAATTTCTTTGCTAAATAGTTACTATATCGATTTTAAATCATTGAATCTAATCATATCGTATCGCCATGAATGAACCAATATCGTCCATGTATCGTATCGTCAACCATGTATCGTGATGTGTATCGAATCGCTATTAAAATGTATCGTTACACCCCTACACACTATTATCACAACCTTTGATTTGGACTTGTTTTGATATATTTTCTGATTAAATTAACCTATAGACCACACACATGCACATGCACACGCACGCACACACACACACACACACACACACACACACACACACACACACACACACACACACACACACACACACACACACACACACACACACACACACACACCCGCACGCACACACACACACACGCACACAAGCACACACACACACACACACGTGTCACACACATACGTCACACGCACACACCTGTCCAGGCGTTGCAGGAACTCTTTCTTGTCAGTGGAGCACTCCTTTATCCTGCGTAGGAACCTCCTGGCCAGGAGGGGGCGCATGCCCTCCACCTCGGTGAAGGAGGCTCTGAACTGAGACGAGTTGAAGAACTCGCACATCTAGAGGGAGACACGCGGGAGATGGAATGAGCTGGCATCGTCAGGGGTGTCGCACCAAATTCTGGGCCCTGGGTACTTTAACTATTGAAAAATAGCAGATATACAAGCTATCAGCGTGGCACAGAGTGCAGCGCTGCGAGCTTGTAGATCTGCTATTTTTTTGGCAAGTCTTTGAATATTTCAGGATTCAGGACTTGCCTTGAAAATTGCCTATCCTTTTTTGGGAGAGTGTTTCTTGCAGGTCTTTCAGTCCGAGTGTATCAAAAAAGCACCGTTGGTCCGACCAGTTTAACGTTCACCAGGTCAGCATTCACCAGCGTCGGCAGGTTAGCATTTCACCAGGTTAGCATTCACCAGTGTTAGTTTTATTGAGGTTAGGGTTAAGGTTAGGTTTAGGTGTATCTCCTCCCCCCGACTTTCGGCAAGATTCCGCTGCTTAACCCAGTTGCTTTTTTGATGCACTTGGACTGAACGACCTGCAAAAAACACTCCCATCCTATTTTACCAACACCCCAGAGCCGAAGGAGGCATCTACATTTTTAAGTCTATGGCAGTGTGTCTCAACCTTTTTTTCTGCATGGGCAGATTCATGTCCCAAGAATCCATGGGCACACCAACATAATACGGGGGTGTAAATATCATCACTGTCGGGAAGAAACCTTCTATCTCCAAGTTTCAAATGTGTACGTTTCTTTGCAAAGTAAAGCCCTGGTTTATCATACAAGGCTGTCGCACAACAGTAGTGAAAACAGCAGATCTACAAGCACACAACGCCTCGCACCGCAAGGCATTTGTGTGCTTGTAGATCGGCGACCTGTAAAAACGTATTGGCGGAAGTGTCGAAGGCCACTCAAAGTGACTACTGGCCAATCACAGCGCATCTTTTCCGGGACTTCAATTCAATTCAAAGGAGCTTTATTGGCATGAGGAAACAAATGTTTTACATCGCCAAAGCAAGTGCCTCTGGGAAAGAGGGAGTGCCACATCTGATTGGCCTACCGAACTTCTGTTTCTGTGACGCACACGGAAGCATTCCATAAAAATTGCAGATACTTATTTTACAGACGCCCCCGGAGCTGGAGGATGCGTCTACCTTTCTATGTCTATGATGAGCTGGTGGATGCTTGCTGGCATGCTTATAAGAACATGGATGCCACAGGAAAATGTAACTAAAGTTTTAGAGCAGTGGTTCTCAACCATTTTCAGGCCGCGACCCCCCAAATAATAATATTTGAACTGGAACCCCGACGAGCACTAAGAGTTGAGGCATAAGATTCTTCATAACACGGTTCTATTGTGAAAATAGCCGATCTACATCCTCACAACGCCTCACGTTGCGAGGCGTTGTGAGTAGGCGCGTCACGCCCATTCATTGTGAGTACGACGCGACACCCCCACTTTCATAAAACCGTGATCTCATCCCCCCCACCTTTTTGGCCGGCCGGGGTGCTTTTTTTAAATTTTTTCCCTCCCCTGCGCTGCAAGCTGGCTCTCATCAACACAAACGCGTAGTAGGGGCTATGGCTACTTATATTTCCAGGACAATTTCAAAATAAACATGTTGAATGATCGATTGTATATGAAAAAAATAAAATAAAGGCTCTTGTTTTGAAATGCGCTTCTGTGCAGAGAGGAAATGGCTTTCATAGGAAGTCCCTTTACCTCTCTGTCTTCCGTGCGTATTATGGACTCATGGTGAAATGAACAACACACTACAGGCATAAAGGAATAACATCAAGACAAGACCATGTAGGCTATAAAGGCATTAAACATCGTCCTCTGCTCCTCTCATCCTAACAACTCAACACTTGGTGAGTCGTGACTCGTGGCTATATATTAGAGTTAGAGTAATGATGATGGAATGGATGCTAATGCTATGCTGCCTGCTGGCTAATGTACACTGTTGTCGTGTGCAAGTTGCTGTAGTAGTAGACAGTGGTGTAAAATTATGTTGATTAACTGAAAAGCTTTTGGAACTGAATGATTATATGATACTGGTGTTGTCTGTCTGTTGGAGTGTTGGTACCAAGAATTACATCTACTATAACTATATAGACTATCTTGCTGGCTGGTGCTTGTGGAGAGAGGCAAAGGGAAAGTGTAGTGTGCCGTTATTGTTTATGTCGGACTTCTGCGTTGTTTGCGGCGTGAGTTTTGGTGCTATAATCAAATGGTTTGCGGAGTCGGAATCACAAGAATCTTAGCTTTAAAATGGTATACAGCTTGCAAAGAAATAAACCGCGGAAATCCGAATAAAACGCGTTCAAATCCGCGAAAAACCGACATTTTTCGCGAGACGTGCACGCGTGCTTTGCGCGCGTGCATGACCCCCCCCCCATGTCATCCCCCCCACTCTCCCCCACAGGCTCTGACGCCTCTGGTTGTGAGCATGTAGATCTGCTATTTTCACAATTTCTGCCTCTTTATATTTGACGATTTGGCCCATGTTTAATCAGTCATTTTAGAGGTATTAAAAAGTCCTTAAATTGACACTTTAGAAATGTGCATGTACCCTCTATACACTTAAACTTTATGTTGTTTTGTTTACTATTGAGAGAGAAAACAATGTTGCACAACAATAATTTGGGGACCGAACCACAGGTTGAGAACCACTGATATAGAGTACACGAAAAAGAAAAAAAAAATATATAATAATAATAATAAGTGTTGTCGGTGTGCAAGTAACATACTCGGTGGCGTGCCCGCACACCCAAAACACCGGTAACACCGGTACCGTGACAACCCCAACACACACGCACACACGCACACACACCTGCTCTTTGGAGATGGAACGGACATCTTCCACATTCAGACGGGACAGGAAGCGGCCCATCACCTTCATCATCATCAGCTTGGAAGGACACGCATCACTTCCTGTTACACGCACGCACAAACGCATGCACGCACACAGACACACAGACACACACACACACACACACACGCACACGCACACGCACACAAAGCAATGTAATGTTTGGGACTCCCAGGTGGTCCCCAGCTAAATTCGAATCATTCATTTATTGTGACCGTAGGTCGCAGTCAACTATGAAAACCGTCACATCTTGTCTCAATGTCTATATCACATTGTGACATCACATTCAGTCCTTGTCCATTGTTGTATGCCCATAATATCCCTGATGTCATCAATATTAAGCCCATAGCGTGGAATGCCCATATATGGACATATTGTGTGAGTCTCATGTGGTCTATAACATAAGACGTCAGTCATATCCATATTTGGGAACATATTTTGTCCACATTGTGTCGAACTTGATCCATTTAGGCCTAGAATTATTGAATGATTTAACTATTGAAAATTGCAGATATACAAGCTCACATCCCGGCACCGAGTGGCGTGCTGCGAGCTTGTAGATCTGCTATTTTTGAAAAATCATGAAAATTTGCGCAAATCTTTGAATATCTAATTTTCAAACATTTGTAACTCAAATATTTGCTTCTGGGGGGGTCCCTGGAACTAAATATTTTGAGACGGGGGTCGGCGGCCAAATACATCATTCTAGGGGTCCTTGACGTTATTATGATTCACACCACAGCTCCAGGCGGAGCCACTCGTTTCGTGTCACTAGCGTCGGCAGGTAGGGTTAGGTTTAGGCATAGTTTTACTGAGGTTAAGGTTAGGGTTAGGGTTAGGTTTAGGCATAGTTTTACTAAGGTTAGGGTTAGGGTTAGAGTTAGGCATAGTTTTACTGAGGTTAGGTTTAGGTGGTCATCATCCCACCTGGCACCTCTGCACGGAGCAAAAGAAGCTGTGGTGTGAATCATAATAACGCGTCCTTGACATGAAAGAGTTTGAGAACCACTGACGTAGAAACGTGTTTTTCAAAAAACCCTAGAAGTATTTAGAAGACACTTATAGAATCGGGTCAAAATTCAAATGTTCACCATTTTTCAAAAATAGCAGATCTCGCCGCGCTGTGAGTCGATTTTTTGTAGTTCTTTTTTCAAAGCTGCCCCTGTTGCTAGATTTCGGCTGCCCCTGTTGCTAGATTTCGTGGGCCCTCTCATAACTAACACGGTGGATTGTCCTCAGGCTAGCGGTTATTTCTTTAGCTTCAAAGTTAGTATTTTTTTTATTGGATTGTGTTTACACAACGTCCTGAGACCAACCAAACCGCTGTTTTGACCTCACAGGCACCCTTACTTCTCAAACAGGCTCTCCTCTCCCTGCTCTGGTGCAGAGCAGAAGCCGTTTGAAATAACAGCACTAGCCTAAGGACTATCTACTCTGTTAGTTATGAGAGGGCCCACGAAATCTAACAACAGAGGCAGCCAAAATCTAGCAACAGGTGCAGCTATGAAACAAATGGACTAAAGCAGGTATGAAGGGGTATGATAAAAGGCAGATTTAACCCTATATGTGTTTTGGTCAGGACGTCTCCTACTCGTCTGGTCCTAACCTGGAGGTGGTGGTCTGGGTCTGTTGTTGGGGGGTTTCCCCGGACGAGAGCCCGGTCGTTTGGGAGGCGCCAGTCTGGTCCCGTTCCTGCAGTCGAACGGTCTCTTCACCCAGTCTCTGACCTGCAACCTCTGCTCCTCCGAGAACGACCCGAACACCTCGTTCAGCATCTTCATCCTGACCACAAACAACACGTACCGGTACCAGTGTTGTTTTTGACAGCAAATTTTGATTTCGTTTTAGTCATATTCTTTTGAATAAAATCTCATTTAGTTTTTAGTCATAATTTAGTCTCCTGAACAGTTTTAGTTTTAGTCTAATTTTAGTCGACTAAATATTATGAGATTTTAGTTGACTAAATCTACAGTTGATTTAGTCAACTAAAATGTATTTTGGTAGGCCTTGATGGCATCGTAATGACTGATTTTACACTTGGTTGCATGCTGAAAATAGCCGATCTACAAGCTCACAACGCGTCGCGCTGCGACGCGTTGTGAGCATTTTAGTCGACTAAATATTATGAGATTTTAGTTGACTAAATCTACAGTTGATTTAGTCAACTAAAATGTATTTTGGTAGGCCTTGATGGCATCGTAATGACTGATTTTACACTTGGTTGCATGCTGAAAATAGCCGATCTACAAGCTCACAACGCGTCGCGCTGCGACGCGTTGTGAGCTTGTAGATCTGCTATTTTCAGCATGTAACACCTGAGAGCAACCAAACATAAAATTACTTTCTCCTCCACTAGTCCCTCCCTAACGTTTTAGTTTAGTTTTTATTTTGTTGACGAAATTGTCAATATATTTAGTCTTAGTTTTAGTCATCACAGCTTAGTTTTTATTTAGTTTTTGTCAGTGAAAAAAACACAGTCGACAAACATTTTTCGTCATAGTTTTAGTCGACAAAAACAACACGTACCGGTACGTGATCATGAACGCATTTTGGTGAAATTGTGCATGCACGTTTCCATTTGGCAGAGGAATAAATGTCACTTCAAAACATCTAATCAGCCTCATGGTGGGGCTATAACAGCTCAATGTGTGTTTTTACCTACAACTCTACTGATCAGTGTACAATGTTACATCTGCACTCATATCCCTAGAGACCAAGGAAAAAAACAATTGCCCTGCATTTTTCATATCTGCCTTCTATAGCGCCACCAGGACACCGACTTGTGTAAAACACATTTTTTCCTATTATTCCTTTAGATTTTATCCAAAAATCGTGCAAATCAGTACACAGTATCTCTATAGTCATGTGATCAAGACGGATCTGTCCAATATTTCATATTCCATCCTAAGGATTTCAGGATTGGTCCATTTTGAACAAAATTACTTAAATCATGAACGCAGTTTGGGATTACAAAGAAATTCTGCACGCACATTCCCACTAGGTCAAGGAAGAAATTCAGTGTTGTAAAGTAACGAAGTACAAGTACTTCGTTACTGTACTTAAGTACAAATTTTGAGAATTTGTACTTTTATTTATATTTTTTCAACCCTGAACTTTTACTTTTACTCCGTTACATTTAAAAGGAAAAAATCGTACTTTTACTCCACTACATTAAAATTGGACACCTCGTTACTCGCTACAAATCAAAAACTGTTTGATTAGTACAGCGCTGTCTGACTAGCATATCGCTGTCTGACTGTCTTCAGCGCAGCACTGCAGCCTGCCTAAGTTCCTAACCAATGGACCAAGGATAATAGGTGACGCATACGGAAGTATAGTCTATCAGTCTCATAGAGCAGTCTGGTTGTTGTGATGACGTCACAATCGAAACCTTTGGATATACGGAAATTCTGCCACAGCAGCCAGTCAGCGTTAGCTCTGTGTGGAGCGGGCGGCTACGATGAAAGTTTGGAGCTGCATGTTAAATTAAAAGGCAGCAGACAATTTCACAAGTTTGTAATAAGTATAAATCCAAGAAAACTACTTTCAAAGCAGAACCAACCTGGATATTATTGACAAGGACTTAAGAGGATTGTATTACAACAACATCAACATGATCAACCTAAAAGCACCATACGTTGACATCCTTACCTTATAGAGTTGATCATCTCGTCTGGTAAGATATTAATAATTCCATTATGCTTTCTGGTTAATCAAGTGTCCTTTGCTGCTGCTGTGTGCATTTATATTTAAAGGGCAGCGCGACGCTTAGAGTTGTGTATGTTTAAGCATGGTGGTAAGGTGGTGGCATTAAACAACAGATCTGCAAGCCCAGAATGCAAGCCAGATGAACACGTTTTGGGTTTATAGATCTGTCGAGCCAGCTGCCTGTTTGATGCGTCACCGTTGGAAGGACGAAACATAAATCACGCAGGCAGCGACAATAGCAGGGAGAGGGAGGATGAGAGCTGTATGATTGAGATTGACTGTTGACGACAACAGGGATTTAACGTTAGCCCATTTTGTGCAGAACCTGGCATGTTTCATGAACAATTTAACACGTGAAGTTGCCATGAGACACTGGTGCTGCCAGCTGCCTACTGGCGACGTTTATTTTTTTTCCCTCTCTCTCTCTCTCTCTCTCTCTCTCTCTCTCTCTCTCTCTCTCTCTCTCTCTCGGGCTTTCGGGTTTTCGGGCCGAAAATGATGATAATTGTTAGGGTCTTCGGGTCGGCCTACTCGGGCCCAGTTAGGGCCGGGCCTTAATTTTCAGGCCCGTTGAGAACTCTAGCGCAGACTGGAGTGAGAGCTTAATTGAAATGACCTGTCACCTACATAATATGCGCAGTGAACTGGAATTATATCATTAATTATTCGGAAGCAGGTGTGTAAAGATTCTGATCTATAAACATCTCAAATAGCTTTGGGGAACTTGGTGCCCCAGTGCTATTTGAACCTTTGCATCGTAGGATCAAAATGTTTTGTTCTTACTGTAGGTGTGTGCTTGTGCCACTGGTATCCAGGGGTCACTGAATGTTCCAACAAACACTTTGAGAATTGTAAATTTTTGGTCTTCATTTTTTGTAGGCATTTTGAAAATATTTTTTGTACTTTTACTTGTACTTGTACTTGTACTTTTTACTTTTACTTTTATACTTAAGTACATTTTAACACTCTGTACTTTTGATACTTAAGTACATTTAATGAGAGCTACTTTCATACTTTTACTCAAGTAATAATATTATCGGTGACTTTTACTTTTACTTGATTAACTTTCAAGTGGAGTATCGGTACTTTTACTTAAGTATGGGTTTCCAGTACTTTATACAACACTGAAGAAATTACACTCTTTTCACATTGGCCTGTTATAGCGCCAGCAGCAGGTCGACTTATTTTTTGATTAAAATGCCTCAAATCATGCATGCAGTGTCACTGTTAAAGGCCAAAGAAGACATGGCACCCTTTTCACATTTAGCGCCACCCGGAGGCCACAACACCTAATACCTGACCTGGTGGAGACCTGTGCTCGGAAGAGCACTGCTTCTAGTTTTCTATTAATTACACACACCACAAGCCTTGAATTTGGCAGAGGAAACTCATTTCTCTCTCTCTCTCTCTCTCTCTCTCTCTCTCTCTCTCTCTCTCTCTCTCTCTCTCTCTCTCTCTCTCTCTACAGTGTTGAGGTATTTGTACTTTACTTGAGTATTTCCGGTTTTCAGTACTTTTACTTCTACTTCAATGGATCTCGGATCCAAGTATTGTACTTTTACTCCACTACAATTATTTGAAAGTTAAGTTACTAGTTACTTTAGAGATATAAATTATACTATTAAAAAAATACATAAAGCACTTTAGCCCTATTTTATACCTTGGCTATTTGAAAATAGCGATCTACAAGCTCAGCGTTGTGAGCTTGTAGATCTGCTATTTTCAAACGTTTTTTTTTTTTTACTTTTACTTTGGGTACTTTAAGTATATTTTGATACCAATACTTTCTTACTTTTACATAAGTGAATTTCTGACTTTTACTTGTAACAGAGTACTTCTACAGTGTAGTAGTGATACTTTTACTTGAGTAAAAGATTATTGTACTTTTTCCACCACTGACACAAACACACACACGCACGCACACACGCACACACACACACACACACACACACACACACACACACACACACACACACACACACACACACAGACTCACATCTTCATCATGCGTGGGTGCGGCAAGACGCGGGGCAGGTGCATCTTGGGAGGAGGTGCGTTTTGTAGGAGGGTCTTGGCGGCCATCAGCATGTTGTCATAGTCTCCATCTGGCCCTGCGTCGTCCCCGTCGTCCCCCTCTCCTCCCTCACCCGTCACCGCGGCCCAGGACAGAGGAGCCAAGAACGCCTCCTCAAAACACTTAGACGGACTCTGGAAGCGAGGTACACAGGGGCGTCAATTGGGTGCGGCAGGGGTATGCGGCCAGGGGCGTCACACCAAATTCTGGGCCCCTGGGTACAAGGATTCACTGCGGGCCCCCCATGAATGTTACCAAATTGAAAAATAGCAGATATACAAGCTCACAGCGCGGCACCGAGTGCCGCGCTGCAAGCTTGTAGATCTGCTATTTTTTTTAAATCGTGAAAATGTGTGCAAGAAACCTATTTTTCCATGTCAACTTTTTCAAGTCAACGACCCCCAAGATGATATGTATTTGGCCACGGACCCCCATCTCAAAATATTTCGTTCCAGGGACCCCCCAGAAGCAACATTTGAGTTACAAATGTTTGGTTAAAAAAAACATATATTCAAAGATTTGCACACATATTCATGACTTTTCAAAAATAGCAGATCTACAAGCTTGCAGCGCGGCACTCGGCGCAATAGCTAAAGTTACTAGCTAGGGCCCCTCCACCTTGGGCCCTAGTAACTCAGTCCCACTCAGTCCCCCCCCCCCCCCCCCCCTGGTGACGCCCCTGTATGCAGATGCCATAGCCTGGGTCCAGGGGGGGGAAATAAAGGTTACTTTTAAATATAAATCCATGAATGTCTCTTTGTCTGTCTGTTCTGGTTATTAGGTTGTTAAATTAAAATAACGACAAATGCAAAATGTATCAACATGGTCACTTTAACAAGGTATTATAATTATATTCTCCACACTTGTATTCTCCCCATCTTGATTAAAATGGTATATTCCCAGGTTCCGCAGGTCAGCTGCACAGGTGCAATGCATTGTTGTTAATTGTGGCACGTTTACTAACATAGTTAAAAGAACAAGATGATGCGCACATCCTTTCCAAGTGCTGGTGCTGGGCTCAGGTCGACATGAGATTAAAAAGAATAGAGGTCCGCACACAGCTCAATGCTCCACAGTGTTTATTAAAACATAAAGTTAGACGACGTTTCGGCCATCAACTGGCCTTCATCAGGTCTGCTATTTTTGGCAAAGAGGTTTGGTGTAGAGGGGGAAAAAAGCAGACTAAATAGAGTGAAAATGCCTGTTCAAGTGGTTAAATGTCTGAAAACACAAATTGACATGAATCCAAAATACATCAATGATTGTGCTGTCAAACGATGAAACTACATGGAATCTAAGAGAAGGTAATGGGTCTCCGTTTCATCTCTCTTTCAACTAAGGGGTCCTTGGCCTGAAAACGTTGAAGACCACTGCTCTACACCAAACCCTGTAGCAACTCATAATGTAATAACGGCTCATAATGTAATAAGGGCTCATAATGTAATAAGAAAAATGTAATAAAAACTCATAATGTAATAATCAGCTCATAATGTAATAAAAAAATGAGCGCATAACGTAATAATGGATTTTTCAATAATGTAATAATGTAATAATGTGTTACATTAACCCTTAAGTTCTGTTCAGATTCACTACACCTTCGTTCTGTTCGGGTCATTTTGACCCGGTGGATATTTGGTTTAAAAAAAACAACACTAATATAAATTTTAACTTAACAAATCATCATGATACATTGACTTTGACTCAATACCAAACAATTCATATGATATATTTGGTAAATGTTTGCATTTCTGCTTTGCTATATCACATTAAACACTGAAAGAGCTAGGCGTTTTTACTGATTTAGCTGAAATCCATGTAAAAAAAAATACTTCATTTAATACTGGGCAATATTGCTCATGCTTATAGGAAGGGGGGGAGGGTTCGGAATGGGGCTTCGGAAGGGGGGTGTTAGAAGTGGGGGTGACTGTGTGTCTGTGTTTTGGCATAATACTGTGTATTTCTGTGCTTCCGGGTCAAAATGACCCGAACAGCACTTAAGGTTCAAAAAATATGAGGGGGGTGTAGCATGGGTGTAGTGCAAAAATATTTTTTTTACATGTTCATCTCAGAAGAATCTTTAAGGCCAGTGAGTTTCAGGTGGAAACATTTTTAACTTCTACCTTTTTTTTCCAAATGAAAATGTAAAACGGGTCAAAATGACCCGAACAGCACTTAAGGGTTAAGAACCTCCACATAGGAGGCTCATAATGTAATAAAACTTCATAATGTAATAATGTATTTTTTATTACATCATGGGCTGATTATTACATTATGAGCTTGTATTACATTTTAATTATTACATTATGCACTTGTTTTTTTTTTTCATTATGAGCTGATTATTACATTTTGAGTTTTTATTACATGTTTTTATTACATTATGAGCCCTTATTACATTATGAGTTGCTACACACCCTGCCAACTTTGTTGATGAAGAATGGAGCAATTATCTGCTAAACATGCAGCAAATGAATACATATGGGGATCATTTAGCTGTACAAAGAGCATCCACAATGTTCAACATACAGTTCGTGGTTGTATCGACACTGGGTGTTGATGCAACATCGATAATATCCCCATGTGGTCAGTATGACGACAGTCTGCCATTGCTAGTTCTGGGCCACTTTGCCGAAGGTCATGGGGACCATTATGTAAGCCTTGATGGACCAGTCACACACTTGATTCAAAGAGTCCAGGAAGCAGAGGAGAGCACACCACTTCGATCTGTCCTTCACTCTGGCCCTGACTCGATCCCTCACTCTGGCCCAGGGCCGGATTTATAATAGGGCTTGACGTGCTGAAGCACAGGGCATCAACAACCACATGGGGGCACCAGAGGATCAACTGTAAACAAAATATATTCACATGAGCTAAGCTAAGCTAAGCTAACCTAACGTTGCTGTCTGTAATGACTGGTTACACTTAAGGGTTTTGAAGAAACGTTAGGTGGATACTAGTGTGCACAACTCTAAAAGAACTGGTGCACTATTGTGTTGGAGCGCTTCAGTGCGGCTGCAGAGTTAAGGTGCTATCTATCCCTGATTGATTGATTGATTGATTGATTGATTGATTGATTGATTGATCGAAGACTTTATTAGAAGTTTGAATAGGAAAAGGTTCATGACAGTACAGTTCACTGGTACAAGGTCAACTAAAGGGAGATCCTAGTAAGCTTTTCGGTTTATTTGCACAGGAAACCTTCATGTATCTCATATAACAACTGACTGACTGACCACACTGTAGGGTGACCAGATGTCCCGGTTTGGCCGGGACTGTTCGTTTTCAAGCTGCGTGTCCCGGTGTCTCAACAAATATCTCTAAAACACTAATATGTCCCGCTTTTCAACATTCACTACAACATTGTGCCAATAATAGTATCTGTTTTCAGTGGTTGCATATAAATTTATCATGTTCTTTTCACGAAAGCATGCTCACCTAACCAATCAGAAAACATGTACAAATTCATTGTGTGTCTGAATTCAACGCTGAGGCTTTTTGTCAATCACTCACTGCCTGTTTGCAACCCTGCGGTGTATGTACGCTTGCACGAACGTTAGAGAATGGGCGCGCACGTGCGCATTGCTTTTAGGGTCCCGGTTTTAGGCAACAGTGGTTCGCGTCCCGGTTTGAGCGGCTGAAAATATGGTCACCCTACTATTAACGGGGGGGCAACAAACTAGGTCCAAGCACAGGGCACCATGAAGGGTAAATCCTGCCCTGCTATGGGGCCCTAAATCTGGCCCTCACTCTTGCCGTAAGGCCCTCACTCTGGCCCTCACTCTGTCGTCATACTGACCACATGGGGATATTATCGATGTTGCATCAACACCCAGTGTCGATACAACCACGAACTGTATGTTGAACATTGTGGATGCTCTTTGTACAGCTAAATGATCCCCATATGTATTCATTTGCTGCATGTTTAGCAGATAATTGCTCCATTCTTCATCAACAAAGTTGGCAGGGTGTGTAGCAACTCATAATGTAATAAGGGCTCATAATGTAATAAAAACATGTAATAAAAACTCAAAATGTAATAATCAGCTCATAATGAAATAAAAAAACAAGTGCATAATGTAATAATTAAAATGTAATAAAAGCTCATAATGTAATAATCAGCCCATGATGTAATAAAAAATACATTATTACATTATGAAGTTTTATTACATTATGAGCCTCCTATGTGGAGGTTCTTAATGTAACACATTATTACATTATTACATTACCAGTAAGACTCCCTAATCGGGAGATAAGCGACCGTTGGTCGCTTATCTCCACAAATAGGCCAAAAGTTTGTTTTACCAATTATCAAGACATACGGGCAGTTGACAGTTTGCCATGGTTAAGTTGAATCTCCATATATGGAGATAACCTACGCATCACACTAAGTCTGACCTCACCAGCCCATATTTGGGCATGAGCAACTTATGTCTCCATATATGGAGATATGATGACATCACACAGTCCTCAGCCAATGATGTGGCGTGATGTCATACAATACACAAACGAGCCCTACAGTATAAAGGGGCAATTCTTGCCAGGAAAGAAGCATTTCTTCGACTCAGACCTTATCGCCAGGGTTGGCTTATAGCAGCTGTCGGTAGATAATGCCGGTCTTATATACTCATTGAAGTTGAATCTCCATATATGGAGATAACCTACGCATCACACTAAGTCTGACCTCACCAGCCCATATTTGGGCATGAGCAACTTATGTCTCCATATATGGAGATATGATGACATCACACAGTCCTCAGCCGATGATGTGGCGTGATGTCACGCCACATCATCAGCAGTGTGATGTCATACTGATGCGGAGATATGAGCAGGGCAAAGGTGTGACGTGTGACGTGTGACCGACCGACCGACCAACCGACCGACCGACGGACGGCCGGTGGAGGTTTTGATACTAAACTGCGACCTTACGGTCGCAATTACGTTATGCGCTCATTTTTTTATTACATTATGAGCTGATTATTACGTTATGAGTTTTTATTACATTTTTCTTATTACATTATGAGCCCTTATTACATTATGAGCCGTTATTACATTATGAGTTGCTACAGGGTTTGGTGTAGAGCAGTGGTCTTCAACGTTTTCAGGCCAAGGACCCCTTAGTTGAAAGGTGCCGGTGCATCTTGGGATATGGGCTTATTTTGTCTAAATAGACATATTTAGCCACTTGCATGCATGCCCCTAACCTGGGGGCATGCATCCAAATCAAATTAAAATCTCTAAAACGATAGAAAGCAGTAAATGAAAAGTTTTTAATTAACACTCATCTTTTCTTTTCTCTAATGACTATCTAAAATATGAACCTTTGTTGTAAAAAAAACAAAGTTGTCCTTTAATTTACACAACACTAATGGTAGTGCTGTCAAGTCTATGGAGCTATCTAACACATTTATGAAACAGTTTAATCTGCATTCATCTCTTAAAATGTTATGAGAGCGGCCCGTTTGGATGATTGCACGATTCAGGGGTATTGGAGCCTGGCTATAAATAGAAAAAAAAAACTGTACTACATTTGTTGAGTATCTCTCAATCTCTACTTTTTTGGATGACTTAACTCTATTTACAGTGAAAAAAAAAGAAGAAAAAAACAGATCTACAAGCTAATAACGTGCTCCATTGTAACATGTGAACTTGTTGGTCTGCTATTTTCATGGTTTTTGAAAACGTCTTGGAGGTAAATTAAACATTTTCAAAAAACATGAAAATAGCAGACCAACAAGTTCACAACTAGGGGTGTAACGATACATTTTAACAGCGATACGATACGCATCACGATACATGGTTAACGATACGATACATGGACGATATTGGTTCATTCATGGCGATACGATACGATTCGATTCAATGATATAAAATCAATATAGTAACTATTTAGCAAATAAATTAAATGTGTGTAAAAACTGTAAAAAAATCTATTATTATGGAAGTAAACGCTGTGATTCTCTAGCAAATACATGGACGTTATATTAACACATAATATGTGTCCATATTATGGACAAAACCACCTTGACATGAATATGGACGGATTAACCCCCGCGAGGGCCCCTGCCCTATAATTTCTTAGGGCCCCCCACCCTCCACCATAAGCCCCCTCCCTCCCGACACGCACTACTCAGCTCGGATTTTAAGCCATGATGATCTGTGGGCCAAGAAAGCACCTCTAGACAACAGAGGAGGGGCCCACACATATGATTTTTAATTAAGGTATACATTTAATTTTAGTAAGTTGTCAATGACCACGCGGCCCAGTTCCCCCAAGGGCCCCTGAGAGCCAAGGGCCCCTGGCAACGGCCCCACCGGCCCAATGGTTAATACAGCCCTGGACATAAACACAGAGATTACACACATTTATTGATACAGTAGACCAAGAGTAGCTATATGGAATGGAAAGGTAATTAGACCCCTCTTTTTCATTTTCCCTCTTAAAATTGCCAAATACAAGGCACAAATATTTCGTTTACATACAATCAATTATTTGCATTGCAAAACGATTCGCTACTGATTACCGCATTTTAAAACGATACGATACGATACAAAGCCAAAACGGTACGATATTTTGCTTTTGCAAACGATATAGTAGATAGATACCTTTATTATCCCAAGGGGGGAAATCAGTTGCCCAGAGGCAGCACAGCAGTAGCCTATAAGGTTATTTACAAAGTTACAGAGAAGTATGAAAAAGGTAAAAAGAAATAACAGAGTACATAGTACAGTAAGATCATTGCAAATTAAAATCGATTTTTTGATTCAGTTACTATATCATTACACCCCTATTCACAACACTTTACAATGTAGCACGTAATTAGCTTGTAGATCTGTTAATGTATAGTCCAGTTAAGTCATCCAAAAAAAGTAGAGATTGAGAGATACTCAACAAAGGTAGTAAATGTATCTTTTTAGGTAACATTGAGAGGTGGGACCAACGGGGATGACTCCCCGTTGGTCCTAAACATAACCTTAACCCTAACCTAAAAATATGCCTAAACCACTATTGAGAGGTCGGACTTATCAGTCCCCAACTTGTCACTGACCGTATCGTTCCTAATTGCCCTGATGAGAGATGGAAGCTCTGTGCAGTTCCACTTGTCCTCTGTCATGTCCTAGAGAGAGGGAGAGAGAGAGAGAGAGAGACAGAGAGAGACAGAGAGAGAGAGAGAGAGAGAGAGAGAGAGAAAACTTGTCTTTGGCAATATAAGAATACTTGTCATGCCAATAAAGGCAAGCACATTAGAATTGGATTGATTCCTGTAGAATCCAATTCTGCAAAATACATATTGTGCATAATTAATGAGATAATTAGCATATCGTCACTGTCGGGTAGAAACCTTGCATCTCGTTTTTTTTTTTTTTTTTTTTATCGTTTTTTTTTTCACGAAGTAAAGCACTGCTTCATCAGACAAGGCCGTCGCACAAAAGTAGTGAAAACAGCAGATCTACAAGTGCTTGTAGATCGGCTGTTTTCACTATTTTGGTTAATTATTTTTAATGATAAAAACGGTTTTGGACACCCGACAACGACGATATTTTACTCCAAATATTTGACACATGGGCGGAAATAACAGGGAAAAACCATATAAAAAAATTATAAAGGGGTTTACCAAACTTTTCTCAGTTGATCTTCGCAAAAATGTATATATGCAGAAATAGATTCTACAGGGAAAAGTACAAAAGAATCAACTGAGAAAAGTTTGGTGCACCCTTTAATTAGGTTTTTACAGCCTTTGCCCTGTCTAACCTGGTGTGAAGAAAGTCTAGCCAATTTGCCTACGTACTTCTACACAAACATTCAGATTAAAACATAAATAAAGGGCGCCCGCTGGCCTAGTGGTCCACATAGGCTATGATGCCTGACAGCGTGTCGCCGGTTCGAGTCCCGATCTCTTAAAAAAAAAAAAAAAAAAAAAAAAAACGTTTGTGTAGACCAGGGGTTTTCAAAGTGGGTGACGGGGCACCCTGGGGTGCCGCGACGGCAGTCCAGGGGTGCTGCGAGATCATTTGATAATATTTGGAATTTATTTGGACACTTAAAAAAATATTTAGTATCATTTTAAACTTGAAGTACAAAGTTATTTTCAGTCAGTTCTAACCAAAATGGCTATTATCTATATTTTCCTCGCAACATAATCACTAAAATATCGTCATTGTCGGGCAGAAACCTCGTATAGGCCTGTGACTCTGGGTCCAGAAAATGTAGATACCCCTACCGGAGGTAGAACCAGACACAATATAGTTTTTCCTCATCTCTAAGGTCTCCCATACATGAAATGGATTCTTGTATAAAAATATTTTACTGCAAAAGTGGTGAAATTGATATATAAAGTTATACACCCCAAACTAAAAATAATCAATGTCCGTCTGTGGGTTGAGGCATATACAGTCATATAGATTGACAATGGAAGCTCTGAGAGGTTTAAAACTTGCCATACTTGTAGCCAGGACATCCCTCTACATCCTAGAAAAGACCAAATGTCAATATCTGAATTGAAATGGAATATATAGTCATTTGAACACATACCTACAATAGGCGGAAATGTAAATCTATGTAGAACACTTTCTTTACTTTCTAGTGACTCTGACATGGATTGCCATATCAACATACAAGATGACTTGTTGGAAAGGTGTGGCTCTACTGAATTCAACAATACAAATTGTGTACTCATGGAGTTATATCACTAAACGTATATGATGTCCCAAATGAGGGGTAAATGAAATTGTCCATATACAATGTACAATATCACACTGATTAGTTTTATTTTCAATTCACTTATCAAGGGTGGAAAATGTTTACAAATTACCTTGAGTAGAAGTTCGAGGAAATGTATCAAATGTCCCAAAGTTGAGACATTTTTACATTTTATGCAACAATAGTGCAGGGAGAAATGGAGTTCTACAGTACTCAAACTATTTAGCAAACCTGGTTGAAGGAAACCAAGCTCCATCCATTTGATGCTCAAGATTATCTTCATTAAAGCAAGTCATTCACTTCTGAAGAGTTTATATCATTTAACTTATTTGGTTAGAGTCGAGTTATACTGCAGCATTTGTCTCCTTCTGTTCTATCTGAACATTATTGCCTACGTGGGCTTTTTCATAAACTGTAAAAAAGTAAATCATTGCAAATATTTTGGAATGTGAAAAGATGAGAAGGACCTTACCAAATCTGTTGAAAAGCTGAAGAGTGACCTATCAAATAAAGTTTAATTTAGTTTAACCAGTATGAAGTGTGACATACATTCCAAATCGTATCACTTTTTTTTTATTTGGAAAAAGGAAAGAAACTAGATCCATAATGTCAGAAAGCCCATAGCAGAAGGCCTTCAGATGATGAAAATACAAACAGTAAGATGCCCTAAGGGCGAGAAGTGACCTCACCCTAAAGGGCAAGGCCTTGCATATGGGTGCGTGCACATGGGCGCGTATACATGGCTGCTTTGGCATGTATAGCCTTCTGCTGAGCTGGTCAAGTCATCACTGATGTCAGTACAAGTCAGCTATATCCATGGAGTCCGTAATGTCAGATGTAGAGGTATTGACCAGCTCCATATATGGAGATCTAGTTGATGATCCAGTCGTCTCCATGTATGGATATCCAGAGTTTGATGAGGTCAGTGTCGTGATCTTCTTACTGTATATGGAGATCCGGGTGATGATAGTCAGCAGTCTTGATCTGCAAATGAATTCTGTCTTGGCCATATATGGAGTGTCCATAATACTGTATGGGCATTGCAGATATGGGCATTCCCAGATATGCGCTTAATATTGATGACATCAGGAACAGGGAACTCCATATATGGGCATAAAAGGGACAAGGACGGAATTAATGTGCAAGTGTGACTCGTGTCGCATCAACCACACTAGTTAGACTGACACAATATGTCCAATAGGCATTCCCAGATATGGGTTTAATATTGATGGGCATAAAAGGGATTCTATTGTACTGTATGGGAATTCCCAGATATTTGGCATCATCTGGGAATCAGATGTAGAGGTCAGCTCCATACATGGAGATCTAAGTGATGATCCAGTCGTCTCCATGTATGGATATCCAGAGTTTGATGAGGTCAGTGTTGTGATCTTCTTACTGTATATGGAGATCCAGGTGATGGGTCTTGATTTGCAAATGAATTCTGTCTTGGCCATATATGGAGTGTCCATATACTGTCATTGCCATATCTGGCATTGCCAGATATGGGCATTCCCAGATATGCGTTTAATATTGATGACATGGGACAGGGATCTCCATATATGGGCATAAAAGGGACAAGGACGGAATTAATTTGCAAGTGTGACTTGTGTTGCATCAACCACACTAGTTAGACTGACACAATATGTCCAATGGGCATTCCCAGATATGGGCTTAATATTGATGGGCATATAAGGGATTCTATTGTATGGGTATTCCCAGATATTTGGCATCATCTGGGAATCAGATGTAGAGGTCAGCTCCATACATGGAGATCTAAGTGATGATCCAGTCGTCTCCATGTATTGCTATTGGCTATCCAGGGTTTGATGAGGTCAGTGTCGATATGGATATCCAGGTGATGATAGTCAGCAGTCTTGATTTGCAAATGAATTCTGTCTTGGTCATATGGAGCATCCATATGGGCATTGCCAAATATGGGATTAATATTGATGACATCAGGGATCTCCATATACTGTATGGTTGCCAGAACAGGCTGTCTTGGTCATTGTGTCAACAATGTGATGTCAAAACAACGGCAGATCAGTATCTATGGCAAAGCTTCTAGGTTCATTGAAGTCATTGTCAAAACATTTTTTCTCTAAAGAAATTGAAGTGAAGTCTTCCGTCTCTTCTGTCTTTTCTTGGAGATGTGCAGATTCTTTCATTGCATATCCCTTTGGACTTTCCGTGTCATTCTACAAATTGTAATGCTGTATGAGCTTTTCCAGGACTTTATTTAGTGTGTTGGAATTTCCTCAGACCTCAGTGTCTTCAGTATTGTCACCATAACTCTTAGTTATTTGTGTTCGCTTTAATTTATATAGAGAATTATCTTTGCCAATATTCTCTTACATATACCAGTCATAATGGCTGTCAATGTTCTGTTCTGGTCTTGTACTGGCCTTCCCACAAATGAAACTATCTTTTGTATGTTAAACAATGTTGTATAAACCCTACCCAGTCTTCTTCTGACTGGTGAATGTACAGTATACTCTCTCTATCAGCATTTGCAACTTGTTTCTCACTATTGTTGTTCTTAGTGGAATAGTTATGGTACATGAAACATTATAAGATACACTTAATTTTGAAAGAAAGTATATCACCTGTATATGGAGACAGGGTTTTATGAACATCATCATCTCTCTGTTGAACAACATTAAGTATATGCATTGAAGGCCTTCTGCAGTCTGCTTTTTAGAAATACATGCTCTATGTACAGTAACCATATTATTGATACCACTTAAGGCTCTGTTCCATTCTGGTTAAACAGAGTCGGGGTGCTGCTAAGTCAAGTCAAGTCAATTTTATTTCTAGAGCACATTTAAAAACCACAAGGGTTGACCAAAGTGCTGCACAACATACAAAATACAATGTCAATGTAGGCCATTGGAAAGGCTCTATTACACTAAATGGACATTTAATCTAGGTAATTCTTTGATTTGGCTAGGACCTTCTTTTTTCACTTTCCAAAATATTTGCAATGATTGACCTGTTTATGAAGAAGCCCATGTAGTGTAGGCAATAAGATACAGAGAGAATAGGTGCAGCTTCAAATGGATGGAGCTTGGGTTTGCTAAATAATTGTTAGTATTTCTACTGTAGGCCTACACGTTTCTCTGCCCTATAGTTGAAGTTGCATACAATTTAACATTTTCTCAATTTGGGGCAATTCATACATTTCAGGGACTTCTACTCAAGGTAATTTGTTTAAAAATGTCAACCCTTGATAAGTGAATTGTAAACAAAATGTGTGATATTGTACTTTGTATTAGGACAGTTTTGTTTACTATTCATTTGGGACACCATATACATTTAGTGATATAACTCCATGAGTATACAAGCTACCTTTACACAATCGGTACTGTTGAATTCAGTAGAGCCACACCTTTCCAACAAGCCATCATGTGTGTTGATATGGCAATCCATGTCAGAGTCACTAGAAAGTATAGAGAGTATTCTACATAGATTTACATTTCCGCCTACATTTGGTCTTTTCTAGGATGTAGAGGGATGTCCTGGCTTCAAATATGGCAAGTTTTAAACCTCTCAGCGCTTCCATTGTGAATCTACATGAGTTTATATGCCTCAACCCCCAGACAGGCCTTTTTTTTAGTTTGGGGTGTATAACTTTAAATATCAATTTCACCACTTTTGCAGTCAAATATTTTTATACAAGAATCCATTTCATGTATGGGAGACCTTAGAGATGAGGAAAAACTATCTTGTGTCTGGTTCTACCTCCGGTAGGGGTATCTCGAAAACTAAAGCACTTTTTCACTAATTGTCACAGGCCTAGTATCTCCAAGTTTCAAATGTATACGTCTTTTTGTAAAGCACTGAAGCCCTGCTTCATCATACAAGACTGTCGCACAAAACAGCAGATCTACAAGCCCATCGGCTGTTTTCACTAGTTTAGTACATTTTATAGATGATATACAAAACAAACGGTTTTGGACGTACAAGGTTTCCACCCGACAACGACGATATGCTATAAATATAAGGTGCTGGGAGTGAAAATTATAATGTAGGGGTGCCTCGGATTAAAACAAATATTTATGGGGTGCCCTGAGACAAAAAAGATTGGGAACCCCAGGTGTAGACGTATGTGGCAAATTGGCTAAACTGCTCAACACTAACCTGACTCCGCCAGATGGTGGCAGCAGTGCGTACCGCCCTACTTTACCATCTGAGACCGCTCGGAGAGATTTGATATCACTCGTAAAGTCCCGGGCCGGACGAATCAGCGGCAGCTACGGGTGGGCTCTGAGCGGCTCTGAGCCAATAGAGTCTGATTGCAGACCACGTGGAAACCCAGGAGGCGGATTCTGGGTGTAACGTCATGCAGACAGGACAATATGAGTGGTTGGAGTTGGCACTCCCAGACTGTGATAGACAGACGGCCCCATCCAATCACCTGCTAAATAATTTAAAAAAATGGCCCGCCTCTTACATCGGGTCTGCCCGAGCAATTCCAGATGGTAAAAGTAGGGCGGTATATGCAGTATGCACTACTGCCACCATCTGGCGGAGTCAGGTTAGCTCAACACCAGACCGTCATGTTTCAGGGCTAGTTTCAGTCCTGCACAATTAGCCAGTAGCTATGCCCCTCCCCTAAAAGCTTTTGTCCAATGCTAGCTTAGCAACCGGCAGCTTGCCAAGGCTGTTGCCAAGGCAAACCTTGGCAAGCAGGAAGTTATTCCAAGCTAGCATTGGACAAAAGCTTTTTGGGAGGGGCATAGCTACTGGCTAATTTCCATCAACATTTTGCTGTCAGTGAAACCATGACAAATGAAACCTTCTCCATCACTGATTCTTCACTCCTCCTGTTCCTCTTCCTCCCCAACCGGATCCTGATCCTGATCCTGATCCTGATGTCGATGTCGATTCTGGACGTGGCAGGGCTCTTGTCCACTCCAGGCACAGTGGACAGGATGGACTGGAAGTCGTACAGCAGCTGCTCGTCCTCGTCCTCGCCTCTGCCCTCTGCCTCGGAAGCGCTGACACAGACAACACCCAGAATTCACCCTTTGTCAAGTCCCGCCCGTTGTCCCACCCCCAGGGACGTGCTGGCCATTGTGAAAAGCGGGACAACTCCCGAACGGCCGGTTCATTCCCGGGGAAAAAAAATTAAATAAAATGTTCCATTTTGGGGGCTGGGCGGCCAGCAAAGTCAATTGTTACTGTCGGGCAGAAACCTTGTATCTCCAAGTTTCAAATTTATAATTTTTTTCGCAAAGTAAAGCCCTGCTTCATCATGTAAGGCCGTTGCACAAAAGTAGTGAAAATAGCAGATCTACAAGCACAGGGGGGCTTTTAAGCCATGACATCATTCTGTAGGCAGAGGAGAACTCTGCCCCCAGAGCATTTTCTGTCCCTCGCTATTTCAAGAGATCCGAGACAAAAATAACGACTAAAGTATAATTCTAACACTTTCCTTTCAACAACAAAGAGAAGAAAAATGTGTAAATAGTAAAAATAGTAAAAAGATTCACGGAAACTGGGGGCAGAAATTCTCCTCTGCCTACAAAATGATGTCATACTTAGCCCCCACGCAATGAGGGCCTCTCCAACTCTTTTTCCCGGGCTGAATCAGGGGCCCAGCACGTCCCTGCCCACCCCTCTTCACACCCATTGGTTGCTGTGTCTTGTTGGGACATTCGGTGGGACACTCCATCCACTACCATTGTAATTCAGTTGCTTCGTATTGTTATTCTGTGTGTTCAATTCTCATTTCAAACTTGGTTTCAGTAAAATGGAGCTGCTCAGTGGCAGTATATTGACTCAGCATGTTTTTTAAATGTTTTTATTTCTCCAAAAAATTATGTTTTAGCAAATTCAACATAAAAAAGGCAGAACCAGGGTGGGACAACTTAAGGCAGATAGAGCCTGCTGGTTGGTCAGTCAGGGACCAACCAGAAGGCTAACAAAGGGTGAATTATACATGCTCAAACTCCATCGTGTCATGGAGCCTTTCATTTTCTTGATTGATTGATTGTGGGAATAGACCAAATGTAAAAAGTGTGCTGCACACACGCCTCGCAGCGCGAGGCTTTGTGAGCTTGTAGATCGGCTATTTTTGGCTAAAGTTCTCAGAATATGGATGCTAGGGTTCGAGTGGTTGAAGACCCCTGCACTAAATGCAGTGAAATAATTATTCTTGCCAGAAGATGGCAATGCACTAGGATATACTGTAGCATGGCACACTGCCCAACTGAATTACCTGGCAGGCACCTGCAGCATCCCCATGGGAATCCGGCCACCTGTAACATACAGTAGCAACAAGTTACTGACAAGAACACACAGTCACAAACACACACACACACACACACACACACACACACACACACACACACACACACACACACACACACACACACACACACACACACACACACACAGCAAAAATAATAATCCTCCTCACCCATTTCCAGGCATTTCATCATCTGTAGGCATGTAAGACAAAATCATCAGTACAACAACAACAACAACAACAACAACAACAACAACAACAACAACAACACCGGGGGTGTGCACAGTACATGAGTGCACAGTATATGAGGGATTGAATGTCCCTGAGGAGTCTCAGAAGTAATGTTGGAGAGCCCAGACCCGTGCCCGTTGGGCAGAACAGTCACCATTGACGTTGTGCAATACCCGTTGTATCAGTCTCTCTGTCTGTGTCCCTTGACTCCCTTCCATGCCCATTTCACAGTGGGACTGAGTTACCAGGGCCCAAGGTGGAGGGGCCTTAATTATTTTATACTTTAGGTATTGAAAAATAGCAGATATACAAGCTCACAGCTGCGAGCTTGTAGATCTGCTGTTTTTGAAAAGTTGTGAAAATGTGTGCAAAACTTTCAATATACGTATGTATTTTTTAAGCGAACAATTGTAACTAAAACTTTGCTTCTGGGGGGTCCCTGGAACTAAATACTTTGAGATGGGGGTCCGTGGCCAAATACATATCATTTTGGGGGTCCTTAACATGAAAGGTTTGAGCACCACTGACATAGAAACAAAAACAAAACAAAAATCAAGATTTTTCAAAAATAGCAGATATACAAGCTTGTGTATATTTTTCAATAGTTAAATCACAAAATAATGTGTAATAATGCATTCCCAGTCTAAATGGGTTAAACCCCCTCCCCCTATGAAGAACATTCATGGGGGGCCGCATTGAATCCTTGTACCCAGGGCCCAGAATTTCGTGGGTCACCCCTGCCCATATATGGTGTTCTGTGATGTCAGTCAGTAACGTCAGTCAGCATGCGGCTGTTACTATGGCGGGAACACTGTTTAGTGAGGTAGAAAACACCTTTCCTGAAATTGTATCCAAAAAGTAAAGGTAGTTCCATGCTCCCAGACTGTGGTTTCCTATCCCAGGGTACATAAAACATGCACCAGGGCATGAAACAACCGCTTAAATCGTTAGTTTTGTAATGTTTTCCCATTCAACCGGAACTCCGCCGCGGCAGTTGCCAGTACTGTAGTCTCGCGTAGCCAGGGAGCATTTCCAAATCGTGTTAGGCAACATTCTGGCCACGTGAGACTACGCCGGGGGCTATTCCGAATTTAATGAGACTAAATAAGCGATTTAAGCGGTTGTTTCATGCCCTGGTTCATGTTTTATGTACCCTGGCATAGGAAACCATAGTCTGGGTGGGAGGTTGGAACTACCTTTACTTTTTGGATACAATTTCGGGAAAAGTGTTTTCTACCTCACCGTTGGAGGTGTTCTACAACAGCCCAGGGAGACCGCGGTAGGACCTCATCTCGGAGCACAACAGTATGCAACGACGGGTGAGGTTCTATATCAGGCTAGAGTGATGTGAGGATGCAATGTGCTTGAAACATCTGTGGGAGAGCCCTATTTCTTACGCCCCATTTCGCAAAAGCAAAATGTTGCATGGCCCGGTGGGCGTGGCTGCAACCCACCACGACTCGCATTGGGGGCAACCACAATCTCTTTTATTATTAACATAATCCTTATCATTAAAAGAGACGAATCTGCCTGGTAAACATGTCATAAACAAAGGACATATAGATCATAATATGAATAATATATATATGAAAAAAATGCAATACCATTTTTTTTGCCACGGATATGGAGGAAGGTGGTGGTTTAGGGCAGAACTTGGTACCTAAACACACACACACACACACACGCACACACGCACACACACACACACACACACACACACACACACACACACACACACACACACACACACACACACACACACAGTTAAAATGAGTAGTGGAGGTAGTTCTACACACAGTTCTACATGGTGGCAGATCCGTAATAGGGTTTAAAGCATGATGTCTTAATCTTACCTTGGGAGAAAGTTCTTTCACAGTCACTCAAATCTTTCCTACACAAACTAGACTGCTCCAAAGTCCCGTTCAGGGACAGGCTTTCTTTCTTTGAGAACGTTTTGCTGCGTACATGCTACTAGCAAGACTGTCAGCTCTTACCTGAAGTTCCATGGACCATCATGAGGAGAACAACCACTGTCCCCCATCTGGGAGCCATGATGCTGTAGGGCTCTGATCAACCCTGTAACAACAATAGAAGACAAGGAACCTCAAATTAATATGTATTTGCCCATCCAAACACATTCTCTGCTGCAGACCCCCACGAGAGAAGTTCTGTGTTAAAAAAAAAAAAGATTATAATGATGCTATAATTAATATGATGCTATATGATGCTATAGTTAATATAACTATTAACGGCCACCCTTCGGGCGGCCGAGCGTCTAGTCGGCGACCTGGCCAACTCGGGAACAATGTAAATAGGGAATGAATGCCCCGCCCTTTAATGCAAACCCCATTATACCTGTTGTCATAGGGTCTGTTTTGACCATATGTTTGCGTGTGTCCATTTATGCCCATATATGGAGATATCTGTCTGTCTGCATCCATTTTATGCCCATATTATGGAGATCTCTGTAGGACCCGTATTGACCATCTGTTTGCCTGTGCCCATTTATGCTCATATATGGAGATATCTGTATCTGTCTGTCTGCATCCATTTTATGCAGACATAGTGCCGGTTCCGGAAAACCCTGAAGGAAAACCCTGATGTCAGACATCAGAAACCGAACCTTTCGTGCCGGTTCCAGAAAATCGCCTATCGGGTCGGGTCGAGGCCGGGCACTGCATTACCTGCTGCGGCGGGAAACGCACGTGCCGAATTTGAAATAGGGAATGAATGCCCCACCCTTTAATGCAAACCCCATATACCTGTTGTCATAGGACCCGTTTTGACCATCTGTTTGCCTTTGTCCACTTATGCCCATATATGGAGATCTCTGCAGACACAGTACCGGTTCTGGAAAACTCTGACATCAGCTCCGCATACGGGCATCCATGTTATGCCCATATATGGAGATCTCTGTGAATGCCCTACCCTTTAATGCAAACCCCATTATACCTGTTGTCATAAGAGCCATGTTTGCCTACATGTGTCCAGTTATGCCCATATATGAACATCAGAATACGTCATACTGATGACTATCAATACATAAACATGGCATTTTTTGTTGACTCATGTGGCATACGTGATGTCAGAGCCTTTTATGATGTGATGTCACAATGAGTCAGCGCTTACGCCGGTTTCCTCAGAAATAGCCTGATGTCAACAATCATCTCCGCATATGGAGATTCCGCCGGTTCGGGAAAACCATGCATCGGGTCGGGCCGAGGCCCGGCACTGTACTCCGCGGCGCGGCGGGGAACGCGCGTGCCGAATCTGAACTGGTGGGTGTGGCCACATAAAAACCTAATTTTAACTCTTTCTGTAGACCTACACTTTTTGGGGGAAAAAAAGAAACTTCCTCCTAGTATAATCATAATACCTGATAATCTTGTTTTTTTTGGGGGGGGGGGGGGGGGAATCATAGCACTTCATCTTTAAACGACCTGTGAACATGTGTCCACGACCCACAAATGCATGGGTCCCAGTGCTTCAGTTGGTATATCTGCATGTTATTTCACCATCCTATCCTGTCGTCACTTCCTGCATGGAAACCCCTGCAGATCCTGCCTAGCAACCGTTGTCTGCTGACTCCACCTCTGGGAGGATGACATGAAACCACTGGGAGCAGCCAGGTGGAGGAAAAACAACCTCTGTCATGTTGCTACACCACTGGTGTAGCAACTGCAATATAGAAATACTCTGTAAGGGTGACCTCACACCAAAATACCTAGAGTGGAATCCACCAATGCATTTCAATGAGAATGGAGCGTTTTTTTTTTTTGCAGAAATCCTCTACTGGCAAAAAAAAAAAAAAGAAAAAAAAAAAAAAAAAAAAGAAAAAAAACCCCCGCTCCATTCTCATTGAAATGCATTGGCGGATTCCACTCTAGGTATTTTGGTGTGAGGGTACCCTTACAAGTAAAAGTCTGCAATTTCAAAATGTACTTGAGTAAAATCAGGAAAGTATTGACATCAACATATACTTAAAGTACCAAAAGTAAAAGTACAATATGTTTGAAAATAGCAGATCGACAAGCTCGGCTGTTTTCAAATAGCCAAGGTATAAAATAGGGCTAAAGTCGATTAATGTATGTTTTATAATATAATCATTTATATCTGCAAAGTAACTAGTAGTTTCAAATAAATGTAGTCGAGTACAATATTACAATAGTAGTAGTAGTGGAAATACTCAAGTAAAGTATAAATAACTCAAAAGTGTACTTAAGTGCAGTACTTAAGTAAATGTACTTATAGTTACTTTACACCACTGATCAGGTTCCATTCTTTATTCAGCATTTGAGCCACAGAACCGCCGTTTGATGAGATTGTTATCCTCTCAGACCCAAAACCTTGAATATTTTTGTCATCGTTGGATTCGATTTTGTCCACGATTCCATGCTGTATTGAATTCTTCTGCATTCTCTATTTGTGTAGACTTCTTGTAAATTAAGTAATGCTGATGTTTAATATTAATTTACTATTGAGAGTATAAAATGAAACCAAATGGACCAGTAAGGGACCATTTGGTTTCATTTGACACTCTCCAAGAGTTAAAGATCTATGAGGGTCCATTTGGTCACCAACTCAACGTCATATAGCTGGGGACCACCTGGAACCCCCTCAAGGACCACTGGTGGTCCACGGACCACTGGTCGAAAACCACTGTTCTACACTACTTTTCTTTATTTTATTTTATTTTTTATTTTTTTACTCTTGGCACGGGTCTGTGGTCTTCAATGTCTTTCAGGCCAAGGACCCCTTTGCTGAGAGAGATGAAGCAGGGACCCCCACTGCACTGTCTTTTCTGGTAAATGCTGAATAACATAGAGAGAGTGACATGAACTAGGGCATTAACGAAAAAGTCCACAAGTCGACTCAGTCGACTTCATTACACAAGTCGACTCCCACCAGAGAAAGTTGAAAAAAATAAACAATAATACTTTCTATTGTGAAAATAGCCGATCTACACGCTCACAACGCCTCGCGATGCAAGGCGTTGTGAGTGTTGTGAGTTGTGAACATGTTTGATGTGTAACAAGCATTATAGGCTGATAAAATAGGCAATAAGGCAGGATGAATCGGCAATGTTAGGAGAGTAGAGTTAAGCAGAAGATAAACATGAATTGTTTTTTCTTTTCTTTTTCAAATGGGGGTACGTGTGCCCCTGGGCTACGCGATAATACTGCAGGGGGTATGTGAGGGGGGAAAAAAAGAAAGAAAAAAGAGAAAATGTGAAAATGTATTTTAGTGTTATGGTCAATAATAAAACATTGACAGACTTTGAGTGATCCTGCTCATCTGTAAATTGTTAAACCAAATTACACCAATAACTGTTACTGAATAGAAAGCTATGTTTATTTGCCATTAGGTCTATTCTGTTTTATTGCACATTATTATATTATTATATTATTATTATTTTGAACATATTGGCCTGGGAACTGGACTTTTGATGTCAAAGTTTCTAAGCACAATGCTGTATTCAGGGGAAGGGGTACTCGGCTTCAGAAATCAGTATAAAAGGGGGTACCGAGCCAAAAAAGTTTGAGAACCACTGACTTAGGCTATATGTTATGGCATGGGTCTTCAACAGGGGGTCCGGGATCCCTAGGGGGTCTTCAGTGTTACAACAGGGGGTCCTCCAAATCTTCCAATCCCTTTTATATTAACAACTTGATTATTCTGAGAACTGACAAGCCCAAAATAGCAGATCTACAAGCTCGTAGATCGGCTATTTTTGGCCAGTGTTGGGTAACGCACGTTAGTAATATAACGCATATTACTAATATATTACCGAAATGCGGTAACGACTAATATAACGCCCTACTAAAAAAAACATCGGTAATATAATGCAGTAATGACAACTTATTTACAGCATTACTTTCCGCGTTACCGGCCAAAGTGAAGGTGCTTTTTTTATTTTCTTTGTATTTCCTATTTTTGTATCCATCAACAATGCGCAGCGTCCAACAGCAGCACCGCCAGCACCAGAAAACTACAAAGCCCATTGACACCTGCGACCATTATTTCCTGTTGGCGCGCTGTGTGGTACATCAAACAACAAACAACAACATTAGCAGCAAGCAGCATCAAGTCAGAATGGAGTCGGAATCGGATGAAATATTGGTTGATGAGGAGATCCAGGTCCAGGAGAATGAGCCCGAGCCGGTTGGAGACCCAGGGTCAACGTTTTCAGGATGGGTGTATTCACATTATTTCGAGTTCATTAAACAAAAGGATGAGAAGAACATTGCAGTTAAGTGTAAACTCTGCGATGCAGGGCCAGGGAGGAAGACGAAGGTTCTCTCTACGTCGATAAAAAGCACAAGTAACCTAAAGAAACACCTGGAAACGGTTCACCCTCACACTAAACTAACTGAGAAAAGAAAGGCAGATGGCAGCGGCGGCGGCGGCGCACCGAATCTTAAGCAACAAAAACTCGATTTCTCTCTCCGGGTTGAACGGCTGGAAGTCAAAGAAGTGAGGAGGCTCGTAGCGGAGTATGTTGTTGAGGATATGAAGCCTCTGTCAACAGTAGAATCTCCAGCTTTTCGAAAGCTTGTCAGCAAAATCCCTGTCAAAACTGCTAAGGTAAGATGTCGTTTACAATTTCCTATTATAGCTATGATTTCTATAATAATTAATTAAATTCAATAATCAATACCTACCAGTGCATGCAGAGGCCAATACACAGCCTGCTATTGCCCTCGCCTAGGCGCCTATAACGCTGATTCATTAAGCTATATGCCTATTTCAAAATCATATTATTAATACAATATTTTCTATACATTTTCAGCCTTTCGTCCCACCAGACAGAAAGACATTTGCCAAAGAGCTGGAGGCGGCATATGCTTTAATGGTTTGGTTTTCGTTTGTTCAGTTTTGCTCAGTTTGACAAATAAGGCCAGTGCTGGCCGTAGAGAGGCCTCCAATCCGAGCGAGCGCACGTTTATTTTAATTGTTGTGGGGGTCCGTGCCCTTCTTCAGTAGGTCTAATATTGTTTAATATAGATTTTTTTGTTTGTTTTTATTTGTTTTATTTTATTAGGCTGTGTTTTAAGCTGCAATTGAGCCTAAATGGGACTATTTCGTTGGGTCTTACTCTTAAAGCCAATAGGCATGCTCTTTGTGTGTCATTGTTAAAAATGTATGCATGCCTTGTTCTTGAGTGTAATTGCACTATTTCGTTGGCTTATAAAGCCAGTAACCTTTATTTCATTGTTGAAAACATGTCAAGGCCTTGTTCTCATGAACCTGCTAGCTTTTTTCGTTTATACCGTAGGCTAACAAGTGTTTTGTTTACAATGTGTTTGTTCATTCATTATAATGACCGATGTCTTACAGCTAATATGTAGCCCATGTGTTTGTATTTTCCACATGACTGAAATGGTCCACTTGAAGAAAGCACCTTAAACAGCAATTTAATTTGTATTATATGCTGCTCATGCAGATCTTGTTCTGTGGACTTTAATAAAAAAGGCATAGAGGTTTGTATCTTGTTGTCAAACTTGTCATGTCATTATAAGCCACATTTAAGAAGGTATAGGTCTATTGTGTTTCATATGAAAAAACAGACAAAATATAAAATAAAATAATAAAATATATAAAATATAATAATAAAATTTCTAGATAATTAGTTGTTCAATTTGAGCTTTTTTTTTTTTTTTTTTTTTACCAAAAAGTAATAAGTAAAGTAATATTAATATATTACTCCTCCTCGGGGGGTAATATGTAACGAAAAATATTACTTTAAAATCAAGGTAATATGTAATCAGTCTATATTACTAAAAAAAGTAACGCTACCCAACACTGTTTTTGGCAAAGAGTTTTGGTGTTGAGGGGATAAAGAGCAGACTAAGTAGGCTACAGAGTGAAAGATCTAGGTATTGACGGTTCAAGTGGTTAAATATCTGAAAACACAATTTGACAAAAATCCAAAATACACTCATGATTGTGCTGTCAAACGATGAAACTATATGGAATCTATGAAAAGGTTGTGGGGGTCCCTGCTTCTTCTCTCGCTCAACTAAGGGGTCCTTGGCCTGAAAACGTTGAAGACCCCTGTGCTATGGGGCTAACAACAATGTACTTCATTAATATCCCATGGCACGATGTACAGTTCACTTATAACTCTGATAGTGTACACCTGTTGTAGGCAACCTTAGGCACGGATGCCAACATTGGCACAGGGGAGGGTGATCACACACTGGCAGAAGTGTGAGAGAGAGGATTTTTATTTTAAAAACAAATCTTTTTTTAAACGTGGTCAATTAAATGAAGTTAGCTAATTTATAGCAAATTTCATCTTGCACATAATTCTACATTCATTAAAACTCTGAACTGGGGAGGGAGTTGGTTGAGATACGATTATTGCTCTGAGTCTAATGATCTTTATAACAATGTCCTGCCAGTCAAAATATGTCAAAGATATTTGTCATTATTATTTTTTAAATGTGGTCAATTAAATGAAGTTAGCTAATTCATAGCAAAAAAGAGATTATTGCTAATTATCGTTATATCAATGTACTGCCAATTTAAATATGTCAAAATATTTGTCATTAAAATGTATGTTGACATGGCACACTGACACTCTAGAAAATAAAAACATGGCACTTCATTTCAAAAAGGTTCCTGACCCCTGGTGTACACAATGTAAATAATGGACCTGTACAGTTTACAAAGGTATATAGTCTCAGAGTTGACACTGAGGATATTACAGGCTAGTGTGTGCAATCTCTCATTTCCATGTGTTCTGTGTTGTTTCCTTCTGTCTGGTTTTGACTGCCTCCTGATTTGCATACTCATTTGAATTCACCCTTGAACACATCACTTACAGGCTGGTCACAACCAGCATTAGAATTACAGCTGCATTGTTGCGACCGTCAGGTCGCAGTCACTATCAAAACCTCCACCGGCTGGCTGGCTGACTGACTGACTGACTGACTGAGTCAGTCAGTCACCTGACTGACGGTCACTTATTTCCCGATTAGGGAGTTTTACTGGTATAGTTTGAAAAGGTTGATGGCACGGTCCATGCATGCTATAATGACCAGTGGTGAACCATAGAGTTATAGTTATTGTTATACTCTATACAATTTAAGGACTTTTTAATACCTCTAAAATGACAAATTAAACATTGGCCAAATTGTCAGATATTAGAGGCAGACATTGTGAAAATAGCAGATCTACATGCTGAATGAACATGTAGATCTGCTATTTTCACAATAGAACTGTGTTATACAAAATGTAATGCCTCAACTCTTAGTGCTCATCAGGGTAGGGGGTCCCCAGTTGAAAATTATTATGTTGGGGGTTGCGGCCTGAAAAGGTTGAGAACCACTGCTCTATGGTGTTGAACAAGCATTGGTGTGAACAGCGGTAAATGAAAATGATCAATGTTATTATCACCCATTGTGTTCATAATGCTCATATTAATCACAATAAATTAACACACACACACGCACGCACGCACGCACGCACGCACACACACACACACACACACACACACACACACACACACACACACACACACACACACACAGAGACACACACATATATATATATATATATATAGAGAGAGAGAGAGAGAGAGAGAGAGAGAGAGAGAGAGTCTCCAACATTTAATCTCAATGACTCAGCAATTACATAACTCTTAACAGCTCATCCGTACTGCCAGCGAGTGAGCGTTCTGACTGCGCTGTCGCGCAAAAAACTGTCATCATATGGAGCGTCGGCCATTGCTTTGCGACGTAGCCTGAACCAATAAAATAATAAGTGTTTCATGGCCATGTTTCGTGGACATGGCCATTTACCTCTATGGACTTCGCCGCGAAACATCCTCAAATATAGATTCTGTGAGCGAAAAAAGGAGGGGTGGCTCGCGGTATACCAGGACGGTCTCATTGAAACAAATGAATTTTAATTATATTTCATCGCTCACATCGTGTCGCATTGTGAGCATTGCGCTTGAGCTGTAAGCTGTTTACGGGTTTGTATACTCTCAGAGTTACAGACCTGTAAGGGTCCATTTGGGTCCATTTCTACACTCTCAGTGTTACAGATACAGACCTGCAAGGGTCCGTTTGTTTTTAAGTATTATTATTTCAAAAGTTTTTCAAAAACAAATCACCAAAAATGCACTAGTTGTGAAAGGGCACCCATTTGAATAGAGAAAAATCAGCGCCCAGGTACAGTATACAAGTTCAAAACGTTAACTTTTAGTACGTCCACTTTTACCGTGGTACTGTGAGAATATTTTGACCCCAGTACATTTGTAGGCCTACTTTAACTCAAAGTATACATTTTAGTTTGACTTGTAACAGAGTATTTGTCTATTGTTAGTATTGATATCTGAATATGAATAAGTGCGTACTCACCTGATGTGTGTTAGTGTATGTCGAGACAGCTCTCTCTCCCTTTCTCACTCTCTCTCTCTCTCTGTGTCTCTGTAACGACTAATGATGCTCGGCTGATCCACAGGTGTGCAAGAGAGAGAGAGAGAGAGAGAGAGAGAGAGAGAGAGAGAGAGAGAGAGAGAGAGAGAGAGAGAGAGAGAGAGAGGGAGGGAGGGAGGTTGAGAGAGAGAGAGAGAGAGGGAGGGAGAGATAGAGAGCAGGGAGGAGAGCAGTGATGGGCGGTAGCTAGCTACATAGCTTAACTACGTTTCTAAGTAGCTTAACGGAAATGTCCTAAATTTCTCTGGGGATAGCTTGTAGTGTAGTTTAGCTATATTTAATCAGAGTAACTGGTAATGTAGCTTACTTCCAAATAGCGTGCCCATCATGGTTGGGGATAAATAAATAAATAAATAAATAAATACATAAATACATAAATACATAAATAAATAAATAAATAAATAAATAAATAAATAAATAAATAAATAAATGGATAAATGGATGGATGGATGGATGGATGGATGGATGGATGGATGGATGAACAAACTGTCCCCATGCCGAAAAAAAAAAGTAAAAAAAAGGTAGTGTCGAACTGGCTAGCTACTTTTGCCATTGTAGTAAACTAAGTAGACCAGGGGTGAGGAGAAGTCTTGTGTTTTCCTCGCAAGGAGAAGAACAGATGAGACAGGCAAGTTATAAAGGCATTTTATTGTATACAAAGTCACAGCACAGTCAACGGGCGATCTTGCTCCACAGTAGTACGCACGCACGCACGCACGCACGCACGCACGCACGCGCACACACACACATTTGTTTAGGTTACTGTAGACCAGGGCTTCACAAACTTTTTGTCTCAGGGCACCCCATGAATATTTTTTTAATCTGAAGCACCCCTACATTATAATTTTCACTCCCAGCACCTTATATTTATAGCATATCGTCGTTGTCTGGTGGAAACCTTGTATGTCCAAAACCGTTCGTTGTGTATTTATCATCTATAAAATGTACTAAACTAGTGAAAACAGCAGATCTACAAGCACACAACGCCTCGTTGTGTGCTTGTAGATCGTCTGTTTTCACTAGTTTTGTGCGACAGGTTTCTGACTGACAGTTGATATTTTAGTGATTATGTTGCGAGGAAAACGTTGAGATAACAGCCATTTTGGTTAGAACTGACTGAAAATAACTTTGTACTTCAAGTTTAAAATGATACTAGATATTTTTTCAAGTGTCCAAATAAATTCCAAATATTATCAAATGATCTCGCGGCACCCCTGGACTGCCGTCACGGCACCCCAGGGTGCCCCGTCACCCACTTTGAAAACCCCTGCTGTAGACAGACTAACGCACACACCTCATGCATGGACTTACAGTAGAAGTTAGCATGCATGTGCATAGACACTGGGTATAAAAGCTAGCCCAAATCTCCGCACTTTGGTCTGTTGTAGTCAGCTCTCTGTCGGAGCTGGGGTCTGTTGTAGTCAGAGCCAGCTCCGTTGGAGCTTATAGTTCTGTTGGAGGGTTCACTATGGAAGCTACATCTGTCTGACCCATACATGGGCAACTGGCGGCCCGGGGGCCACATGCGGCCCCCACCTTCACTTAATGCGGCCCACAGGTTAATACCAGAATACTGATATATTATTGATTTCTGCTGTTAAAATTATAACCATGATCTGCTTCAATTCCGTCAGTCTATATTAGTAGTTTAATGACTAGTATAGTAGTATTAAAATGTATTTTTTTTATGTTTGAAATTAAATCAAAATGTTACATTTCAGGATTCCAATAAAAAAAGAACAAAAACGTATTCAGGATTCCAATTCAAAAGAAGCAAAAATAGCCGATCTACAAGCTCAAAACGCATCGCAGCGCGATGCGTTTTGAGCTTGTAGATCGGCTATTTTTGCTTCTTTTGTATGAGATACTAGAATGACAAAGTAGGATGTAGCAATATGCATTGTGGCCCTCTGGAGTGAAGGTGGAAATATAGTGGCCCTCGATCACCATCATCAAAGTTGCCCATCCCTGGTCTAACCTGTATTCCCCGTCTCCTCAATAAAACCTACTGTTGATGGACAAAGGACTGGACTTTTACATTTGTTTCCGTGAGCACAGAGAGCCCCCAAACCCCCACAATACACAACATTATCAACAGGGACGTGCTGGGCCCCTGATTCAGCCCGGGAAAAAGAGTTGCAGAGGCCCTCCTTGTGCGCTATAGAGAGAGATCTCTCTCTATAGCGCTGCTGCTACTCAAAGATTTGCCATTTCAGATCATGACAAGTGACAAGCCAGTGGGGCCAATTACTGTACATGAGTTATATTTCGTCGTTGTCGGGTGGAAACCTTGTATGTCCAAAACCGTTTGTTTTGTATTAATCATTTTAAAAATGATTTAAACTAGTGAAAACAGCTGATCTACAAGCACACAACGCCCACTACTTTTGTGCGACGGCCTTGTATGATGAAGCAGGGCTTTGCTTTGCGAAAAAAAATATACATTTGAAACTTGGAGATACAAGGTTTCTGCCCGACAGAGACAATTTACTTTGTTGGCCGCCCAGCCCCCAAAATGGAACGAAGGCCGACATTTTATTTTACATATTTTCCTAATGGCCGGCCTGGACCGGCCGGGAATGAACCGGCCGCTAGGGAGTTGTCCCGCTTTTCCCAATGGCCAGCACGTCCCTGATTATCAATCACTGTCTACCCTGCGTGCGCCTATGCGTGCGTGAGGGTTCATGCGCGCGCCTGCACCGACGTGTGTCTATGGGGTGTCTCTTTCTTGACCTAAGTGCACAAGTGTGTGCGCTTAGTTTCTGTGTGTGTAAGAGTAAATCCAGCTGTTTTCCACAGATAACCATGGCCTCTAGCCCTATGCCCCATCGGTTACTGTGTGTTTGTGGTGAGCCCATGGACTTCACCATGTAGCTTTTAGGTAATTATATTTCTACATTTCTTCGCTGTAGCTTTAGCCATGTTTAATCGAGTGTAACTTGTAGCTTAGGTAACTACATTTTCCAAGTAGCTTGCCCATCTATGGAGGAGAGACAGACAGACAGACAGACAGACAGACAGACAGACAGACAGACAGGCAGGCAGGCAGGCAGACAGACAGACAGACAGACAGACAGACAGACAGACAGACAGACAGACAGACAGACAGACAGACAGACAGACAGGCAGGCAGGCAGACAGAGAGACAGACAGACAGACAGACAGACAGACAGACAGACAGACAGACAGACAGACAGACAGGCAGGCAGGCAGGCAGGCAGGCAGGCAGGCAGACAGACAGACAGACAGACAGACAGACAGACAGACAGACAGACAGACAGACAGACAGACAGACAGACAGAGAGTTTGTCACAGTGAAGGAAGTAAATAAATAAAGTGATTAAGCCTATCATAATATTACACTACGTATGTTTTGATTTGCTCGTAATAATGCACTTGTCTTTTATTAGTCAATATAGTCTTTTATCACCTGCTTTTATTGCATTTTCCACGCCATGCTAGAGAGAGAACGTTTTGAGAGTGTGGGTTTTAACATTAGCCCAGTTCAAACGCATATACTGTACATGCGCTCACATGCAGGCACAATACTCATGTGTCCATGTGACTGTCTATCCCCATGGGTATTCAACAGGGGGCCCTAAGGCAGCGCTTTTTGGCCGCAGACCCCCATCTGAAATGATTTTGTGGCAGGGACCACCATGCAACATTTGTGTTTCAGATTATTATTATTTTTTTTAATCTTTCAATTGTTTCCAATATGTATTTTTCTTAATTGACATATGGTTTTATAACACATTTCCCCAGACCCGCAGATCTTCTTATTCGTGTTATGATTGAAATTACACCCCAAACTAAGAGCAATGTCACTTTGGGAAAAGTGTGGGTTGTGTACTTGTGTTCCTACTTACCTGGTCATGATGCAACTAGTCCAACTGGTGACACATCTTGATTTGACATAGCAACTTACAGTACAAATTTGACATAGCAACTTTCAGTTGTAGGGGAGTAATTTGACTTTGACTCATAGCCTATACTAGAGTTGAGTAGATATGGGATTTTCTGCTTTGCTATATCACATTAAACACTGAAAGAGCTAGGCGTTTTTACTAATTTAGCTGAAATCCATGTAAAAAAAACTACTTCATTTAATACTGGGCAATATTGCTCATGCTTATAGGAAGGGGGGGAGGGTTCGGAATGGGGCTTCGGAAGGGGGGTGTTAGAAGTGGGGGTGACTGTGTGTCTGTGTTTTGGCATAATACTGTGTATTTCTGTGCTTCCGGGTCAAAATGACCCGAACAGCACTTAAGGTTCAAAAAATATGAGGGGGGTGTAGCATGGGTGTAGTGCAAAAAAATTTTTTTTTACATGTTCATCTCAGAAGAATCTTTAAGGCCAGTGAGTTTCAGGTGGAAACATTTTTAACTTCTACCTTTTTTTTCCAAATGAAAATGTAAAACGGGTCAAAATGACCCGAACAGCACTTAAGGTTTAAGCAGCCTGCACTCGTGATTTGTTTGTCAGACAGCATCGTTAGGACAGGCTGACTGTTATTTGCAAGTCATCACATCACATTTGTGTATTTAGACATCATTGACCAGTGTTTCCAGTCCACTTATTATAAGCGATTTTGGGCTTGTTTCTCTGCTTAGTCACTTATTTGGACTCGCTTCCTAAGATGTTGTTTTAACCAGTGGTTCTCAAACTCTTTCATGTCAAGGACCCCCAAATTATCATGGATTTGGCTGAGGACCCGATTTTGCGCCAGGGACTACTAAAATGTTTCAAATATAAGATTCTCTCTCTCTCTCTCTCTCTCTCTCTCTCTCTCTCTCTCGCTCTCTCTCTCTCTCTTTAGAAAGCAGATCTATAAGCTCACAAAGCATCACATCACAATGCATTGTGATGTTATATTACATATTATATTATGTTATATATTGATAAATAGCTGATGTATATTAGGCTTAAAGTGGTAACACTGAATTTGATGCTGTATTAAGTCATTTTGCTGGGGACCCCCTGTGTGTTATAATGCAACCTATGTCACTACTTCTTTTGAGGTTGTTTTTGGAGCTGTGTGAAGCACAGGCTCCCTATACGTGGCCGTGTGGGTCTGTCTGTGTGTCTGTCTGTGTGTGTGTCTGTATGTAGCCTGAACTTCCTAAACTTCGGCACGCTACTAGTCCCACAGTTTTGCCACCACACACTCGCGCCATATGTCAAATCGACCGGCTTACTCGGGAATCGTGGGCTAGTAACTTGCTAAGAGAAAGGTTCAATAGTTTAATTGATATTAATTTATTAGTGAATTCATTTTCCCCATTGACTTATAATGGGAATCGCAAAAACTCACATTCAATTATTTGTCTCTCGCAAACCATAGGGGCTAGAGTTTCAAGACTTGGAGAGGAGGTTCATAATGATTTCAAGGATTAAATAAAAAATAATTGTGTCATTTGGCCGCATGGTGGCGCCATAACACCCCACTTTACTTTTTGGCCTGTAACTCTTGAACCGTAGGTCGGAAAATTAAAAATATTTTTTCCCTGGATTCCTTGGGTCATGACGCATCTCCCCATATAGGCCACGCCCATTTGCGCCATGATAGATTTTCCGCCATCTTGAATTTTCTCCAAAACACACTTTTTGCTCCTTTTCCAACATATTTTCTTCAAATGTCACAAAAATCGGTACACATGATCCACACACACACACACACACACACACACACACACACACACACACACACACACACACACACACACACACACACACACACACAGCTCCACTTCACACGGGTGTGATTTTTTTTTTTTTCGTACAACTTGGCCACTTGTTTCTGTTGCAAACTCTGGCAACAATTGTCGTTGTATAAAGCTTGATTTATTCTGTCTGTTTTTGGAGAGTGACACCGGCTTGTGGCGAACTATAAATCAGACTTCAACCTGCATACAAAACAGTGCAAACAATATACAACAGCAAACCATGGAATGGGAGAATGATGTCATCTGTCCTGTATGATGTCATCTGTTTGATAACTCATAGGAGACATTAACATCAGGTAAACATTTACCAAATGGACCCTTACAGGTCTGTAATTCTGAGAATGTTCAAATGGAACCAAATGGACCCTTACGGGTCTGTAACTCTGAGAGTGTACAAATGGAACCAAATGGACCCTTACGGGTCTGTAACTCTGAGAGTGTACAAATGGAACCAAATGGACCCTTACGGGTCTGTAACTCTGAGAGTGTACAAATGGAACCAAATGGACCCTTACGGGTCTGTAACTCTGAGAGTGTACAAATGGAACCAAATGGACCCTTACGGGTCTGTAACTCTGAGAGTGTACAAATGGAACCAAATGGACCCTTACAAGTCTGTAATTCTGAGAATGTACAAATGGAACCAAATGGACCCTTACAGGTCTGTAACTCTGAGAGTGTACAAATGGAACCAAATGGACCCTTACGGGTCTGTAACTCTGAGAATGTACAAATGGAACCAAATGAACCCATACGGGTCCATTTGTACACTCTCAGAGTTAAATAACTACTGAGGATTTTACAGCAAATATTGGGCTCCCAGAGATTTACAAAAAAGAAAAATGGTATCAAATGGGGGTCTATGTGGCCTATATGTGGCATATCAAACTGGAACCCCACTCTACACTGTAAAACTTCCCAGTGTTCATTTAAACTCTCTGAGAGTGTAGGCCTACACATGGAACCAAATGGACCGGTTAAAGGTCAATTTGGACCCCCTCGCGGTCCCCCAGACCAGACGTTGAGAACCAGTGATATAAGGCGAGGTATCCAGTAGCAACAGAACATCAACACACACGTCTTCCTCTAAAGCATTGTCTCTGTCGTGTGGAAACCTTGTATGTCCAATGTATTACTTTTTAGGGGAGAAAAAAAAGTTGCAGGCTATACTGCAATAATGTAGACTTTGGATCAGATGTAACGCTTCGACAATGTGTGCTCTTTATCAATGTACTTGAATTTTTAATTCTGAAAAGATGAGAAAAGATGATTATTTATTTATTTATTTTTCTATCGTTTTAGCCATTTTAATTATTTTGATTTCAGTGGGTGATGGTTTCATGCGCACAAGTGGATATGTATTTTTAGACACAGCAATCCCATTCCCAAGATGCACAGCAATCTTTCATGGGCAGATGTGACTTATGGGGGCTAGTAGTGTTACTGTAAATAGTAATAAAGAAATCACCTGTGTGTGTCTAAAAATACATATTTAGCCACTTGTACACATGCCCCACATTTTAACACTCATCTTTTCGTTTCTCTAAGTTCAATCTAAAATATGAACCCTTGTTCATAGTGTTCAAAAAAGTTGTCCTTTAAACTTTTATTTCAATTTGCATTCAATTTAAAAAACACAGATTCTACTTTGATCAATGTATTCTCTTTGTGTGAGCTTGAATTTTCACAAGCTTAGATTTTGAGTGACTAATACGACTTTTACAAAACAAAGTCACTTTTTTCATGTGTGACTTGACTTGACTATCTTTTTTTTATTTTAAAATAATATACTTGTATATGTTTTGGTGTGATATTGTATGATGATGAAGTAGGGCATTACTCTTCCCGAAAAAAAAGGTTGACATAATGGAGATACAAGTTTTTCTTCCCGACACCAAGGCCATGCAACACACCCTGTAGGGGATAACGGTGTGTGACAAACAAGCAGTGTGTTTGTCTCCGCAGGGTACAAGCCATTTCCCTGCCCTAATGACGCTAATTAAACACAAGGACATTGTTGCTTTTGTCTCCCCACTTTAAACAGAACATTTGTGCATGATAACTTGGATGCACACTCAGTTTGGCAAATCCTTTTCTGTAAGTGCCCCCAACTCCTGGAACGCCCTACAGCTACAGCCAGTGGCTATAGTGAGGGAAAGTTATCCGAATGTTGGACCAATCTGGGAACTAAATGCTTTCCAATAGCTTTGTTCACAAATGTGTTCATAAAGGTGTCTACTATCACTTCTGAACTTTGCCAAACCCAACTCCCTTGACAAACTTTGTGGGAGCCAATCAAAGTTAGGGGGTATCCCAAGGGCCTGGGATTAAAAGGGGGGAGGATGGCTAATATGAGCGTATGATGTGTGTAATTAGGGTATTGTTGGGCTGCTGAATCCATTCCAACCATTAGTTTTCTGTTAAAATGACTCCTTGGCCATAAAATAGGCCTAACTAAGGCTCATTCGAGTTCACCTGTGTCCTGTTAGTCCCGTTTTAAACCCTGTGTTTGAGTGTTCCTTGTCAGATTGCATCATGTTATCCTGTGTGTCATGATGCGTGCTTACCCGCCTGATCTTGAATAGTTTTCATGAATTCAAACCCTTCCCCACCAAACCAGTTTTATATTGCCAATATTATGTCTCATGGACACACAAAAGTAGGTGTGGACTATTTTATGGCCAAGGAGTAATTTAACTGAAAACTAATGGTTTTCTTTTTTAAAAAAAAGGAAAAAAAAACTGCTCTACAACACATCTTAAAGTTTGTTTCTATGCCATCACTTGCACAGTTCAAATCCAAGATGATGTTCCAGTATGTCCATTTGACACCCCAATAGGATCCCTCCCTGGCTAATAAGCCAAATATGCCTTATTACATTATACTGTAACTACAATGTCTTTTGATCTTTTGGGATCACTATAAGTAGGACAATATGAGCCTAGATGTTATTTAGGGTGGTGGAGTTGTCCTTTAAGGCATATTTGGCTTATTAGTCAAGGATTCTGTAAACCTTAGTATTATTCAATTAATATATATATTTGGGTATATTGTTGGCGCAGTATTAATCATTGTTTCTAGCTGTCTATGTTTGTTGCTTTTTGTTTGCTGCTGTGTCGTCACTCAGTGTCTTTCGAGCTTGAATAAAATTATGTTTGAAATTACTTGAAAACAGAAACAAACGAAAGCTATCTCTCTTATGTGGTCTATCTTCCTTGTCTCTCCTGCACGTAACTCTATTCTTCTGGCACAAAGGCCTGTGCTCTATTGTTACCGTACTCATTGATGCACCTTGTGTACACATACATCTGCACCTGCTGCTTTGAACCTTTTCTTTTTGAACCCTGTCAGACCGGAATGGCCGAGGGCCGAACAGTATGTTTTCTATCCTTTGGAGCAGGGGTCTTCAACAGGGGGTCTGGGACCCCTAGGGGGTCCTCAGAGTTACTACAGGGGGTCCTACTACAGGAACTTGTTTTTTTCCCCCCTTTCTTATATTAACCACTTGAACCCTAGGGTCCATATTCTGAAAACTTCAGCCCAAAATGGCCGATCTACAAGCTCACAACGCCTTGCGCCGCGAGGCATTGTGAGCTTGTAGATCGGCTATTTTCCGGCAAAAAGTTTGGAGGGGGAAAAGAGCAGACTAAGTACAGTGAAAGGACACGTTTATTAAGTATTGACGGTTCAAGTGGTTAAATATCTGAAAACACACATTAACATGAATCCAAAATACACTGATGATCGTGCTGTCAAACAATGAAACTATATCTATGAACATGTTGTGGGGGTCCCTGCTTCATCTCTCTCTCAACTAAGGGGTCCTTGGCCTGAAAACGTTGAAAAACCCTGCTTTAGAGCCTGTCTGTCCGTCTGTGAGCAGCCAATGCAGGCACAGTCGGACCGATCAACGTGAAACTTTGCACGAACCACTCTCAGTAAGCTGCAATATTGTGTCATAATTACGCCACTCTGAAATGAAATATAGGATCATGGGTTTTATGGGTTTATGACCATGTAGAAACCATTTAGATTTCTTCATTTGAAGAGTCAGTAACTCTCAATGTCAAGGTTGAATAGGCCTACCCCATCGCACAATTAAACTCAAGGAAAACCTCTAATAAACATGTAAAAAAGGATCATATTTTTAGTTAGACTTTACTTGCAGATGACAACATACACACGCACGCACGCAGGCACGCACACACACACAAAATTTCAGGAGACATTAACTTGACCAGACTTTATTTTGTTAGGGTTAGGGTTAGCATTTGCAGATACAGGTCTGCAGCTACTCAGTCAGGGGTATAACGACTTGGAATGTTTCAACTTCAACAGTGCTCTTTGACCGATTGCAGCAGTTTACTAGTAGCTGGTACCTGTCTGGCACCACCTCCAGTGACGTGAACGAGATCCGCTACCAGATGTTCTGTGCCAGGAGAGGAGAGGCAGATTCCAGTCATCTCCCATGCACCATGTAGAGCAGGCACGTTCACACATAGACATAAAAGGGCCCCGATACCTTTTTATCCGTCTGTAAAAAGTGCCCTCTCCAGACCATGAATGCAGCTTTTACTATGGTGAAAGAAATGCCCTCTTTCCATGCCATACCTGAATGTAGCATTGAAGAGAATTTCCTTGTCCTATACTCTCCTGAACTTGAATGTGGCATCTTATGTTGATAGAATCGCCCTCTCTGTGTAGAAATCCATGCCATTATGCCAACATCTCCGGTATTGACTTGATTATACTTAGTTCATTGTGGTATCAAGCACCGAAAATAGCCGACCTCCAAGCTCACACCGCGTTGCAAAAGGCCCTTTTAGAAATGTCAGCCTCTGCCTCTCTAACATTCTCTTCACATCCCTGATGTAGAGAATGAACACATTACTTCTGTGGTGTGTTCCTGGCTTGGGGGGCCCTCTGGTGGCCCTGTTGTGAAACATTTTGAAACTATCTCATTTACAAAAGAAGGCATTCTAACTTTTGTTCACAAAAACAAACATCCATAGGGTGGTTGAGGTGTTATAGTGTTATGGTGTTACTTTTGGTCTAATGCAGTGCTATTCAACCTGCGGCCTGTCTATGCGGCCTGTCATGGTCATACCAGTACAAATATATTTTGTCTACTTGTGGACAAATCATTTCTGATGTAATTTTTCAGTTTCTCTCCAAAACCAAAGTAATTTTGGCTTTTATACCATATGCTTTTTTGCTATTTTGTTTGTTCCAAAAGAAGAAACTTCATCATTTCATCATTAATCATTTCATGACAATCTTTTTGTTCAATGAAGTTTGGCCTTATAGATGGAAATGTGGCTGTTTTCTGTGTGTTTCCTTAATTTTTGAGCGGTGGTAGACCGCTCCATAGCATATGGCCGCGTGTGTATGTGGGTCTGTAGCCCATGTATCCATGTATGTATGTATGTACAGTATGTGGGTCTGTAGCCTGAGTACCACTGAGTGACCAGAGAGGGTGCTGTTGAGTGAGTCTTGCCTGAGCATCAACTGCAACACACACACACACACACACACACACACACACACACACACACACACACACACACACACACACACACACAGTAGTGCTGTTGCAGCCTCCACGACCACCGCTCAGTTCACACGGGTGTGATTTTAGACTACTCATGAATTCATTGGAGGATGGATCCTACACAGTGGCAAGAGTTGCTTTTTCTTATTTTATTATTACATGGATGAGAAACAAACATTTCGGCTATCAGCCTTCTTCAGTGTATCTGAAACTGCAGGGTATCTGCTGTCTATTTAAGGCCTAGGCCAGACGGAGCTGGATATTTCATACATCCCGGTTCTTCAGATATCCACATAGAAAAATATCTAGGTCCACACAACAAAGATATCTAGGTCTAGAATAATCTGAGTCCCCAGACCTCCACTGGGGGACAAGCACACACACAGTAAAGTCTTCAGAGATATCGAGGTTCCATGTCTACACGGATCCAGTGAATCGGATATTCTTCAATGTCTCCACTTATTTATCCGGTTTAAAAAATATCCAGCTTTGCGGCCAAAATATCCAGCTTTGTGTGGCTGCAAGCCCCAACAGCACACAAAAATGTCTAGCAAATGTCTAGCTTCAGAAATATCCAGCTCTGTGTAGCCGGCACCTTAAGGAGCTATGACAGGTGCCCAAGTGGACACCATCAATGCTAATGCTACACCTAGCACCTGAATGGTGATTGTGCATCAATGGTAGATATGTAATAAATAAACTCTGATTCTCATTAAATGAACAATAAAAATACATGCATGTGTTGCATCAACATGCAACACAACTCATGTTATCTATTTGCTATACTGCCCATGTAATAAATATTACATAGGCCAAACATCCTGAAAGCTGAAAATAAGGCTGAATGAACACAGAAGCAACATTAAAAGAGCTGACGTCACATCACCCGTGGCGCGTCACTTCTGTGAACAGAACCACAAAGTTGATGATCCCAAGTGTATTGGTATCGAAAAGGTATGGCTTAACCGTAGAGGTGGTAATCATGAGAAACTGCTCCTACAAAGGGAATGCTATTGGATTCACCATTTAAAAACACTATTTCACGCAGGACCTTCTAGCTGTGAGGCGAAGCGCTAACCACTGCTCCACCGTGCCCCCTTTTTTTCACAGCAACATATAACTTTGCTAACGCATCTGTTTGCATTTTAATATTATAAAATGCTATATTACTATACATGAGGCTGTTTTAACACAAAATCCCTGCTGTATTGAAACTCTTTTAATTATTTTGGTCGGAGCACGTACATAAACACAGGTTTGTCAAGAGTGGGGAAACAGTAGTAGAGGAAACATGAGAATAGACCATCAATCTTAGCCATGACACCACTGACCACTACTTTATATATACTCAGGGACGGCTCCAGGTAATTGTGACTGGGGCCAGTGGGGGGGCTATGGGGCGGCTGGCTTTTTTAGAGCGGGGCTAATGAATTTTGGCAACAAACATGAATAATCTATCTATAAATGCGACATATATGTATATGTGTGTGTGTGTGTGTGTGTGTGTGTGTGTGTGTGTGTGTGTGTGTGTGTGTGTGTGTGTGTGTGTGTGTGTGTGTGTGTGTGTGACTGATGCTGGAGGATTGATTATGTCGCTGATTTTAGAAGTCAGAAAATGCAAAAATAAGATTGATTTAGTTTTTTCTTTGTTTTTCTCTTTTTTTATATTAACACAGTTTGAATATATTAGAGGGTTTTCATTCCATAAGATATCTTTGTTAATGTCGGTAAATGTTAACATTATTGTAGTAAAGTTGTCTTGCTTTGGCAGAGATTACGACTGTTTCTGGAGGTGGAGAAGACAGCTCTTTAGATTTGCATAGCGTTTCGATTGGCCAACGGAATCCATTGTTCCTCAAGTTTCACTCACGCTCACGCTCTGAGCACCGCCCTTAAATACAAGCGTGCATTTGTTATAACCCTAACCCTTTTTATCTACATTGCAGTATTAATACTTTTACTTACAGTAATTAAAACATTTGAGTACTTTTTCCACCACTGATCAACGTGATAATTAACTCTATTGATAATTCCAGTGGAGAAACGCAAAGTTTGGATTTTATATTAAAAGAATGCGCCAATAATGGATTGTATATTATTTCCCCAGTACCGTCAGAAGTTCCGAACGTCCCCACAACTAAGGTAATAATCGCGGGGCATCCGTTTTTATTGCAGAGGGAAACATTAGCTTCTTATAGCATTGGTTCTCTAAGTGGGGTCCGGGAACCCAGGGGGTCCTTGAACTTTAAATGGTTGAGAATCACTGATAGAGCCTTGGAAATTATCTATAATGGGGGTCCCTGGCATATCTTTTCAAATGGGGGTCCGCGGGCTAATGTGTCCCTTTGAGGGTCCTTGACATTAAAAAAAAAAATTTTGAGAACTACTAGAGCCAAAGATAACAAGTAGACCAACACATGATGTGTGCCAGACTTCAAAACGAACACAATGTTGTACGTACTGTACTGCTTGTTACTTTAACATTGTGGTAACAGTAATAACATGGCACCAACGACCAACCAAAGTCCGAGCGGATCCAAAACCCCGCAGCGCAGGGAGCAGCAGCTCTGCAGCTGTGTGAGTGACAAGCTTGATTTGCGCTTCGCCGTATCACCGTATTGCGGGGTTGTTGGGTGTCAAAAAGAGCAGATCATGATAAAAAAAATTGCAAAGTACAAGAATTGCACTGTACTGATCGAAGCTTGAAGGGCAAAGCCTTTGTGTGTTCACAATGTGACACATTGTGGGCTTATAGATCTGCTAATTGGGTAATGTATGTTTTGCATTAATAATCTCAATCTACTAAATAACTAGTATAGTTTTAAATAATTGGAGTGGAGTAAAAGCACAACATTTGAAGTTGACAGCTATACAATTGTGGGGGTGGTTTGACTTGGGGGGAGTGATTTAGGGGTGTAGATAAGTACCTATTGTCCCTCCCATTGTCTTTGTTTCTTGTATTCAAATGGCTTTTTAACCACTTTTGTTTTAAAGGTGCAACAAGTTTAAAATGTCCATAACTTCAAATATGCTCCAATTTCAACAGATGATACATCATATGAAAGCTTAGATTCTGTACTTGGATAATCTGTACAAAAAAGAAAAATTACCAATGCAGACATAAGGCACAAAGTACCAGACCTAGTCACATATACTGTGAGTGTGTGGCTGGTCATAGAAAACTGAATGCACTGAGGTTATTGAAGAAAAACACTGAATATGATAAGATATCATAATTACAAAAACAAGGTTTCTGTTTCAAAATCAAAAGGGAGGACATTTATTAAGATTAAGATTATGAAATAATATTGCTGTGCAATTTAATTTGCGGTGGGCTACGTATACCCCATATCACGATAGAACACACCACTGTCTGCCTCCCACACACCCCCTACATTCTAGCTATGCACATACTGAGACGCCATGCTCTAGTCTAGGGTGAAATTCACAGCACAAAATGTTCCGAGCAAGATGTGGTTGTTCTTTTCTTTTTCTTGTAAAATGTTTTCCCACAATTTTTCAAACCCATTCTTCCACCCGGTATCAATTGTCTAATGAAATCCTGGGCGCTACCCTCTGACAACATGGGGAGAGCAACGAACTGACCTCATGCTTCCGTCTATACTTGGCTCACACCAGGGACGTGCTGGCCATTGGGAAAAGCGGGACAACTCCCGAACGGCCGGTTCATTCCCGGCCAGTCCAGGCCGGCCATTAGGACAGGAATAAAAATAAAATGTCGGCCTTCGTTCCATTGTGGGGGCTGGGCGGCCAACAAAGTAAATCGTCACTGTCGGGCAGAAACCTTGTATCACCAAGTTTCAAATTTGTAATTTTTTTCGCAAAGCAAAGCCCTGCTTCATCCTACAAGGCTGTCGCACAAAAGACACAAAACAGCAGATCTACAAGCACACAACGCCTCGCGGTGCGAGGCGTTGTGTGCTTGTAGATCTGCTGTTTTCACTAATTTAAATCATTTTTAAAATGGTTTTGGACATACAAGGTTTCCACCCGACGATGACGAAATATAACTCATGTAATTGGCCCACTGCCTTGTCACTTGTCATGATCTGAAATGGCAAATCTTTGAGTAGCAGCAGCGCTATAGAGAGAGATCTCTCTCTCTATAGTGCGCATTGAGGGCCTCTACAACTCTTTTTCCCGGGCTGAATCAGGGGCCCAGCATGTCCCTGGCTCACACTCATTTTCTACATCCTCACCACAACCACACACATTCCAGAGTTGTGCACGAGACTCACATGCACAACTCTGGGTAATCCAAGGACACGGCTTATGTATCAGAGGAGGTTTTGGCCAGACAGCGACGATATCCTGGTTACCATGGTTTCCATTGTCTTGCCTGTGGACATGGCCCATCTTGTACTTCAAACTTCCAGTTGGGACCGGCATGGCCCATCCTGTCCTCCAAACCTCTATCTGGGGGGCTTGCCTCCTTTTACCATACCGCTCCACCGAGCCCCCACCCCCGCTCTCCCTCCTCTGTCCCAGACCACACAGCGCACACAGTGAGTTTTACATTATAGACTACATGCAATTAATCACAGCACAATAACAAACATGTGCTGTAATAGCAGTAAAACGACAACATGGCTATAGTAGGCCTATAGCGTCATTCCCACCGGGTAAAAATATTGTTAGAAAAACAAATTCTTAACTAAAGAGGATGATAGCGTCATGCAGTGTGCATCGCGGCCGAAATTGATTATTACTTTAGTGTTTTATAATAGACTAATGATCAAAATCTAAAAAGTAACTATAGCCTAGTAAATTAAGTGTCATGTTGTCGACAGCAGGACAACAGGATGGCAGTTGTTGTTAATTATCGATACAGTTATCTTTATCGCCGCTTAAATATGGTCTATTTGTTATTGTTTTCACAGAGAATCGCCTCTCTTTCTCCTTGTTTGTGAGGGCCGTGTTTTGCTTCATTCCATTTTCTTCCGAGTGCAAAATGCGTTGCATCGTGGCCGAAATTGATTATAACAGAAGTGTTTGTCATAATAATAAATCAAAATCTAAAAAGTAGTCTGACTATAGTAAATAAAGCATCATGTTGTCAGCAGCAGGACTTTTTCTTCGTTCCATTTTCTTCCGAGTGTGGTCTGGGACGGAGAGCAGGGAGGCGGGGGAGGGGGCTAGCGGGGGTGGGGGCTAGCGGGGGTGGGGGCTAGGTGGAGCGGTATGGTAGAAGGAGGCAAGCAAACCATGGGCAGCTTTGTTCAAACTATGCACTTAACATTGAGCTGGGAGGCTATGATTTCCAGCTATTCTCCTGCAATGCTCTCTGTAGACTCACCCATCTGCACCAGATCACATGCAGAGTGGATAGACAACCACATCACTGGATGCACACAGCCCCTGCACTATAGATTCTGTACTTCAGTTGTTGCCTTGTAATACTTCTCTGACAGTTCGGATGAGGAAACAAACTTACAAACTTATAGGACATGACAAGACGTTTTACAAAAAAGCATAGACAAAACAAATAGACCAGACAATTAACAAACAAAAAACAGCAACAGCACACACACACACACACACACACACACACACACACACACACACACACACACACACACACACACACACACACACAAATAAAATAAAATTAGATCGAGGGGAAACACGACAGGGTCCATAGAGTGCATAGAGTCACAACAGATTATGAGGTATTTCCATCCATTCGAAGCATTTCCGACACATCAACGCCACGAGGCGGGTAAAAGGCCCCCAAACCTCATCATACATTTATTTTGCCTTTCTTCTTCAGAATATAAGTTATCTTTTGCGACGATGAACCCGGTGACGCCTGGCAGCACAACAACTGCTCATTTCCCTGAGCCATTGGCTCGCACCTGGTCTTTGAATGTTCTTCCATGAAAGAGCAATTCACCCTTTGTCAAGTCCCGCCCGTTGTCCCGCCCCTCTTCACACCCATTGGTTGCTGTGTCTTGGTGGGACACTCGGTGGGACACTCCATCCACTACCATTGTAATTCAGTTGCTTCATATTGTTATTCTGCGTGTTCAATTCTAATTTCAAACTTGGTTTCAGTAAAATGGAGCTACTCAGTGGCAGTATAGTGACTCAGCATGTTTTTAAATGTTTTTATTTCTCCAAAAAATCTGTTTTAGCGAATTCAACATAAAAAAGGCGGAACCGGGGTGGGACAAGGCAGATAGAGCCTGCTGGTTGGTCAGTCATGGACCAACCAGAAGGCTAACAAAGGGTGAATTGTGCACTTTGCTTGGAGTAAGGACATGTCCAAAATATATATATATTTTTTTGTTATGACAAGGGTTTCAGGGTATAACCCCAAAATGAAGAGTTTTGGATCCAACGGTACCCTTACATCCAGCATTTTATAAATGATTTGTGAGACCTTAGTCCAAAATGTCACAATTTCCCTGCATTCCCACATACAATGAAAGAGTGTACCCTTCGACTCGTCACATCGTCGCAAGAGTCTGAGATATTGGAATATTATAAGAATGTAGCTATGTAATTATTGTGATAATGATTGAAAAACTAAAACAATTTAGCATGTTTATTGTGAATTGTGTACCCCAGTGGCGCCACCACCTGTTAAACGGAAAGCTACTCTGTCCCCCCTCTTTTCAGAGGAGGGGGGATTCTTGACGCACGCACACATCGGTGTAGATTGGCTCTATTGGCTCACACCAACTGGATGTGGCGTGCTGCTGCACGGCGCATCCATTTCCCCCGGTGGGGAGAACCTACATTCTACGGGGAGAACATGTTCACCGCACGGCAACGCTAGAAAAATAGAACAGCGTTGTATCGGTGGGGACCAAACTCTACTCTACTCTACTAACTCGCCAGACATCCACATACACATGTGGTTGATCATTAGACCAATCGATCGATCGATCATTAGACCGATCACTCGGGTCCCCTCAGTGACACTCACAGACAAGTTTCTCTGCCCTCTGTTGACTGAAAACATACCTTTGTTCAAACGATGACCGAAAAACGCCTGAACCAGTGGTAGAAACAGTACTCAATTGTTTTACTTAAGTAAAAGTATCAATACTGCAATGTAGAAATACTCTGTTACAAGTAGGCCTAAAAGTCCTAAATTCAAAATGTAGGCCTACTTCAGTAAAAGTACAAAGGTATTGGTATCGTATCAAAATGTACTTAAAGTACAAAAGTAGTCATACACAATTCGTCAGCGTCACATCACGACACATTGTGAGCTTGTAGATCGGCTATAAATGACCAAAATGTGTATAGGGTTGAAGTGGTTGATACATTTTTTGTAATTACTAATCAAAATCTACAAAGTAACTAATAAATAAAGATTTCAAATACTTGTAGTGGAGTAAAAGTACAATATTTTCCTCTGAGATGTAATGGAGTAGAAGTAAAAGTATTGGAAATTATAAATACTCAAGTAAAGTACAAAATCTACAAATACCTCAAAATTGTACTTAAGTAAATGTACTGTTACTTTCCATCACTGGCCTCAACCCTGGTATTCATGCAACTCCACAAAGATTTGACTGAACAGTTGGATTTGGATAAAGATTGTACTCTCTGCCTCTGGTGGAAAAAGTACTCACATTTCTTACCTAATTAAGTAAAAATTTACTTGAGTAAAAGTGCAAAGGTATCGGTATCAAAATATACTCAAAGTACAAAAGTAGTGGTTTGGTTTCAGCTATTTGCTCATGACCATGATGAATACAGTGAGGAGCATCATTGACTGGAAACCAGGAGACATGCACACACACACACACACACACACACACACACACACACACACACACACACACACACACACAAACACGTGCACGCACGCACGCACGCACTCACTCACGCACACACGCACGCACGCACGCACGCACGCATGCACACACACACACACACACACACACACACACACACACACCTGTTCCTAATTTGGAGGCTTGGCTTGGTTGTTGTTGTTGTTGAATTCTTCTGAATACTGAGTCATACCCTGAAGGCAGGGTTGTCGCGTCATGTGGAAATCATTATGAAAGATGCAGAAAGTCCCATTTCAGTTCTCAAATGTATAAAACACTTTTGAAAGTAGCAGTTCTACAGTCGTCACGATGTGACAAATTGTGAGCTTGTACATTGTCTATGTAAGCAATTTACCCCGAGTGAGAGGACATTATGCTCTGATAATGTCCTGTGTTAGGGTGTTATCGGACGAGGCGAAGCCGAGTCCGATAACACCCTAACACAGGACATTATCAGAGCATAATGTCCGACCCCGAGTGGTAAATAGCTTTTCTACCACTTTTTCCCTTATACATGAAAGAAAACACATAGTTGTAACTTGCAAGGATCTTAAGTTACAATCATTATTGCCTATAAAACTTCCGCGAGACAGCAGATAGTTCCACCAACAACATCTTCTACTCACCAACAGATGGCGCCAACTCCATACTAATCCATGCGTCTAGCTTACAGCTAAGCTAACGTCAGTTAAAAGCACCGTTCCGGCCGTAAATAGAGGCTGTTCGCTTCCAGAAAGGCATAGGTTCAGAGAAAAGGGGCTTTAAAGTTGGCGGATTGCATTGGATCCAAATAAATCGGCGACGATAGTACGCACGTTAGTAAACATAGGACCGCTGCGACCTTCATTTGTTGGTTGGGGGAAAGGTGTTCCGACTACCTCCTGAAGTCCCCGGATGTACACTGAGGCGCATTGATCTCCTCACACAACTTTGCGGCAGTTGTCCTCTCATAACCTCCGGAATTTAGCCAATCAGAATCCAGTATTTGAACACGTGACTCGAAAAAGTGGTAGAATCTCAAATAGCCACTGAAGTGGCTATAGTACACTGAAGTGGTTAATATAGGCCTATGCTTTGTAACAATAATAACACACATCTACAAAGTAACTAGTAACTAAAGTGGTCAAATAAGTGTAGAGTAGAAGTGAAAGTGTTGAAAATTGGGAATGCTCTATAAAGTAAAATAACAGTGCAAACTTGTACAGTACTAGAGTAAATGTAATGTGTTACTTTGCACCACTGCTCTTTGCTCTCAGTGCAACTTCCCTCCCTCCTGTCTGTCGGTTTGAAACCTACGCCCACCTCAAACCCCTCATGAACCAATCAGCTGAGTGTATGTCACAACAGAGGACACACCCTCCTGTTTAATACCATTGTCAGTGGAGGTGTGACGCATGTTGCATTTCAGGACACTATGGCAGGAGCATCGAAATGGGTTACAGAGTTAAAACAAGCAGTGGGTAAAAGTCCTGTTTTGTCAAACGTGTCGGTCAGCTTTATCTTGTTGGGACTAGAGAAGGTTGCAGAGATACACTTTGAGTGTCCATGTATACGGTTGTTCGACATCAACAAGAGCGTCTCACATCTCTTTGTCTTTCTTCCTGCCGTCTTTGCTTTTCTCCTGATGCTGATGATCCAAGATTTCACACGGTGCAGAATTAAGCGTTGTAGACAGTGCAGAATTAAGCGTTGTAGACAGTGCACAATTAAGCGCTGTAGACAGTGCATAATAAAGCTCTGTAAGCGTTGGTGTTCAACTTTCTTCTCTGCTCCCTCCTGTGTTTGGTTGTTTTTGCTGCTCCTCGACGGCCGGTACTTTGCTTGTGCCTGGACATGGTGGGATGGTAGATATGTGACTATGAAAGATGCAGCTCCACTGAAATGGTGTGAGCCATTTGAAGAAATACATGGGTGGGGGGAAAATGAGAAGGACCTGGACAAGCTATATCATGATGTGTTGAACTTGAACATGACGTCAAAGGAGAAGGCGCTGGACACACTCACACATCTATTCTACTCTAATTCTCAGGTAAGTTTAATATTCTCCTATACTGTAATTGTCTTAGAATCAGTGGATGATTGATCTCTATCCCAATATGCAATGCAATTTGGCTCATAATCACAGGGGAACCGTTTTATGTGCTATATAGCACCAATATGTGCAATATATCACCAATATGTGCTATATAGCACCTTTGTCAAATGGTGCTATATAGCACATATTGTTGCTATTGCCTATAGCACCAATATGTACTATAGGATCAATATTTAAAGGTGCTATATAGCACCTTTGTCAAATGTGCTATATAGCACCAATATTAAAAAGTACTATATAGCACCAATATTAAAAAGTGCTATATAGCACCAATATTTAAAAGTGATAGCACCTTGTCAAATGGTGCTACCGGTATATAGCACCTCAGGGTTCTTCAGTGGTTCTTTGGGATGGTTGAGGTGCTATTTAGCGCCTCAATACAAAGTGCTTTATATTATAGGTTCCCAAACACTGGGTCGGGACCCATTTGTGGGTCGCGGACACATTTTAATGGGTCCCTTGATTTTCGGCTTCCTACATTTTGTTTTGAATTGTTATTATTTCAAAATCTAACAAATTCCATAAATTAGATGTTTAAGAAGTTGCGCCGCTTTGTGAGCTTGTAGATCAGCTGTTTTCACTAACTTCTCTTTTGGGTCTCGACCTAAAGTTTGGGAACCACTGCTTTATAGCACCTCAGGGTTCTTGAAAAAAGAGAAGGAGGATCCGAGCACTCAAAAAGTAAAAAGGAGGGGAACGGACGTAAAAGCAGTGTACTCAGGGTTTTTGTTGAAATTGTTGTGTGATCTACAAACTCAATACACAACACATTGTGGTGTGTTTTGGGTGGGTGAGGCAAGTCGTGGAGCAAGTACTGGGAGCACTTAGCTTTTCGGGGGATGTTTTTTGAAAATGTTTTGAAATGATAACAATTAAAACATATAATTAGGAAGGGGCGCCTGCAGGCCTACTGGCCCGTTTGCATACCACTTAGGCATTGCCACATAGGCATGGATGCCTGGCGGTGTCACCGGTTCGATTCCCCACCCGGACGACTTTTGCCACGTGTCGCCCCCGGTCTCTCCCCCCGTTTCCTGTCAGTCCTGGGTCGGGACCCACAAATGTGTCCCGACCCAGTGTATGGGAACCTATGCTATAAAGCACTTCAGTAATTGTACTGAGATGCTAAATAGCACCTCAACCGTCCCAAAGAACTACTGAAGAAGCCTGAGGCGCTATATAGCACCATTTGACAAAGGGGCTATATAATACCTTTAAATAGCCTATTGGTTTTATATAGCACCATTTCACAAAGGTGCTATATAGCACCTTTAAATATTGGTGCTATATAGCACCAAAAACGGTTCCCCTATGGTTACATATTTTTTGTGTACAGTATGAACAATACCACTGCTTATGTGTCTTTTATGTTCCAGGCAATTGCCATATTCCCTCTGGCATTTGTCTGTGTAGCATTCTTTTGGCATATACTGGACAAACTTACCTGGTCCTGCAAAAACCTAACGAGCGACCCACTGAAAGGGACGGTAGGTAGCCTATTTTTATTGTTAATCTTAGGAAAACTGCATGGGCTCCATTCCCTGTTGGTCATTTCACATTTTAAAACTAATTTGTAATCATGAACAGTGTGAGGTGTATTATTATCATTCAGTGTATTCACAACTAAACATAAAAACGTTTAGTCTCCATAATGCTCCATAAAACACATCATAGTCTTTTGATATAGACACCTTCATTTATACATGTTTTAAGTCTTCAATGGAAAGACATGATGTAAGATATATCACAATTTAATACCTCCAGATGTGTTAATATGTCGACATTCATGCATTGTTGTTATAAAGTTGTTTTTGACTAACTGAAGTCTGTAGATCACATAATGTTGAGATGGACTGATCTCTCTCTCTCTCTCTCTCGTGCTCTCTCTCTCGTGCTCTCTCTCTCTCGCTCCCCTCCTCCTCTATATACTTTCCGGTGTACAGTAGGCATACATACATACATAAATATACATACATACATACATACATAGGGGGAGAACGGGGTAACCTGTGGATAAGATGAACCACCATATCTTTAAAACTAACACATGAGTTGTCATTTGACCTTAAAATTAGCTGGTTGAAGTAAATGTTTTACTTTTATGGTATAATGATTTTTTATGTTAAAGCAAATGTACCCAGGTCTAAACTTATATACATGTTGGTGATATTATAATGTACAAAACTATATGAATCATGTGAATCATTTAGCTAAATATCAGCCTGAAGCATTAAGCTAGCCAGGTTTTGTCAAAATGGTGGCTGTGGGGCAAGATGAACCAAATGCCTTGGAGTACTGAACGAATTATCCTAATATGAATCACCATTCATATGTTTTATTAGGTCTTTGCTGAATCATCTTTCATTTTGACGAATACACTCATTTAAGAGCAGTTTTCAATATTATATTAATAATTGCAAATTATTATTAAAAAAAAAAAAAAAACACAAAGGGAGAAGTAGCCGATCAGAGCACTTTGCTTGGCCCAGTGGATGCGAAATTTAGATTTAAAAAAACTCACTCGTTGATTCCCTCGTACAACAAAATTAGTTTTACTTGGAAAAAAAATGCTTCTAAGCTCAAATATCGATGTGTGATTAAAATGTGATTAATTGTGATTAATTAATCACAGAGCCTGTAATTAATTAGATTACAATTTTTAATCGCATCCCAGCCCTAATATATACCCTATATACCCTATATATATACTGATATCTTCACAGTATTTTGTTTTTGTTTTTGTTTTTGTACAGGAGGAGAAGAATGAGATAAACATTAACCTGGACGTTTATGAAGTAATTTTGCGCAAGAAAGGTTTGTTCTATTTCATTTATTTTAATGTATTTGTTCTGAGGTTATTTAGGGCTGTCAAATTATTACAATTTTTAATCAGATTAATCACAGCTTAAAAAAAATAATCATGATTAATCACAAATCGAATTATGTCCAAAATATGCCATTTCTTTATGTATAGTGTTGCGGGAATGGCAAGATAAAGGCAAAGATACATCTATCATACAATAAGTAGGCCTATGTATCTAGCCTATGTATGTTTATTGTCATTCAGGGTGGAAAATAAAGTTTCCCCTTTGAGAAGTGGAACTTACAAGTCATTTAACATAAGGTGGAGAGAATCTATACTCAGCAGGCCCTACCTACACACTACTTAGTAGTGTAGGTAGGGCCTACTGAGAATATAGTGCACTTGGAATTGTAGGAGTTGGCATTACATTAGTTTGACTCAGATGTGTGCAGATGCCACACCTATACTGTATGTTGATGTTTATTGTATGTTGAATGAGAAAACAATGTTAACATAAAGCTTAACATATGGGGACAGGGTCCCCCTAGGGGTCCCAACCCACAGGTTGAGAACCACTTCACTATAACACAGAATTATTTGACATCTAGGTTACAGATAAAAAGTTGACTTGACACGACACGTGCACAAGACAGAGAAAACAAGCGTTTGCAACAGCTGCCATTAATGTTGTGCTGTTGATTGCCTGCATGTGGTCAAATCTGGGTCAAATGGGCATTTTCAACGAGCAGTAGTTAACCTAATGTTAATAGGAATACCAGAAAACTCGCCCTCTTTCAAAGTCGCCCCAAACTCGTTTTCCAACGGGTCTGTGGCCTTAAGCTAGATGCAGATTAGACTAAAATCAAATCTGTGCTTCTGGGGGTCCCTGGAACAAAAAGGTTTGCAATAGGGGTTCATCCGTGGAACAAAATATAAACTTATGTTGCCATCAGTGTTTCTCAAACTTTGTCATGTGAAGGACCCCCAGAATGATATGTATTTGGCTACGGACCCCCATCACAAAATATTTTGTTCCAGGGACCCCAGAAGCAAATATTTGATTTTAGTCTATTCTGCATCTAGCTTAAGGCCACAGACCCGTTGGGAAACGAGTTTGGGGCGACTTTGAAAGAGGGTGACTTATCTGGCTACCATAGAATAGTTGCCTGGCAGTGTTTACCGTGATTCCTGCTCATTGTCTCTATTCCAGGTAAAATGGAGTTACAGCACCCTACATTGCGGATTTTAGGAACAGAGGTAGCAGTAGAAGTAGCCTATATTTTTTAGATGTAGGCTATGTATGATGATCAGTTATTATTCCAGTGAGTGATCTAAATCCACTTTTTAACAGCTTCACTTTGAGACCGCAGCTCTCTTTCTCCATCTCTCCCCCAGTGCTGAATGCCGACTGAAGTGTTCGTATGTGTGTAGAAAGGGGAGGGGGGATGGGGCTTAGTGGCAGCAATATACTAGTCCGTAAGACAGTGCTCCACCGAGAGAATACACTTCTGCTCAGTGAATGGGCCGGTCATTCTGCACACGCGTTAAATGCGTTAAATATTTTAACGCAATTAATCCTAAAAAAATAATTACTGCCGTTAATGGGATAATTTTGACAGCTATAATAATAATAATAATAATAATATATATATATATATATATATATATATACACACACACACACACACACACACACACACACACACACACACACACACAAACATATAAACCTCCAGCTCATGTCCGTCCGTCCATCTGTCACACCTCATGCTCTTCTGACATCACAATGATGTTGCAAATGAATGGCCAAGACAGAATTCATTTGCACTGACCTGTTCAATTCAATTCAATTTGATGCGATGCGATGCAATTCAATTCAATTCAATTCAATTCAATTCAATTCAATTCAATTCAATTGTATTAAAAAGTGTTAAAACAAGTATTAAATCATAACAAGTTACAAGTTACTGTATCTCAAGACACTTTACATAGGCTACAGAGCAGAGAGAGAGAGAGAGAGAGGGGGGGAGGGAGTAAGGTTTAACCCTAACTGGGCCCTAATTAGCACTGTCACCCAGGCGGATGCGTGCACGTGCCCATGTGCACGCGTCCATGTGCGAGGTCACTTCTCGCCCTTAGGGCGTCTTACTGGTGTTATATATATTTTTTATGTTTATTTAATTATGTATCCAGATTAAAGGATTCTTCGCCCACATATAATGACATCTTTTCCCTATCAATGCCTCACTAGGGACCCATGGAGGAGATGTGGCAGAAGGCCAGCTCCGTGAGGAGGTGCCACCGATGGGTGATGTGGCACAAGTGCAGCCCCCTAGTCCTACATCACCAGATAGCAGCTCTAGCGTTGGAGTAAACTTTCCTTTACTTCCAGCCAACAGGAAGTAGCCTACTGTACATCAACCCGATCTCCACTTCCAGATCTCCTCTTCTCCATCCATCTCTGCCGTTTCCTTTTGCTGTCCCCTCTTTGGCTGGGTGGAAGTGGCGTGCTCCCACTTCACTTGGAGCCGGTCTGTCTAGCTAGCCCGCTAACCTGTGCAATTTTGAAACTGGTGATAAGACTATTGCGTCCAACCGAAGCCTGTCACCTGCCCCTACGTTTTAACAGCGGTAACAGCTGGCTACTCTGGGCGATAACCAGAGGTGACGGCTCCAGAGAATTGTGACTGGGGGGCTATGGGTGGGCTGGCTTTTTTAGAGCGGGGGCTAATGACTTTTAGCAACAAACAATAATGAATATATTAGTATTATTCATTATTGTTTGTTGCCAAAATTCATTAGCCCCCGCTCTGCATTCCGACATTAACCCAATACCTAACCCTAACCCTAACCTCTATGGAATGGAGAGCGGCTCCCTTTCCAGCATAGTGACATGCAGAACAAACCGTCCATATAGTATGGTCTACATAAAAGTCAGTCAGTTGTCTTTATATATATTTCATTAATTTATTGTACAGTAGATCTATTGTGCTCTCCCATGTCCAATGCACTGATTTTGTTCTCTCAACTAACATCCCTAGTGAGCAGTGGTTCTATCAGACGTCTGTCTAAGATTGGTCAAAAAGTGAAAGTTTTTTAGAGGTCAAAGCTTAGACCAGACGCCGATTAGACGTTATTTCAACGGCTATATGGTCTATATATAGGCATCTATATATACTAGGGCAGTGGTAAGTTGGCCAAATTGTCAAATATTAGAGTCCGAAATTGTGAAAATAGCAGATCTACATGTTCACAACGCCTCGCAAGGAACCGTGTTATACAAAATGTAATGCCTCAACTTAGTGCTCGTCAGGGTGGGGGGTCCCCAGTTAAAATATGATTATTTTGGGGGTCGCGGCCTGAAGGAATACGTGCAATGACGAATGTCACCCTACCCGCCCGGCCAATTCCCCCCCCCCCCTGAACACGATTTGAGTTCGCAATAGACGTCCCGACAAAGCCGGATGCACCATGGTGGATTTGAACCCACGACCTCTGATTAAGACCTGGAATTATTTTAGATTTATTATTATTATTTATTATAACATATTCAAAGACTTGCACAACATTTTCACGATTTATCAAAAAAGAAAAAAAAAATATATAGCAGATCTACAAGCTATTTTTTTTATTTATTTTTATAGTTAAAGGGATATTTCACTTTCCAAAAAACGTTTTGTTATTTTATCGTCTAATCAGGCTTTTGGGAACACCCAGGACAGTTTTTGAATTTCTCAGTATTTAAATATTTGATGTTCATTTCGGAGGGTGTTAGGAGTCAACAGAAAAAAAGGACAGTTGTTTGAAGTTATAATGGGTTTGTATAGGAAGGTCCTGGAAGGGGGCAAAATGGGGGAAATGAATTATCAAATATCTAAATACTGAATGAAGAAATTCAAAAACTGTCCTGGGTGTTCCCAAAAGCCTGATTAGACGATAAGATGACACAGTTTTTTTTTTTTTTAAGTGAAATATCCCTTTAAAGCATAAAATAATGGTTAAAGTAGGCCTAATAATGTGTTCCCTTGGATGAAGTGGATCATTGTGTGTCTGTGCTTGTCCTCTCTCTGGACTGGATGGTTGATCTCAGGTCTGCTCTGGTGAAGTATCCTGAAATGAAAGCATACAGATGTTTGAAATATACTCCTTAACTGTTCATTATGGGATGCATGCAGTGTTACTTTTTACGACAAAAACTATGGCGGAAAATGTCCGCCGACTACCTTCTTTTCACTGACGAAAACTAAATAAAAACTAAGCTGTAATGACTAAAACTATGAATAAATACAGTATATTGACAATTTTGTCAACAAATACAAACTACTAGACTAACATGTTTGGGTGGGAGTAGTAGACGAGATCCAGTAGAAAAGGACACGACAGACGCCATTTTATGTTTGGTTACGTTCGGGTGTTGCACTCTGAAAATAGCAGATCTACCAGCTCAGAATGTGCCGTGCTGCGACGCGTTGTAAACTTGTAGATCGTCAGAAAGCTTTCCAGAAAGCAAGCAAGTATACAATCAGCCACTACAACGCCATCAAGGACTGCCAAAATACATTTTTGTCGACAAAAGCAGATAGATTGAGTCGACCAAAACTAGACTAAACTAACTTTTCAGATGACTAAAATATGACTAAACGAAATGGCATTTTATTCAAAAGACTATGACTAAACTAAATAAAAAATTACACTGATGGGATGACAGTATATGGAAACAGTTGGGTGTAAATAGGCAGGTCACAAAACTATTACACCAGTAAGACTCCCTAAATCGCGACCGTCAGGCCGCATACACAAACTTTAGAAGGCAATGGTAGCCAATCAGGAGGGAATATGGGAAATGGGACAGATCCATGTTGATGACTTTAGAGATACTGTGTATTGTATTGTATTGCATGATTTTAGGGGCAAAATCTGTAGGAGCAATGTCCAAAAAAGTATTTTGCAAGAATCAGCCTCATGGTGGCGCTAAAAGGGGGCCATGTGAGAAATGAGGGGTTGTGGTTTGGCAGCCAAGGAGTGTGTGTGCAAAGTTTGGCATGGATCGGGGCAACGGTGACGGAGATATGAGTAGGGCAAAAGTGTGACTCGTGACATGTGACTGACTGACTGACTGACAGACAGACAGACTGACAGCCGGTGGGGGTTTTGATAGTCTAATCAAAATCATTTCACATAATCGCAATTATTGTGTTATAATTGTTTCCATGTTAAAAAATGTTCATGTATTTTCAAACATTTCAAAAAAATTGTGGAAATAGCCGATCTACGTGAGCTTTTAGATCGGCTATTTCCACTATCAATGTTCTTCTAAGTATAAAGTTGTCAAATATGTAATTTCTTCAGATTATGTGTCATATCTGCCATGTGCAACGTCAAAGCCTAAAAGCCAAACAGAAATGTAATTGTCAATGACAAAAACACAATTAAATCATTAATAGCAATTATTGAGTGATAATTAATTATCATGTGAAATGACATAATCGTGGCAGCCCCGGGTGTAAAGTCAGTAATTTCTCACCTGCTGCAAACTGCGGAATATCATCAGGCCTCTTCACAAACACCTCTCTGTGAAAACATGGTGAAAATGTGACCAGATCAAAAAAAAAAATCATTTATGTTGTGTAAAGGTTTCATTAAAGTTCATAAGTGTTATAGAGTGGAACAATTATACACAACCTGTTCATAGATTCCATATAGTTTCATTGTTTGACAGCACAATCGATCATCAGTGTATTTTGGATTCATGTCAATTTGTGTTTTCAAATATTTAACCACTTGAACCGTCAATACTTAATAAACTTGACCTTTCACTATGTGCTCTTTTTCCCCTCTACACCAAAGCTCTTTGCACTGCGAGGCGTTGTGAGCTTGTAGATCTGCTATTTTTGTCTAAAGTTCTCAGAATAAGGACACTAAGGGTTCAAGTGGTTAATATTAAAAAAAGGTTTCTATCACACAAAGATTTGGAGGACCCCCTGTAGTAACTCTGAGGACCCCCTAGGGGTCCTGGACCCCCTGTTGAAGACCCCTGCTCTATAAACTTAAACTTTATGTTTAGGTTTGTTCACTGTTCAGTGAGAAAACAATGTTTCATGTTCAGGTAATTATCTGGGGACCCCCCAAAAATAATTTGGGGGTCCCAACCCACAGGTTGAGAACCACTGATGTAGAAGAATGGGATCAAACCTCAAAAAGTCACTGACGAGCATCTCCACCTCTGGATGAGATCTCAGGTACTTCTCATTGTTCACACGGGTTTCTATCTGGAAATGAATTGAATACTATTGATACCACTTCCAATACATGAGGGGCTGCTATTTAAAATGTCTTCAATGAATTGATAGAACACTGGTTGACAAGTACTATTGCCTGAGACTAAAAAAAATAAATAATAAATAAATCAAATTGTTCCCATTCGTCTCGACTGAGTGGTAAGACTTTTTGGTGTGGTCATGTGGGTTCAAATCCCAGAACATGAAAGTTAATGTCTTTTCATATCATTTTGAACATGCCTACACTCTTTATTTAGCATTTTTATAACAAATATTTCAATAAATTAATTGAATGAAATGTTTGGAATGTATAATGTTCTGCTGAATTCATAGTTAATGTTATATATATGTTTTCCATTTCAACATCATTGTCTAGCTTGTTTATAATGTTGTATGCCTGTAATCATCAACCCCATAAACATACAAAACAGCGACCTCTGGGGTCACGCAATTCAATAGGTCACCAATATAGTGTAACTGAGTTATTACATCTTTGGCTTGTTAATAGTGTTGTTGAATTGAATAAAACCAAGGAAACCTCTGTGATAAACGTTGTTTTACAATAGAATACGACCAAAATAGTACCTAAAGAATAATTAAAACCGTTCAATGAATGAATGAAAACAACACAAAACAACATTATTATATTGTTTACCTTAAACAGTCTCAGTTTGTCCTGTTGCTCAGGGCTCAGTGCTCCCACGTCGAGTTCATCTGCTGCTGCTGCCATCATCTCTCAACAACAATGACACATCAATAGCCTATATTCTTATTGTTATTGCAGGCTGACTGAGTGTTCAATTAAGTGTCATTTAGCTAGAAAACGTAATGAAAAGCACAGAACATTTCCTGGCACCTGGTGTGTTTACAAGGCTGTTGTTGCCATGTCAACAGTTGCAACAGTCCCAGCTTTGTCCAGCTGGTGGCAGTACAAAACCATGATGTGAAATCACTGAAGTCTCTGAATAGCTGGTTTAGTATTATAGGCCTATTGCATTATATTAGATTAGATTTGTATGTACACAAATACAATTAAGCACAATTGAAAAGGAGAGTTTAGTGTTTGTTTACTTTGTCATGATCTGTATGGAAGAATAGGCTACCACAAGCAACTTTTGTTTAAAGGAGTAGTTCACCACTTTTCAACCTGTCTTCATATAATAGGTCCTCACTAATGTTCATGATAAAATATCACAATTATTTTCTACTCAGTCCAAGTCTCCTAGGAGAGCTGTGGGAAGTTCAGAATCCATCGTCTTGTGACATAAAAAAAAAAACAATATTTTTGAAAAAAATATTTAGATTTTTATTATCGCGAGAACAATAGCTTCCACTTTAAAATTGCAACTTTTCAGGAATAGAAAGCCTGCAGTTTCTATAAGCTGGATTGGCAATCGATGATGTCACAAGATGATGGGTTTCTGACCTGCCCACAGCCCTCCTCTGAGAAAAAAAAGAAAGAAAAAAGCTATATTTGAGTGAGGACCAATTATATGAACAATAGGTTGAAAAGTGGTGAAGTGCCCCTTTAACCACATAAACCAGATATAGGCTACTAGACTAGGCCCTTAGATCTCAAAGTGGGGTCCGGGGACCTCCAGGGGTCATTAAGGGAGCTTGTGGGGGTCCCCAGCTAAATGATAGTTAGGAACTAACAAGTGTCAATTTGGGGGTCCTTGGCAAGAAAAAGTTTTAGAACCATGCACTGTACTAGGTAATTAGCCTACTTCACTGACCGCAGTCACCCACTTTTTCCAGATTTGACTATAAATTACCAGTAAGACACTTAAGGGCGAAAAGCGACCTTGCCCTAAAGGGCGAGGTCACGCCATATCTTGGCCATCTGGCCAGTGATATATATCGGACCAGTACCCATATATGGAGACCCCTGGTACCCATCAGATATTCACATATGTGGGCTTAATATTGGTGACATCAGGGATCTCCATATGGGCATAAAAGGGATTGGTTCCCCTGGCATCACAGGGATCTCCATATCTCCATACAGGTATATGGGCATAAAAGGGATTTGGTTCTCCTGGCATCACAGGGATCTCCATATATGGCCATAATAGAGATTTTGTTCCCCTGACTTTGCAGTGATGTCAGAGCTGATGTCAGAGCGTGAGAGTCAGCGTGATGTGTGTGTGTGTGTGTGTGTGTGTGTGTGTGTGTGTGTGTGTGTGTGTGTGTGTGTGTGTGTGTGTGTGTGTGTGTGTGTGAGTGAGTGAGTGAGTGAGTGAGTGAGTGAGTGAGTGAGTGAGTGAGTAAGTGTGTGTGTGTGTGTGTGTGTGTGTGTGTGTTTGTGTGTGTGTGTGTGTGTGTGTGTGTGTGTGTGTGTGTGTGTGTGTGTGCGCGCGCACGCGTGCGTGCGTACGTGGATGAGGGGCAGTGTTCATTTTGATGTTGTTTACAAGCTTACAAGCTTGTAGGTCTGCTATTTTCGACGCGTAGTGAGCTTTTAGATCGTCTATTTCTGGAGCGTTGTGAGCTTGTAGATCGGCTATTTTCGACGAGCAGTGACGGCTCCAGAAAATTATGACTGGGGGGGCTATGGGGGAGCCGACTTTTTTAGAGCAGGGGCGAATGAATTTTGGCAACAAATAATAATGAATAACACTAATACAACAAACGAGATTCAATGATCCTAATTTAATGGGCCACATAAAGAAAATACACGTTACAAATTGTTTAGTGTTAATAATGTTATGAATGTCAGCATATAGCAATTCACATTACTTCCAATAATACTGCTAATGATATTGATGTGTGGTTCAGTGTTGACTACTACTATAATAGCATGGGTACAAGCCCTACTCAACTTCACCCCCTGTTGGTGGAGTGTGTGAAAGAGGCTGGCAAGCCAGGCTAATGACATAATGCCATCTTAAATGAAACAAACCAACTGATTGGCATGCTAACCCAGACATTAGGTTAAGATAGCACTATGAGCTTAAACTTGATCATTATTCAACTATTTAATGTCATCATAAAGATGTGAAACAAAACAAAACAAAACACCTGAGAACAGCACTGAGAACAGAACAGGGGAGGTCAGTGTCACTCACTGCATAGTGCATATCCCTACAACAATAGTGCAATAGGGCCTTATATATTAAAAGGTAAAGAAAATAAATGCTCTACTTAAAAAACACAAATAAGGTTGTAAACTCTTATTAGGACTTTAACAATTTGCCTTATAATAAGGCTCAACTGTGCAGTAAATTGACACATGAGATAAAAAAAAAGATAAAGGTCCCATTTTTATAAATAAGGCTCTGTAGTAAAAGCAGACAGCACTGCTTTAAGAAGTTCACAGAAAATCAAGTACTCATAGGCTCACTTCCATTATGCTTCTTATGACTGCTGTTATTTGTCCACATAATATGCATATGTGCAATAGTGCACTAAGATAAGCTATAACACATATTAAACCAAAAAGCAATCAAAGCATAGCAATCAGAGCAAATAATCAGAGCAATCCGAGCAATCATCAGAGCAATCAGAGCAATTCAGAGAAATCAGAGCAATCAGAGAAATCAGAGCAATCAGAGAAATCAGAGAAATCAGAGCAATCAGAGAAATCAGAGCAATCAGAGAAATCAGAGAAATCAGAGCAAAAGCGTATGTCATGTTATGATGAAATAATAATGATGACCTCCTAAAGATGTGAAACAACAGACAGTCCTGCCAAGACTTATACATGAATTCAGTTCCTTGGGCTTCTGGGGCCAGGCACAGTGTCAGTGTCAGTGATGCAATAATTAGCTTTATTTTGGTGCTGGAATAGTTAGTAGATCTGCAGAATGCAAATGGACACACACCTACCCACACACACACACACACACACACGAAAAAACTGCAATGTAAACAAGGTAACCGAGGATTTACAAAAACAGCACAGGCTAGAATCCAATACTACTATGTCAACTTATGTTGCCATGGACACAGGAATACACAACTCGCAGACACGTGGGCTGTAAGGCAGACCCAGCCCGGATCAAGACCAGCAAGAATAGATCAGATAGCAGACACATCTCTCAAAACACTGAACACACACACACACACACACACACACACACACACACACACACACACACACACACACACACACACACACAGTGGTGTAAACGTAAGAAAACACATGTACTTAAGTATTGTGCTTTGATGTTTAGGTATATTTGTACTATGAGTATTTCCAAATTCCAACACTTTTACTCCTACTCCACCACAAAATAGCGATCTAGAAGCTCAAAAGGCGTCGCGACGCGTTGTGAGCATGTAGATCGGCTGTTTTATTTTACTCAAGTACATTTTGAATTCCAGACATTTAAATAGTAGTTTTACATTGCATTATTGATACTTTTACTTAAGTAAAGAATGTGAGTACTTTTCCACCACTGCTCACAGCTCACACACAGCTACACGTAGGATATATGAGTGATTTAAACCAACAGATCAACAGACTGTTGTGTTGTACTCACTGCAGCTCTCAGCTCTTGTAGTTCCTCTTCGCTCTCTGACTCTTCTGCAGAAGACGTCCCTAACGTTAACGTTAACCCCTCGCCACCCTCTTCTTCATAATCATCCGAGTCTGTGTCCATATTATCCTCCTATTCATCCATGTTTGGGAACACAACACGCTGAACGCGGCCCTCTTCTTGCTCCTCATCATTGCCGCTTTGTAGGGGAACAGCGGCCGCGGTGGCCGCCGTTGTTTCCCCATCGCCGCCGCCGGCCACTGAATCCACTCTCGGTAGTTTTTTCGCGATTACCGATCCATGACTTAATCATAAAATGATTCACACAATCACACACTGACTGACGTATCACTTAAGAGCTCAAACACTGTGATATTTCCCCACTTCACATTGCCAAATTCCCACCACCTTTTCAACAGGTACAGCCACCAGGAAGTAAATAGTGTTACATTTTCAGGAACCAATCCAAGACTACGCACTAGCAGCACGCAAGATCATGTGACATGCAGACTCATAGCAAATAATTATCTTTATAGAAAATACATTTTATTGTATGATTTTACATAGAAGCAAGTCCATTTTCTTTCACATATTTATTATCTTTTATTTATTTATTTTGTAAATATTTTTCATTACAATTGGGTCTGTGGGGAGGGGGGGCTGAGCAGGGGCTAAGCCTCCACCAGAGGGGGCTAGAGCGCCCCCTCGCCCCCCCCTGAAGCCGTCGCTGCAATCAACATTGGCTAAGAGACTAACAGGACACAGGTGGAGATAACTAGCAAGCACAGGGAGGTGAGACAAGACAAGTAACAGTAACAAGGGAAACTAGGAACAACGATGCCTACAAAATAAAAGGAACACAATAGTAAAGTGTCCTGACTCTCAACCTCACCAAATCAGTACACTCATCTATAATCATGTGTTCAACGCCTCTTTGTCAGAATTATCATGGTACTAACTGACTATACTGCTGATCAATATGCTGGTATGGTTGATACATACTATGCTGACTATTACTGACTATGGCTTAGCGACAAAGTTTCTCTAAGTTTCTGTGGCACCAGAGCTATGTCAGTGGTTTGTAGGCTCACGGTTTGCGGTTTTAGACCACATTTCCAAACGTTCATTCTCCATCTAAATTCTACAAGGTTAAGTATTATGTGCTCACTTGCTTCGTGGTTTTAAGGCACAATGGGTCTCATCACTAAGGTGTTTGTAATTAAATAGTGTAAAATAAGTGACTAAAGGGGTGTGTATCTTCTCTAAGCACAAACCGACGTGCGATTCATGAAAGAAGAGGGTGTACACTGTACACCCTACAAGCTCTACCAGATCCACAAGCCCACAACGTGTTGGCGTGGCATAAGAGATAATTCTGGGGGTTTATAAACCACATTTTGGGTTAAACCATCTCAAAGAACATTCTGGGGTTTATAAACCAAATGTTGGGTCAGACCTTCTCAAAGAACGTTTTCACTGTCTTTTAAAAGCTGAGTTACAGCTATCTGATTTTGTATTTAATTCTTGGTGTTTGTTGAAATAAATTCATGAAATGTATAGACAACATTCCTGGCCGATTGCAGGAGGGACGCCCCGTCCCCAAGTCGAAAGGGAACTTCCGGGTTCTCTCTGTCAGGCATGCATATAAACGTGTTGCCAAGTCAATTTATTTACCTAAACTATCTTGTTTTTTTTGCTTATTTATATTGCAAGAGTTGGCTTGTTTGGCTTATTTCTCTCACAAATTTTGGCAACACTGCCCAGCGCTGCAGTAAAAGATTATGACAATGAACTGAAAGGGTTAAACCAACGGAGGTTTTTTTTCCAGCTGTCAGATGGTGCGGTGACTGCGGTCATGGTCTCTTGATATGCAAGCGCACCGCTATCTTCGATGTTTTTATTCTATCTACACCAGTTAATAGTATTGATGACATCCTTAACATATCCTAAACTCAGCAAACTCCCCAGAGAAGCAGCACGACTCACAACAACAACAACAACAACAACAACAACAAGGTAAAACTCTCATGCTAGCTAATTAGCCTTGTTAGCTACGATCTTTTACTGTATGGGGACTACTCTTGTTACAACTAAGTACAAGTTATTTTCACTTGTGACAACACAACATTGATTATAATTGAAATACAAGCTCTTCGCTGTTGTGTTGTATCTGTGAATGCAATTGTTTTCTGTCTTTCAGACCTGTACTGTACGTCCAGGACCAATGAAGCCAGATGTGAGGGTCTCCTCATCATATTTATTGCAATAAAATATTTATACACACTTTTCTTTGACTTGTCCATGCCTTTTTTTTTTAACTGTTGAGGGTTTCAAATGTTGTACTGTATATTGTGTTATTGAGATAAGGAATGTTCCCAATGATGCTTTGAAGGAATGCTTTTAAACACTTGTCATTTTCAATTAATCCAGTTTGTTTTTGTATCTATTAAAGCCAAATGTATTCATTGTTTTGACGTGACAGTTTAGGATTTAATGATTAAATGAGCATTAAATATGAATGGATATTTATATTGCCTTGATTAGGATTAAATCGATGATTTACAGTGATATAGTGAAATGAACACAGCATAGGATGCACATAATAGGTGGGCTAATGTGTATTATGTCTATTCTGGAGTGGGTTGAGTTGTTGACAGGCCTATTTGTAAAAACATTAATGCATATCACACAACACAAGCCAACTGTGACTTCATCCCAGAACAGAGGAGAATGGAGATGACAACGTTTGACATGATCAACCAGCGTTCTGAAGGGAAAAGGTTTGCTAGCTAGAAATCATACAACATTCGCTTCCATGAAATACTGATTAGGTTCAATGCTTGCTTTCAAATACACAAATCTGTTTATTTGTAGGCCTATATCAATTCAATTCAAAGGAGCTTTATTGGCATGAGAAGACATGTTTATATTGCCAAAGCAAGTGTCAAATAAAATAAAAACAGTTTAAAATGGCGAACATATAATATGACATGCAGTTGGAGGGAGTACAGCATTGTGTAAAAAGCTATGTCGCATTGTGACATTTTATATATATATATACAGGGTATAAAGCTTTTGAAACAATTTAAATAGCGTTATTTTTTAAGAAGTTTGCATATGAAAAAAGGTAGTTTCATGACAGTACACTAGTACAAGGTCAACTAAAAGCATACGCCCAAGAAAGCCTATGGCAATTGTTTCAATTGAGATCTCTTTTTTTTTTCCTCCAACTCATAACATTGAATGATGGCAGAACAGGTGTGTATCGTCACAACTCATTTATTTATCAGCAGAGTGGATGAGTGTTGCCATTAAGTGACATTGTTAACATAAGTTACAAAGTAAAATTACAAAGTAAAACAATCCCGTCTCATTAGTTAAGAGGAGAATCAGATCAGATGAACGTAAACAGGAAATCGCGCTACGATCAAGCCCAAAAAAGGGCTTCCGGTCGGAAGTAGGGGGCGTGGCCAGGCATGTTGTCTATAGTCACTAGAACCACTAGAGTGAGTCAAACTAAACAGAATTTAGTTCACAACTAGTATGGAGTTCAGCCTTAGTACTCCCTCCCTCCAAAGGCCTTCCTGATGTCCTGATCTAACACTACTATAGATTCCATTATGCTTCTCCCAATCCTGAACCCATTTTGATAGTTCACAAAAGAGTTATTTACCTGTAAGAAATATACCAGCCTATTTGTGACCATTCTTTCCATCACTTTACACAACACGGATGTTAATGCTATTGGCAGGTAGGATGATGGATGGCCATGACGGAATTACAGACAGAATGCAGTCTGCATATTTATAGTGAATAGGTGTATTGCACCCTCCAGTGGGAACATCATGCAACTACACCTCATCTCCTGTTTGTAGGAAAACAGGGCAGGAATCTCAAGGAGGCCACAAACAATCTTTCTCAATCTTTTTGGGCTTGAGTAACTTTAACTTTGACTGATTTCTGAACCCAAGTACCCCCTTTACCCGGAAATACATTTTTGCTTATAAAACTGTAATTCAAGTATAAATAAATAGTGGTATGCTATGATTTCTCATGTACCTGATTGGCCCTGCTGGCCACTGGGAAAAGCGGGCCAACTCCCGAACGGCCGGTTCATTCCCGGCCGGTCCAGGCCGGCCATTATAGGAAAAGAATACAAATAAAATGTCGGCCTTCGTTCCATTTTAGGGGCTGGGCGGCCAACAAAGTAAATCGCCACTTTTTCTTGCAAAGCAAAGCCCTGCTTCATAACACAAGGCTGTTGCACAAAAGTAGTGAAAACAGCAAATCTACAAGCACACAACGCCTCGCACCGCGAGGCGTTGTGTGCTTGTAGATCGGCTGTTTTAGATCGGCTGTTTTAGATCTTGTAGATCGGCTGTTTTCACATACATACAAGGTTTCCACCCGACAACGACGAAATATAACTCATGTAATAGGCCCACTGGCTTGTCACTTGTCATGATCTGAAATGGCAAATCTTTGAGTAGCAGCAGCAGCGCTATAGAGAGAGATCTCTCTCTATAGCGCACAATGAGGGCCTCTCCAACTCTTTTTCCCGGACTGAATCAGGGGCCCAGCACGTCCCTGAACGTCCTCTAAAGACAGGCTGCAGAGACGCCTGTGTTGAAATAAGACGGTGCTTCTGGCTTGTATTCACGCACCGACGGAGTTCCTTCATCTCTCCACGTTGTCTCAGGACCGGCCGTCACACCACCAAGTGTAACACTCCATTCATGCTCCAGTCGGATGACGTTTTCGCACGCCGAAAATAGACGATCTTACCTGGTAGATGTGGATGGTCTATTTTCGTCCAATAAGAGGGCCTTAAAAGGGGATGTAACTTTAGGCTGGTTTTGTAGTTTTCTTTCCACCGTTTAAGGTTAAAAAACTACAGCTGGTTAAAACATGGCTGACCTTATAGTACACAGTGATTTCAGCAACACAGCTGCATAAGGCTGTCCTTATAGTACACAGTGATGTAAGCAACACAGCTGCATAAGGCTGAACTTATAGTACACAGTGATGTAAGCAACACAGCTGCATAAGGCTGTCCTTATAGTACACAGTGATGTAAGCAATACAGCTGCATAAGGCTGAACTTATAGTACACAGTGATGTAAGCAACACAGCTGCATAAGGCTGGCCTTATAGTACACAGTGATGTAAGCAACACAGCTGCATAAGGCTCACCTTATAGTACACAGTGATGTACTGTAAGCAAAACCTGAGGCCGATTTGTTTGTGAAAAACATCTGTTAAAAATCTAAAGCAGACATTTGTAACGCAAATCCTTCTTTATCTTGGTCCCTGGAAGTAAATATTTTGAGATGGGGGTCCGTGGTCAAATACATTATAATTCTAGGGGGTCCTTGACATGAAAAACTTTGAGAACCACTGACAGAGAAACATAGTTTTATTATTTATTTTTACAGAAAACTGTTATGATCTAGAACAGTTGGTTCTCAACCTGTGGGTCGGCATTAACTTCATGTGCAACATTGTTTTCTCACTCAACAGTAAACAAACCACCATAATGTTTGAGTGTAGAGTGTATCTGCACATTTCTTAAATGACAGTTTAAGGACTTTTAATACCTCTAAAATGACAAATTAAACATTGGCAAAATTGTCAAATATTAGAGGCAGAAATTGTGAAAATATAGCCGATCTACATGCTCACAACGTCTCGCAAACGCGAGATGTTGTGCGACATGTTGAAATAAATTTGATTTGATATTTGGAAAAGTGTTTCCAAGGGAAGCTTTCAATCTCTTCTCCCAGACTCTTTATTTTGTTACATAACTGTATAGCACTATATATTCTCATTTCACTCTGTGGTGGACACACTAACAAAGTTACATTTACGTGTCTGAGCTGGAGTTTATTTCAGTATGCTAACTTATGACTTTGGCTCCGCTACATTTCTAGGAAGGGAAAAGGTACTGTATGTTTGTAATGAGCTCCGAGTTACTGAATACCCCTTCACCTCTTAGGGCAAACCCCGACGCCGTCCGGAACCCCCAGTGGGGTGCTAAACCCACCAAGTTACCAGATCTTTTTTAACAAAACACTATCACTAACACTACACTATACCTTTAAGTTAACACAAACAGGTGTTATAACCTTTCTCATTTGCATAAACCTACTATTACTGTATATGCACCATGTACAAATACACTTCTCTGAATAAAGGCTGAGCTATCAATGAGACCCTCTTTAACTGTTGAATATTATTACTTTCTACAGCAACTATTTATTTTAGAGACCAGGATATGCACCTTACCTTAGAAATGTAGACCATAGGTCTGAATGGAGAATGCAAAACCACAAAGACAATGAAAAGTGTGAGTCTGATACCTTGTAGCTCTCGCCAGGGGCTCGGGAGCGACGCCGCTTGACTTATTAGTACAAACCTTCCAGAGTGAACATCAGTTCATCCGGTTAGGGGTTTGGAGATTTGTACTTTATTTCTGCCAAGCTCGCCTGAGAAGCTTCTGAGAAGGTGAAAGACTTTTAACCTAAGAAAATACTCTTGTTGATTCTTACCAAAAAGTCTCACTCAGTCCCACAGCCAGGAGATGTTTCGAGTACCCGGAGGTGTTTAAACCCCCAATCCCATGTGCAGCCTTCCTTCCCCTTAGGGAAGGGGAAAAGTCAAACCTTAAAAAGTTGTAAACTCTTAGAAAATGACTTCAGACAGACACCAGATAAAAGTGAATAATAAAAAGCTTTAGTGGTAAAAACAGTTACAAAATATAAAATCACAAATACAGTAATTGGCAATGAAAATAATAAAGAGAAATATAGTATTAGTACAGAGAATCCAACAGAGTCAAAGTCTCTCTAAGTACAGGAACAAGTGGTTCAAAAATTGCACTAAGTACAAAAAGGTAGGCTAAACAGTGTCAGAGAATTCTAACAGTCTAGCAGGAACAAATAATAGTAACTTCCTTCCAGCCCCCGAAGGGGCTGGAGGTAGCTGCAACACTAACTCACACTCAACAACTAAAACAGGAGACACGGAGCAGTCTCCTTTAAACAGAAGTCCGTCGCGTCACAGTGGCGTGATTTACACACAGAACATATTTTAGCACACACACGCTGTCACGCGCTTTCGCACGTACATGCCCTCTCATGCACAGCCTGACGCAATGGAGACGGTCAAGGTGAGGCTAGGACTCCCCTATTCATGCGAGATTGGGGAGTGTCCGCTCTAGTTTCAGAAGTCTCTGGGAAACTCGCTCTCCCCCAGGATGTCGTATCTCATGTTTGACAGATAAGAGATAACAGCTCGTTAGCACAGCCCAAAGGCTAGGGAATCCTCTGATACGGACGGGCACCTGTCTCGCTCACGCTCAGTCCAAGGTTGGTTTCCCAGGCAGAGAGCGTCTCGTAGATGCAGCTGTGTTGGCAGTGTGCCAAAGCATACTTTCGTGCTGTGAGAGTGCTCGTGCATAAACTTCTATATGCTACAGACATTAAAATAGCCATGAATATACCTGGCACATACAGTATATGAAAAAGCAATATATGAAAATGATGAGAACTTTTCTACACAAGCAACATGTATATATGCATTTTTATACTACTGAACCAAGTATTTCAATATATATTTATGCCCTTTTTTCACACTAACATATAAGGATTATATCTGGACATAACTTTACTTGGCTCTTCTGACTTCTAGTGGCGAGAAGTGTAGTGCCGTTTCTCTTTCTTCTTCTCACCTTTGCCCTCCCGGGGGGCAGAGGTCACAGGTGAAGCTGGAGCTGGGGCTGGAGCTGGCTGGGGGCAGCCTGGGTTTGGATATAGGGGCTGTATTGCTTGCATTGGATAATATGCGAGCTGCGGGAGGGAGGGGTCTTCATCGTTTTCAGGCCAAGGACCCCTTAGTTGAGAGAGAAATGAAGCAGGGACCTCCACAACCTGTTCATAGATTCCATATAGTTTCATTGTTTGACAGCACAATCATCAGTGTATTTTGGATTCATGTCAATTTGTGTTTTCAGATATTTAACCACTTGAACTGTCAATACTTAATAAACTTGACCTTTCACTCTGTACTTGGTCTGCTCTTTTCCCCCTCTACACCAAAGCTCTTTGCCAAGAGCTTGTAGATCTGCTATTTTTGGCTAAAGTTCTCAGAATATGGATGCTAGGGTTCAAGTGGTTAATATAAAAAGCTATCTCACAAACATTAGGTAGACCCCCTGTAGTAACTCTGAGGACCCCCTAGGGGTCCCAGACCCCCTGTTGAATACCCCTGGTGTAATGCAAGATGTGTTGGGTGTAACATAGCAGAAGATCTATCACCACTATCCTGATCTGATCACAGAATGGAACATAGCAGGAGATCTATCACCTATCCTGATCTGATCACAGAATGGAACATAGCAGGAGATCTATCACCTATCCTGATCTGATCACAGAATGTCCTGGCTATTTATGGGTCCGTTGTTTATTCAGAATACTTTTGACCGTTGGCTCTGTACTTGGCCTGCTCTTTTTTTCCCTTCTACACCAAACCATTCAGTGCAGTACTGGCTCCACTCCATAGGGGGAGCTGTAGAGTAAAAGGTCACAGGAGGTAGAAGGGAAAGGTGTAAATGTTACAGGAAGTGGTTGGGTTCCATTTTGAAAAGAGTACTTGGTTAAAAAAAACATTCTTTACAGTCTAACTTCATCCAACATCACAACAATAAATGAAACTGTGTGTCCTAAATAAGAAAGACTTTATAGAAATAAGAGGATATTGTTATAATAATATGATGGTGGATTTTTATAAAGAAACAGATCAACAGAGGAACACTGGATTCTCCATTAAGAAGAGGTAAGAACAGGAGTTCTTCCACTCTTTCATTTCACAACGTGACGCCTTGTGAGCTTGTAGATCTGCTGTTTTTGTTGAATGTTCCCCCCACAGTAGGGATGCTGGGGTTTAACCCTTGGATGCATGACCAACCAATACCTACACTCTTCCATGAGTGGGGTCAAAAATGACCCCAATTAAAATCAATGTGTTTTTGCAATAAACGACTTGCTCTCACACATAACTCTGCCATACTTTTGCCTAGCAAAGTGATTTCAACTTTAAAACACTCACATGACTTGGGCCTTTTTTCTGCCAATAGGGAGAAGCTGTAATTGTTGAAGCCCCGCCCCCTTTGTCTACTAATCGCATGCAGCAGCTGTCACACTTTGCTATCACACTTTTCTCTCACACATAACTCTGGCATACTTTTGCGTAGCAACGTGATTTCAACTTTAAAACGCTCACACAACTTGACACTTTTTCCGGCCAATAGGGACGAGCTGTAATTGTTGAAGCCCCGCCCCCCCTGTCTTCCTATTGGCTGGGCTTTAAACAGCCATAACTCCAGTTCGCAGCATGGTACCGTCTTGAAACTTGGTGTCTGGACTTAGACCACCATAGGGATGAGCTGCAATTGTTGAAGCCCCGCCCCCTCTTTCCTCCTATTGGCTGGGCTTTAAACAGCCATAACTCCATTTTGCAGCATGGTACCGTCTCAAAACTTGGTGTCTGGATTTAGACAGCCAATATGGATGAGCTGTAATTGTTGAAGCCCCGCCCCCTCTTACAAGTCTGTTGTTTCCACCCACCCTGGCGGTCGCTTCTTGCCCTTAGGGCGTCTTACTGGTAATAGTAGTAGTAATATAGTAGTAATAGTAGTAGTAATAGTAGTAATAGTAGTAGCAGTAGTAATATTAGTAATAATAGTTACGACCGTAGGTCGCAAGTTTAGTATGTGAACGGTCACAGCTTGTAGGTATGTATGTATGTATGTATGTTTCTCTGTCACGCTTGACACTGTGGTTCTATGGGTTTGTCGCTCTGACATCATGCTCTGATGTCACTGTGATGTCAGGGGAACCACTCTAACAGAATGTGTTTGCCGCTCTGGCTTCACTGTGATGTCACAGTGAAAAATCATTTTTATGCCCATACATGGAGATCCCTGTCTGTAGAACCAGCTACACAGATATGGGATGTCTTGGCCTTCTGTCTTGGCCATATATGGATTCTGTTAGTGTGGTATGTGGCCGATGTGGTCTCCATATATGGGTATTTCCATATGAAGTCCTGTTAGATACGGGCTTAATATTAATGACTCCATGTATGGTCATAAAAGGGATTCTGATAGTGTGACATCATAGTGCAGCCAGAGCGTGAAGCCAGAGCGGCAGACACATTCTGTTAGTGGTTCCCCTGACATCATAGTGACATCAGAGCATCGACGTCGATTCGGGTCGGACATAATTTTGATTCATAGAAAATAAAGTGTAAAACGATACAACTATCGTCTCTGTGTGTGCTATTTCCTTGTCTTTCTGGTGCACTGCACGTGGCTACGCTCAGTGCGTTGTCTTGACAACCATGCACACATGTGTGTGCGGAGTGTCATATGTGACAGAGAACAAACAAACAAACAAACAAACAGATACACGAGAAGAAAAAGCGAATGAGTGAGAGATAATGTTGCCGCCAGCCGAGATAAAAGTTAACTTGTCTACGGTAAAGTTTAAAGCAATTGAAAACGAAAGAGGGAAATCAGCGCCGCGGTATGGACGCATTTCAACGTAGTTGTAAACGCAGACATAATTAAAAAGTCTGATGTTGAATGTAGCCTTAGCCTAAAACCCATAAACCATAATGGTTGGATTAATAATAGTTTTTGATTAAGAAAGACGGCCAACTGGCCGTGGACTGGCCGTTTGTGGACGCTGGATATTAAAAGCAGATGTCAGATTTGTCTATGCTGGTAAGACTGAATACATTTTGATATTGATTGAACATGTGGAAAAGGTTTGTGTGTGAATACTTTATTAACAGTTTGTAAAAGAGGATTTTAAGTGTGTGACTGAAGCGAGTCACTGACTGCAGTCAGACAAGAGTCACCAGACGCGCAGTGCACGTTATAGCCTATTATTTAATAATCTAACGTAGCCTACTTGTGTAATTATTTAAAACACTTTCACAAGCCACAATGTGGCTTAATATTATTAAGGGTAACAAACAGGCACGCTGCATGCACTCACTACACATTATAACACGTTTGCTAGTGAGTGTAAATCAGTGGCTTCCTCAAAGAAAAAGAAACAAGGCGAAAAAGCGTTGAAAACATAAGGTTCGGGCCTCGGCTCGGGTCGGACGCTTTTTCATGATTAATGCCCGGACGTCGACTCGGGTCGGACAGAAAACTGTCGGACACAGGTTCGGGTCGGACAGAAAAAATGGGCCCGATCCCAGCTCTAACACACACACACACACACACACACACACACACACACACACACACACACACACACACACACACAGACCATAATGATATTTCACATCTTTAACCACTTGAACCCCAGCAGGGACGGGCTGGGCCCCTGATTCAGCCCGGGAAAAAGAGTTGGAGAGGCCCTCATTGCGCGCTATAGAGAGAGATCTCTCTCTATAGCGCTGCTGCTACTCAAAGATTTGCCATTTCAAGATCATGACAAGTGACAAGCCAGTGGGACAATTACTGTACATGTGTTATATTTTGTCGTTGTCGGGTGGAAACCTTGTATGTCCAAAACTGTTTGTTTTGTATTTATCATTAAAAAAATTATTTAAACAACGCCTCGCGGTACGAGGCGTTGTGTGCTTGTAGATCTGCTGTTTTCACTACTTTTGTGCGACGGCCTTATATGATGAAGCAGGGTTTTGCTTTGCGAAAAAATGTACACATTTGAAACTTGGAGATATGAGGTTTCTGCCCGACAGTGACAATTTACTTTGTTGGCCGCCCAGCCCCCAAAATGGAACGAAGGCCGACATTTTATTTTTAATCTTTTCCTAATGGCCGGCCTGGACCGGCTGGGAATGAACCGGCCGTTCGGGAGTTGGCCCGCTTTTCCCAATGGCCAGCACGTCCCTGAACCCCAGTATCTATTCTGGGGGAACATTCACCAAAAATAGCTTCTTTCGTGTACCATGGTCCTTGATGATTTGTTGGAGACATTTTATTTTCACAAGGCTTCCATTGTTTTTGCCCACAATGCCACCTCATAAAGAGGGGATAATAGCCTTGACTTTGACCTCCGTTGGGCCTTCGGCATCGAAGTGGGCATCCACCGTGCGCAGTATGCCCAGGTGTTCCTCTGAACTTTGAGTCGGCCATAACTCACCTAAACTTCAAGATTGTATTTATTTTTTTGTTCATGAGCTGTCCCAGCCGGCGCTCATAGACTCCAATGTTATTCACCGAACTTCCGTTGCGAGTTTTGCCACCGAAAGTGTCATGGCGCATGGCCGTGATGTGGGTAGTCTTCTTGAGTGAGACCAAACCAGGAAAGCAGATGGGATCAGAGGGTGAGCTGACCTAGCCTGATATAACCAGCCTAGATACTAATGCAGCTAGCTAACTTAACAGCAGTATCCCCCTCCTAGTTTTAACATGGGTGGATGATGGTATAGTGAGCTAGGGTAGAGCTGACCCTCCAATCAGCACCGACATGTTCCAGACAAATGGTCCTCACAGCTAAAGTATTCTCCTCACGCATGTTCTTTGGACATTTATGCAGCCACACTTCTCTTCTTTCACACAATGTGACTAATAAAGCACAGAGACGTACAGAGTTTGAACTACGGCCCTGTAAGAGCCGAGAGTTCCTGTCACTCAGAGGGCTTTCTCAATGTTATTTTCTTCAAGTGATGAACGATCAAAAATCTGGTTAGAGTTCATTATTTATTCATCACTCTTATGAATTAATGAGTTGTTAAAGTCATGTCTTTCTCTCTCTCTCTCTCTCTCTCTCTCTCTCTCTCTCTCTCTCTCTCTCTCACACAGAAATGAAGCAACCAGTACACTTGGTGAAGAAGAGAAGTAAAAACTGTTGAAATCCTGACTTTTTACACACTCATTCCCACTGGGCAGAGGAAGAAATGCCTCCTGAGTGTTTCAGCATCATGGTGGCGCTAGAACTGGACGATTTTTATTGTCTCCACCAGGCTGAAGGCATGGGGAGAGAGTATGTTTTAGACCCTGTCTGTCTGTCCGGAAGAACAACAACACAACAACAACAAAAATGTTGGACTTGAGTCACATGACAGTGTGGTCTACGCGGCGCAGAGAGCGGCGCAGAGCGGTGCAGAGCGGTGCGCTTCACGGAGGAGGAGACCCAAATGCTCCTGCTGAGGTATGAATGGAGTCCAGAGGAAGCCCACTTTAAACAAGCACAAAAGCTTTCATGAGTTGACACAACAACACACAACGTGTGTGTGTGTGTGTGTGTGTGTGTGTGTGTGTGTGTGTGTGTGTGTGTGTGTGTGTGTGTGTGTGTGTGTGTGTGTGTGTGTGTGTGTGTGTGTAAATGTACAATAATAATCACACAGAAAACTCCACACATGAGTGTTCCAAAAATGTAAATATGACAAGCCTCCCAAACTCGCCTAACTTTAAATGCAATCCAACTCACACAGGAAATCCCTCATCCCATCAACAGTAGTAAAGTGTGGTTCAACACATATATGGTGGAGTCAGTTAGATAGCATTTGATATTAAAAAATACATTTTATTTCTAAATTATTAATAGGAACATCTGAAAACGAAAATGGCACAATTAAAAAGCACCAGGCCTATTTAGTCTTACAAAGATTACACAGGGGAAAGGAATGTTTTGTAGCGACCGTCAGGTCGCAGTTACTATCAAAACCTCGACCAGCTGTCACACGTCACACGTCACACTTTTGGCCTGCTCATATCTCCGCAACCGCTGCCCCGATCCATGCCAAATTTTGCACACACACACACACACACACACACACACACACACACACACACACACACACACACACACACACACACACACACACACACACACTCCTTGCCTGCCAAACCACAACCTCCACCCATCTATTCACACATGACCCTCTTCTAGCGCCACCATGAGGCCGATTCTTGCAAAACACATTTTCGGACGCAGCTCCAACAATTTTTGCCCTAAAATCACGCAAATCGGTACACAGTATGTCTACACTCATGTCATCAACGTGGATCTGTCCCATTTAGCGCCACCTTCAGGATAATTTTTTAAAACACATTTTTGGACACTGCTCCTACACATTTTGCCCTAAAATCACGCAAATCGGTACACAGTATGTCTACACTCATGTCATCAACATGCATCTGTCCCATATAGCGCCACCATCAGTCTGATTTTTTCAAACACATTGTGAGCTTGTAGAAGAGCAACAATAGAGTTGGGTTGCGTTTTATTCCATGTCTATACCATGCCTTCATTAGCCTGCAGCTAGCGCTTAGCTAGCGTAAGTGTTAGCCGTTAGCCACTAATAGACAGTCATCCAGAATAGTCTAATAAGGCAACTTTCCGACGGCGAGTGAACGATTGCATTCCATGTGTCCTTCTGATGGATTTTTTCCCCTGGCTGTCATTCCTGTTAATGTTTTATTGTCCAAAAAAAACGCTCTGAACGTTAAAACTAGATAGTTTACGATGACACTGTTCTATTCAATGCTAAGCTAACTCAAAGACAAAGGACGCACCGTTTGCGGAAGTCAAACACATACGTCACAAGATGAAGCCAATCGCAGACGCCTCCAGGCAGGAAACGGATCTTTTTTTTTTCCAAAACCCGAGAAGAACAGTGGAATAATAATAAAATAATAAATTAAATCATTATAACAACATTATGTGGTTAATAATTGTTCATTTGGAACATACGTGGCATTAAATGAACGGGATAAATACTGTGGTTTACATCGCTAAGTAATGGAGTCCCGATATTACCGCATTTGGCTACAAAGGGCTAACAAAGGGTGGCTTGATTAAAAATGTGCTTATTATAAGCGACTATGATCCTGTTTTCCTATACTGTTGCTAGTTGTAAATTGCTTTTGTTTGGGCTTGTTTCTGAAGTGTAGTTAGTTGCTTATTTGGCCTTGCTTTCAAAATTATTTTAGAAAATAACTAATGTAATAGATCTCAATTGTGAAACCGGTCATTTCCCCCTTTCGTTTTCTAACCTTAATTAACATTTTCATAAATACTTTATGGTTCCTATCGCATGTTAAAAATTGCCTTTCAATCACAATGATATGCGTTTTGTGAAAATAAGGTCCCATTTATGTTAAAATTGATGATAAAGTTGTGGGGGGCGTGGCCAACTAAACTGATACCAGCCGGCTGGCATTTCGGGTGGCACTTCGCTAGGCATTTCGGCTGGCATCTCGCCTACCCTAACTCTCATTCCTGGGTACGCCCCTGGATCATGGCGACACCCATGCCAAGGACCCAAAATGCGTCATTTGCGCTGCAATGGCTTCGATTTGTCCATATATTTTTTACAGTCTGTTATTTTCATAGACCTGGTTGCTTGTTTCACTCACAGAATCTGGCAACCGGAGGGCAGAGGCGTAGATTTTTTCTCCCGTGCGGTGCTCTTTCCGGCTCTGACCAAAACAACACTCAGCACTATTTCTAGCCTTGCTTTGGAGTTGATTAGTAAAGGAAATTGAGAGTTGAGATTATGAATAATTTAGTTAAAATCTTTAAGTACATAATGATGGACATTCACTTTTTCAATTCAATTCAAAGGGCTTCATTGGCATGAGAAAACATACGTTTACATTGCCAAAGCAGAAGTGTACACAATACAATACAATCAGAACAAAATATGTGCAGGTGAAAACAGTTTTCATGCATCATGGTAACAGGCAGAGCAGGGATATATACAATGTTTTTTAAGGTGGGTGTGTTCCATTTGATATCCTTCTCTTATCACAGCAGCTCACAAATCTTGCTGCTGTGTTTGCACATTGTTTTACTTCACCCAGCAGGTATGGGAGTTTTTCATCATTGGTCATATTTTCAAACTCTCCTTGGGTGGTTATGATCTGTGGGAAGTATGTGTCTCTGATGTCTTGGTACAGTGGACAGGTGGTTAGAAAGTGGGGACCATACCTATGTTCCCCAGGTTCTATGTTCCCCAGGTTCTATGTTCCCCACTTCCCCCCAAAAAAGGTTCTATGTTCCCCAGGTTCTATGTTCCCCACCCTGCTCCTCAAAAAAAGCTTCTATGTTCCCCACTAAACCAAATAAAGGTTCTATGTTCCCCGCTCACAAAAAAATGCAGGAAATGGTGGGCGCAAACCAAAAATGCAGGTAATGGTGGGCCCTGAGCAATTAGCCTTCGGTATATCCTTTTCAATAGAGGCATGATCAACATTAGCCATCATCTGCAGTTTCCAGGTGCTTTATTTATAAAGCAGATGAGAAAAATGTTTTACACAACAAAGTAAATATGCCTACAATTATACAAGCTGAAAGGACAATGTGAAGTTAAAACTCAGTGGAGATGTCAACCTTGTGCCATACATGGGTCAAGAACTACAAATCCCAGAATGCCCCAGCAAGATGGCTTCCGATTGCTGATTGAGGGCAGCTGAAAAGGAATGGAGAGCTCATTCATTCAGTCACCTAACAAACTGCAAGAAGAACACCAAGCAAGAACAACAGAAAGATCCACTAAGCGGTTTCTCCAACACACCAATGGTCGGTGAATATGCCTGTTCTTTTGATGTCGGCTTTAGCTTGAAATGTTTTGTACTAAATGCTCTTAAGTTGCTTATTTAACTTGCTTATTTAACTATTATTTTGTTTAACTGCTTGGGTTCAAGGTGAACCACTGCATTGTAGTTTGAGCATTGGTTGCATAGTGTTAAAGCACAAGTTGTCAAAAGTTTAAAGTTCAAATGTTAAAAGTCAAATGGGTTAAAGTTAAGGTTTCAAGTTAAAAGCTTAAGTTTAATACTAAAAGTTATGCTTGAATTTAAGATGTTAAGTTACAGAAAAGAGCTGATCTGCAAGCTCTTAGCCATTTGTCATTTCAAATTGAACCTTTAATACTAAAATGGATTAGTTAATTAGTTGTTAAAATGTTTTTCCATTTAAAAGATTTACTTGTCTAATTGACTTAAATTAATTCATTTACATGTATTTAATTAAAACCTGTACATTCATTTTTTATGCCAAGTAATGTATTTGTTAAACATTATCTAAAGGTTAAAACTTGGGGGTTAAAAGGTTACAAATTTAAGTTTAAAAATGATTCTTTAAAACATGTTTGAGTTTAAATGTTTAGAAACCTTAAACAACAAATTTAAAGTCTAAAATTATTCAGACGTTTAAAAGCATTTGTAAAACCATTTGGAAATATGTTACATTGTTAACATCTGTTTCTGTATTTAGTAGTTTGTTAGAGAATTACTTACTTCTGAAAACACAAACCTGAAAACATGTAATTGGTGAAATGTCTTGTCACTTAAATGATTGACTGCTTTAAATTAAGTGTGCCTGCCATGCAAAGCAATGGCAAAACACTTATTGTAATCCGCCATACTTATATAATAATAATAATAATCACTTCACAAAATGTCGGCACGTAATAAGTGCCGCACGATTTACGCCACCGCCGCAATATATACATCAAAACGTGCGGCTCAGCCGGGAATGGGGTGCTATTACTTTTCTTTCCGATCCGCGTTACCATTGCGACGTAATTCGCAAAAAACGACGCCAAAAAACCCCATTGACTTAGAATGGGGGAAACTTCGGCACGTAATAACTGCCGCACGATTTACGCCACCCCCGCAATATATACATCAAAATGTGCGGCTCGGCCGGGAATGGTGTGCTATTACTTTTCTTTCCGATCCGCGTAACCATGGCAACGTAATTCGCAAAAAACTACGCTCAAAAACCCCCATTGACTTTGAATGGGGGACTCCGAAAAAAAACCCAGAAACTTTGGCGCCACATAACTCTGCCATACTTTTGCCTAGCAACGTGATTTAAACTTTAAAATGCACACACAACTTTGGTCTTTTTCCAGCCAATAGGGATGAGCTGTAATTGATTAAGCCCCGCCCCCTCTATAACAGGAAGTGCCCTTTGCCAAACAGGAAGTGCCTCTATAACTCATGAACCGTTTGTCGTACAGACTCGCGGCTGGTGTCATACATTTTTTTTTCTCAAATTCTGAACGCACAGGAACAAGGGACCCCTCAAAAGATAGATCTCAGCGAGGTGGAGGCAGACGCGGGGGTCTGAAGGTACGAAAAACGGCCGAAAGACGCGGACGCGACCGCGGTTTGCTATAGGGCTAATGACCACTAGTTGGGCATCTTACACAGTATAGCTTTAACTACTTACCTCTAGATACTTACCTTAATTACTTTAAATGTAATTACCTGGTTCCATGCTCTGTATTTAGAAGAGATGCTTTATTTGAATTACAATGTTGTTAACCCTTTTCTTTTCTGTGTTTTGAAGGTTTACAACCTAATTTCTGATGAAATTGAAGATCAACTACATGCCCAACAAAGTTTGGAAAATAAAGTTGATCAAATTGGAAAGAGTTGTTCCGTGTGTCCTTTGGAGTATTGAGTGGAACTTAACAGACAACTTCACCCATTTTCAACTATCATCATATAATTGGTCTTCACTAATGCTTATTATAATATGGTATAACTTTTACTCTGTGTGTCAGAGGAGGTCTGTGGACACTACCAGTGACATAACAACTGGTGGCCCCCATCTTCACTTAATGTGGCCCACAGGTTAACATCAGAATTCTGATATATTGTTGATTTCAGCTGTCAAAAAACACAAATCCTAATTCAGGTGCCCAGTTGTCCAGGTGCCCACATGTCCCTATAATGAACAGATGTCTCCACCCCTAAGTGCCCACTCGACGAGGTGCCCACTTGTCCAAATACCCAGTCATCCCAAAAATGCCCAGATTTCCCTAGTGCCCCCCTGTCCCACTATATAGTATTTGTAATTAAGTGTGCCTGCTATGCAATAGCAGAACACTTATTGTAATCCGCCATACTTAAGTATGTCGGTAATGTTCTTGCAAATTTCGGCACGTAATAAGTGCTGCACGATTTACGCCACCGCCGCAATATATACATCAAAACGTGCGGCTCGGCCGGGAATGGTGTGCTATTACTTTTCTTTCCGATCCGCGTTACCATTGCGACGTCATTCGCAAAAAACGATGCCAAAAAACCCCATTGACTTAGAATGGGGGAAACTTCGGCACGTAATAACTGCCGCACGATTTACGCCACCCCCGCAATATATACATCAAAATGTGCGGCTCGGCCGGGAATGGTGTGCTATTACTTTCCTTTCCGATCCGCGATACGATTGCGATGTAATTCGCAAAAAACGACGCCCAAAAACCCCATTGACTTAGAATGGGGGACTCCGAAAAAAACCCAGAAACTTTGGCGCCACATAACTCTGCCATACTTTTGCCTAGCAACGTGATTTAAACTTTAAAATGCACACACAACTTTGGTCTTTTTCCGGCCAATAGGGATGAGCTGTAATTGATTAAGCCCCGCCCCCTCTGTAACAGGAAGTGTCCTTCGCCAAACAGGAAGTGCCTCTATAACTCATGAACCGTTTGTCGTACAGACTCGCGGCTGGTGTCATAATTTTTTTTTTCTCTTTTTTTCTCAAATTCTTTTTTTCTCAATTTTTTTTTTTCTCAAAAATTTATTTTTTCTCAACTTTTTTTTTTCTCAATTTTTTTTTCTCAATTTTTTTTTCTCAAACTTTTTTTTCTCAATTTTTTTTTCTCAATTTTTTTTCTCAAAAAAATTTTCTCAATTTTTTTTTCAATTTTTTTTTCTCAAAAAATTTTTTTTTCTCAAATGTTTTTTTTTCTCAAAATGTTTTTTTTCTCAAAACTTTTTTTTCTCAAAACTTTTTTTTTCTCACAAAACAATTTTTTCTCAAAAAAACTGTTGTTAAAGTGCGACCCGTGATAACGGCAAAAAATGCGCCAAAACGGCACTAATTAGTCGAAATGGCTGTGGGTGGTGTCATATGAAGAACCATAATGTTAAAGCTTATGCAAAAAATGCTAATGTTAAAAAATGTAACGCTAATGCTAACACCAACCGCTACACAAGGTTGCACAGACTTAGCGAGCTGCAGGCACACTTAAAATTTCTTGGAAATTTTCTTTTCTAGTTTCTTGCATTTTTGTATGAGCGGGGAACATAGAACCTTTTTTTAGGTAAACGGGGAACATAGAACCTTTTCTTTGTGAAAGCAGGTGGGGAACATAGAACCTGGGGAACATAGAACCTTTTTTGCGTAAGAGGGGAACATAGAACCTTTTTTATAGGGGAAAATGGGGAACATAGAACCTGGGGAACATAGAACCTGGGGAACATAGGTTGGACCCCAGAAAGGGAAGCTCAGTTTCCACTTCATTTTGTGTGCAGTGGGTGCAAAGTCTGTTTTCTCTAGGGAGCCAGGTATGCCTGTGACGTCCTTTCTCGATTGCAAGACTGTGTTCACTGAGTCTGTACCTAGTCAAGATTTTTCTTTGTTTTGGGTCGGCCACCTTGCTCAGGTATTCTGCCATGGTGTATTCTCTGTTTAGGGCCAAATAGCATTCTAGTTTGCTCTGCTTTTGGGTTGCTTCTCTCCAATGTGTCAGGTAGCTTTCTTTCTGCTATTTTATAATTTGGTTTAGTCCAGTGAATTGTCTGTCTGGTGGCTCAGCTTGTGTTTGTGTACAGAGTTCCTGGACCAGTTGGCTGAGGGGGCATCTCTCTAGAGTTTCTCTGTGTGTGAGTGCCTTGTTATGAAGTGCCTCTGGGTCACTTTCTTCTAAGTGGTTATACAATTTGAAAGCTCTCATACGGCAGACTGAAAGCTACTCTAGCATATACACTGTAACTTGTGAAATGTGCTGGCTCAGTGAGACAGGATCATGTTACACATTGATTGATTATTTCATTAGACACAAATGGAGAATAGTAGGCCTACACGTATAGTCAATACAATAGAAATGTAGTACAGTACAAGTTAAACACCCTGCCTAAAAGGAACATCCCAAATACAGTAAGACCTTTTATTGTATTTTTTACATTGTAAGCCCTCTGTATTTAATTCGTAGACATAATACATATCATTCAAAGAAAACATTCAATAATATCGCAGTTATAAAAACACAGTGTGGAAGTGTCCATGAGCAAGACACCTAACCCCTAATTGCCCCCCCCCCCCCCCCCCCCCCCGCGCTCCTTGTGGGCAGCACTGGGTTCAGCTGGGATAAGCTGAAACTGAATTTCCCCCGTGGGATGACGTAGGTAATTATTATTGCGACCGTAGGTCGCAGTTTAGTATCAAAACCTCCACCGGCCGTCCGTCGGTCGGTCGGTCGGTCGGTCACACGTCACACGTCACACCTTTGCCCTGCTCATATCTCCGCATCAGTATGACATCACACCACATGTGTACACAAACCTTTGTGTACGTTGCTGTGGCAACAGTCTGTTGTTGCTGGTCTGTTAGTGTACGTTAGCAACCACCTTAGCAACCATGGTTTTACCCTTTATATAGGGCTTGTTTGTGTATTGTATGACATCACGCCACATCATCAGCTGTGGACTCTGTGATGTCATCGTATCTCCATATATGGCCATCTCCGTATATGGAGATATAAGTCGTCCATGCCCAAGTATGGGCTGGTGAGGTCAGACTTTGTGTGATGCGTAGGTTATCTCCATATATGGAGATTCAACATTCCAGGCAATGCTCTCTTCCCTGGTGAGAATTGCCCCTTTATATAGGGCTTGTTTGTGTATTGTATGACATCACGCCACATCATCAGCTGTGGACTCTGTGATGTCATCGTATCGCCATATATGGCCATCTCCGTATATGGAGATATAAGTCGTCCATGCCCAAGTATGGGCTGGTGAGGTCAGACTTTGTGTGATGCGTAGGTTATCTCCATATATGGAGATTCAACATTCCAGGTGTAACTATGGCTGCCCGTATGACGTGAGAGGTGGAGGTTGTGATATTTGTGGAGACCAACGGTCCAACGGTCGCTTATCTCCCGATTAGGGAGTCTTACTGGTTATTATTAAGTGTGCCTGCCATGCAATGCAATGGCAAAACACTTATTGTAATCCGCCATACTTCAAAATAATAATAATGTTCTTCCCGCAAATTTCAGCACGTAATAACTGCCGCATGATTTACGCCACCCCCGCAATATATACATCAAAATGTGCGGCTCGGCCGGGAATGTTGTGCTATTACTTTTCTTTCCGATCCGCATTACCATGGCAACGTAATTCGCAAAACACTATGCGCAAAACCCTCATTGACTTTGAATGGGGGACTCCGAAAAAAACAGAGAAACTTTGGCGCCACATTACTCTGTAGTCTAGCGGAAAGTTGACATGATAGTTCAGTTGGTGATAGAAGCATGACATTTGGCACAGATGACTTTCATATGACCCTAATTGATAATCAACCTCTGGCCACACAAAATTCCAACATTTTTCAAGATGGCCGCCAGTCTTCAGAATGGCTGCAACTGGACCTACGTTTTGGACTACATAACTTTGCTGGGGCTGAAAATCTTTGATTCTCAGCTCATTTTGATCTAAGAATAATGTTCTAGAGGTATTTCAATCAAACAAGATAACAAAATTACATTAGGTTTCAATATGGCGGCATATTTTCCAATATGGCAGCAGATACATTACAGAAATCTACAGCTGCTCATAGTTAATCCACAGTTGGTGATACAAGCATGAAATTTGGCACAGATCACATTTAGACTACCCTAATTGATAATCAACATCTGGCCACACATAATTCCTCCATTTTCGAGATGGCCACCAGTTTTTATAATGGCTGCATTGCAACTAGGCCTACGCTTTGGACTAGATCACTTTGCTGGTGCTGTAAATCTTTGATTTCCCCCTCATTTTGATATGAGACTGGAGTTGAGTTATGTTCTGGAGGTATTTTTTACCAAGTAAGATAAAAATACCATTAGGTTCCAATATGGCGGCACATTTTCCAATATGGTACTGCTTATGGTTAATCCACATGAGCTTGTAACGCATATTTGTGTAAATTACCATTCACGGAATCCCTTTATGGCACATTTTAAAGTGATTCTGGTTCAAATAGGTTGACATGTTTTTAAATATGGTCACCATACACACACTTAGATCTTATAAAACTTAACCCTAACCCTATTTTTTTTTTTTTCATCAGGCAAATCATTATAAACACATTCTCATGTATAATGGTGGCTGGGAAAGTGACAGGCTTGTGTGCTAGCAACTGCAACCACAGAGGGGTGTGTAGATAAGTCCAGCAGCGTCCAGAAAGTTCCTTTTTACATTGAAATCGCGTCAGCTCCTGGCATGATTTGGCCATTGCTGGAAGATCCATCCATTGTGGAAGCCAGGTTCTGTCCCTCTGGACTCTGGTGCTATCCTGAGTGAATTGGACTTGGCAAAAAACGACTACATTAGAGTGACAGGCCCCATATACAGGTATGTCCTGCTTGGAATGCAGATCTCTTGGAGTGTTCTTTCAGAGCAGCATGTTGGTAGAATACAGTCATATGATTGCTGCTTTCTTGCAGACAAGTGCAGCCTTGCCTCATTCACTTCCTTGTAGGAACTACTTCTATCGTACATGAGTACTACAAACTCCTCAATGACTTCCATGTCTTCATCAGTTACTGCAACAGGTGTTGAACCTAATTTGGTGAAGACCCGGGATATCTTCTCAAACACGTTCCATGTCTGCCATGCTGACCGTCCATGGAAGGACGAAACTGTATTGCATTCGCTGAATGCATGAAAGAACCTGATGAATTTGATCCCATAGCTGATGCAATTTCATGAATTGGGATCTATCTGTGGTTCTTCCCCCTTCCAAAGTCAATCCACATATTTTTCAAGCCAAGTGAACAAGTGAAATAATAATTATAATGTTTACCTACCCCTCCCGTGAGGGAAATTTAGCCCAACCCAGCTGATTCGCTGCCCACAAGGAGCGTGTGAGCCATTAGGGGTTAAGAGTCTTGCTCAGGGACACGATCGACATTGCTGGCCTGGCCTGGAATCGAACCTGGGACAACCAGGGGCTCTGGTTCCCCAGGCGGGCTCCCTAACCATTCAGCTATGGCTGAAACTACTATGACAATAAACGTCAGTATCTGAGCTTCAGATGATGGCAGCTGACACTCCATGATTCGCAGAATAGGCTGCATAAAGGAACATCCTTGTGTCAGCTTCCTTGTAAGTGCAACCTAGAAAATGTATTCACTAATAGCTAACATCGAACCCCATGCGAATAGTGTGCTATAGTGTCAACCAGTGTGCCCTTGTCAATTAGGCTGGGCATCGATTTTGAAAACTGGTGGCCATCTTGAAAATTATGGAATTTTGCGTGGCCAGAGGTTGGTTATCAATTAGGGTAGTATAAAGGTCAGCTGTGCCAAATTTCAAGGTTGTATCACCAACTGTGGATCAACTATGAGCAGATGTACATTTATGCAATGTATCGGCAGCCATATTGGAAAATATGCCGCCATATTGGAACCTAATATTATTTCTGAACTTGCCTGGTTGTTATACCTCCAAAACATATTCTCTTATATATCAAAAGGATAGTGAAATCAAAGATTTACAGCACAAGCAAAGTGATATTGTCCAAAACGTAGGTCCAGTTGCAGCAAACTGTCTGGCCATCTTGGCAAATGTTAAAATGTTGCGTGGCCAGAGTTTGATTATCAACTAGGGTAGTATAAACGTGATCTGTGCCAGATTTCATGGTTGTATCACCAACTGTGGATCAACTATGAGCAGATGTACATTTATGCAATGTATCGGCAGCCATATTGGAAAATATGCCGCCATATTGGAACCTAATATTATTTCTGAACTTTCCTGGTTGTAATACCTCCAGAACATTCTCTTATATCAAAATGAGAGGAAAATCAAAGATTTACAGCCCAAGCAAAGTGATATTGTCCAAAACGTAGGTCCAGTTGCAGCCATTTTTCAAACTGGCTGGCCATCTTGAAAATGTTGGAATTTTGCGTGGCCAGAGGTTGATTATCAATTAGGGTCATATGAAGGTCATTTGTGCCAAATTTCATGCTTCTATCACCAACTGAACTATCATGCATTGAAATCAGCATCTTTCTGCTAGACTACTGCCATACATTTGCCTAGCAACGTCACTTAAACTTTAAAATGCACACACAACTTTGGTCTTTTTCAAGCCAATAGGAATGAGCTGTAATTGATTAAGCCCCGCCCCCTCTGTAACAGGAAGTGCCCTTCGCCAAACAGGAAGTCCCTCTACATCTCATGAACCGTTTGTCGTACAGACGCGTGGTTGGCGTCAAATGACTTGATTAACTCATTGAGTGCCAGCGCCCTCTAGGGGCCAAAGAATGCCAGCGCATCTCTCATAGGCGAGCGCTTTAGCTTCCAGGACCTAACCTTCCAGGACCTCACGTGCTCACGTTCATGCACGTCATGGAAATGTCCCGGATGATAATGCTAACAGAATGGCTATTCCCATTTTGTCATCTAAAAGATCATTTTTGGGCGATTTCGCCGTAAATAAACCTCGCGCCGCTTCCCTAAAGACACAATCCAGAGATATAAGCCTTCAAAGATGCGGTCTTTCATTGAATTAGGCAGAGATTGGCGATTTCCTTCGCAAATAACGTCCGGCCGGGACGTTGCTAGCTTTCGGCTAGTAGCTACAACAATCAGGCCAGGCTTCAGAAGGCCTCTTATCATTTTTATTCATTTCATTAAATATCCCGGACTAGTTCGGGATAGGCACCCTGGAATACGTTGCGCCGCCTACAATGAACATTGGGTGAACATTGGGGGGGTCTAAACTTTATTTTAAACCATTTTCAATGGAATATATCGTCGGACAGAGTAGAATGGCTTGCTGGCTAGCGGCTAGCGAGCCGGGACCACCCACGTTGCTCCAAGCAGCTCGGGGTAAGTAAAATAGCAAATAAAAAATTGTTTTTGATCCCGAATATCCCGAACTAGTTCGGGATAGGCACTGTATGAGTTAAGAGTCCTTAACCTTAATTGGGGCCCATTTCGCCAAACAGGAAGTGCCCCTCACCAAACAGGAAGTGACCCTTTATCTCGCGAACCGTTTGTGGTACAGACGCGTGGGTGGCGCCATTTGACTTGATTAAGAGTCCTTAACCTTAATTGGGGCATATTTCGCCAAACAGGAAGTGCCCCTCACCAAACAGGAAGTGAACCTATATCTCATCAACCGTTTGTCGTACAGACGCGTGGGTGGCGTCATATGACTTGATTAAGAGTCCTTAACCTTAATTGGTGCTTCCTTCGCCAAACAGGAAGTGCCCTTCGCCAAACAGGAAGTGCCTCTATATCTCATGAACCGTTTGTCGTACAGTCGATAATGTTAAAGCTAATGCAAAAAATGCTAATGTTAAAAAATCTAACGCTAATCTAACGCTAATGCTAACACCAAAAGAAATCTAACGCTAATGCTAACACCAACCGCTACACAAGGTTGCACACACTTAGCGAGCTGCAGGCACACTTAAAATTTCTTAGAAATTTTCTTTTCTAGTTAAGTGTTTCGCCACAAATTTCGGCACGTAATAACTGCCGCACGATTTACGCCACCACCGCAATATATACATCAAAACGAGCGGCTCGGCCGGGAATGGGGTGCTATTACTTTTCTTTCCGATCCGCGATACCATTGCGATGTAATTCGCAAAAAACGACCCCCAAAAACCCCATTGACTTAGAATGGGGGAAATTTTGGCACGTAATAACTGCCGCACGATTTACGCCACCCCCGCAATATATACATCAAAATGTGCGGCTCGGCTGGGAATGGTGTGCTATTACTTTTCTTTCTGATCCGCGTTACCATGGCAACGTAATTCGCAAAAAAACTACGCGCAAAAACCCCCATTGACTTTGAATGGGGGACTCAGAAAAAAAACTAGAAACTTTGGCACCAAATAACTCTGCCATACTTTTGCCTAGCAACGTCACTTAAACTTTAAAATGCACACACAACTTTGGTCTTTTTCCGGCCAATAGGGATGAGCTGTAATTGATTAAGCCCCGCCCCCTCTGTAACAGGAAGTGCCCTTCGCCAAACAGGAAGTGCCTCTATATCTCATGAACCGTTTGTCGTACAGACGTGTGGGCATTATATGACTTGATTAACAGTTTGGCTGCTCTCGGTAGCCAAACACGTTCACAGACGAGATAAGGTTTCCATGGTAACCCGCATCTCAGACGCTTGCTACGGGTGCTGGTGAAAGAAAAAACTGCATACGTCATGACGCAGCGCAGCCAGAAGCAACCGAGAGCGGCCATTATCCATTGACTCCTATTCTATACTGAAACATAAAAACGGCTTTATCTCGAAATAAGGTGCAAATAACGCCGAGGATCAGCTTGTCTTCACGGCGACACTATGCCGTGATGGTCGGCCCCGGTTAGGATTTTAGTTTTCGCGACCGTTTGTAAACAAACAGACGTCCATCTTGGATCGTCAGTGTACACCCACGTGCACACGCACGGAGCTTCCGGGGCTCTTCAAAATAAAGCGTAAGTGAATGGTGGCGTCCTGAGTGTTAACTCATTCTGTGCCAATCACGTGTATACACGTGATATATTAGCGCATCCCACAGTGCCAATCACGTGTATACACGTGATTCCAAAAAAAAAAAAAAAAAATCTTTTTTTGAAAAAAAATTTTTGAAATTTTTTTTTTTGGACCCCATCAAAACTAGTGAACATGATTTCAATCGCGATTTTGCATGTTTAACCCCCATACAACCCCCATACAACTCAGGTAGCAGACCTCCAAGCTCACAACAGTGTAAAACATAATGGCTATTATCTCAAGAATGCCTGAACGGATTTCCAATCGGATTTTTTTGTTTGAAAGCTGTGAACAAACTGCACAAACCCACAACAATGCAATCCAGGATTGCATTGGATTTTTTAGAGCTCATTCTTCTCTGTTTTTTTCCCATGCATGAGGTGTGCAAGGTTTAATCATGGCTAAGTTGACGAAAATAAGGCTTTTAAAATGCTTGGTAGCCAATAGCTAACTTCAAGCTAACTTCATCCTCTTCCTGTACATGCACAAAGGAAAGTGTTTAGGCAAGTCATGGCTGCAGGGCTTCTGCATATACCAGCATATCTCTATGGGATTGTCTGTGGCACACTTGGCCCCCTCTAGTGGTGAAAGGGTGGCATTAAATGAGTTAAGAGTCCTTAACCTTAATTGGCGTTTCCTTCGCCAAACAGGAAGTGCCCTTCGCCAAACAGGAAGTGCCTCTTTATCTCATGAACCGTTTGTCGTACAGATGCATGGGTGGTGTCATATGACTTGTTTAAGAGTCCTTAACCTAAATTGGGGCCTATTTCGCCAAACAGGAAGTGCCCCTCACCAAACAGAAAGTGACCCTTTATCTCATGAACCGTTTGTCGTACAGACGCGTGGGTGGTGTCAAATGACTTGATTAAGAGTCCTTAACCTTAATTGGGGCCTATTTGGCCAAACAGGAAGTGCCCCTCACCAAACAGGAAGTGACCCTATATCTCATGAACCGTTTGTTGTACAGACGCGTGGGTGGTGCATTATGACTTGATTAAGAGTCCTTAACCTTAATTGGGGCCTATTTGGCCAAACAGGAAGTGCCCCTCACCAAACAGGAAGTGACCCCATATCTCATCAACCGTTTGTCGTACAGACGCGTGGGTGGTGTCATATGACTTGATTAAGAGTCCTTAACCTTAATTGATGCTTCCTTCGCCAAACAGGAAGTGCCCTTTGCCAAACAGGAAGTGCCTCTATATCTCATGAACCGTTTGTCGTACAGTCGATAATGTTAAAGCTAATGCAAAAAATGCTAATGTTAAAAAAAATCTAACGCTAATCTAAAGCTAATACCAAAATAAATCTAACGCTAATGCTAACACCAACCGCTACACAAGGTTTTACACACTTAGCGAGCTGCAGACACAATTAAAATTTCGTAGAAATTTTCTTTTCTAGTTATTATTATTATCATGTATGTACAGGATAGGGGAAACAAGGGGGTGGGGCTAATGTAAGGGTGCTCACTTATGGCCTGTCTATGGGAGAAGTGACAACTACGTCCTTGATGTTTGGTCAGATATGCATTGCAAGCATAAATTTTGTTTTGCACGAAAAACATTCCTTGGGCTAAAAATGGACCCCATACAACTGAAAAGTGATCACTAAACTATCATTTTTATGGGCTTTTTTTAGCCCAATGAATGTTTTTCTTGCAAAACAAATGCTTGCAATGGATTCAGAATAATTAAAAACACCGAGTTAGACCCCTCACATCCCACTTAAGGCATATTTTTTCCCTTATAGTATAGTGTATAGTAAGTGAATGAGACTCAGAATTACTCTAGCTGACAAAGGTTCTCCTAGGGATGTTGAATTTCAATCTTTGTTAGATATGTTACTAGACACCTTTACCAACACATTGGTGAAGACATTGTTTGGTAAGGAATTTATTCCCAGGTTTTTATTAATATTCCCTGACTATGAGTGCAGTGACCTGTGAGGAGCAGCTGAGCTTGGTTTGGTGATGAGCTGCTGAGACTATAAACACTTGTTGTGTTTCCATAAAGCAGTTTTTTTGCGCATTAAAGGAAAATTCCAGAATAAAACATATTAATCCTTAATCAGCCTTTTATCACGTCTGTACATACCTGGTATGATGGATTTTTATCATAGTCCTTCCAGTTTTTACTTCTCCTGGACTCCTCAGATCTCTCTCCCACAGCCAAAACGGCGGTCAATTGAGGTTCTCCCAAAGCGCTAATTTTCACCGCTGCAAAGTTACTTTTTTCTTCATAAATCTTCTATTTATAGTTCCAAGACAGCCAGTAATCCATTGTTTTATCGCAGCTTGAGGGAAATGGCCGTTGTTTACATGATCCCAATAGTAGCATTCACAGAAGAAGAATGAAGTCTCGCGTCTCGCGTGATTACCGCGCCCCCTTTAGCGAAAATGAAATAAATTAAAGCTTTCTCCTGGAGTTATTACAGCCAGTATGTACACAACAAGGCATCGTGGTATATATATATAAAAAATAAGAAAGCAGAAGAATATAATCTAGTTAGTCTGTTGATCGCTAGAATCCTGTAATATGACTGAGAAGGACTCACAACAAAGCATTTTAACGGACTTCCTGTAGTCATAAGGTAATTATATTACCTTTATTTATTTTTATTTTCCTCAATACATTTCTTCGATTTTATTTATTATTCATTCATGGAATTACTTACAAAATTAATTACCTATGACTACAGGAAGTCCGTTAAAATGCTTTGTTGTGAATCCTTCTCAGTCATATTACAGGATTCTAGCGATCAACAGACTAACTAGATTATATTCTTCTGCTTTCTTATTTTTTATATATATACCACGATGCCTTGTTGTGTACATACTGGCTGTAATAACTCCAGGAGAAAGCTTTCATTTATTTCATTTTCGCTAAAGGGGGTGCGGTAATCACGCGAGACGCGAGACTTCATTCTTCTTCTGTGAATGCTACTATTGGGATCATGTAAACAACAGCCATTTCCCTCAAGCTGCGATAAAACAATGGATTACTGGCTGTCTTGGAACTATAAATTGAAGATTTATGAAGAAAAAAGTAACTTTGCAGCGGTGAAAATTAGCACTTTGGGAGAACCTCAATTGACCGCCGTTTTGGCTGTGGGAGAGAGATCTGAGGAGTCCAGGAGAAGTAAAAACTGGAAGGACTATGATAAAAATCCATCATACCAGGTATGTACAGACGTGATAAAAGGCTGATTAAGGATTAATATGTTTTATTCTGGAATTTTCCTTTAAGGCTTTTGCGCATAAATCTTTTATGGAAACACTTCAGAATTCGAATAAACTTTCATTATTCACAAAAACATTTATGTGCTTGGAGGAGGTGGATTTTGAGCCTTTATCGAAAAAAAAAAAAAAACGTTATGCGCATTAGTGAATGGAAACACTAAAGCGAATTCTGGTTTGAATTAAAATGCATTGAACTCGCAGGGCATCTTGGTTGTACCAAGTTACCAACACGTTCAAAGTTGTGCTCAAAAGTAAAACCATTCGTTATCATTATTCTCTGTTCCGTGACGACGTCGCGTGCACAGGACGGTCAAGAACAGCAGACCTCCAAGCTCACATCGCATTCACATCCACAACAAGCTGTGATGAGCTTGTACTGCATATCAGCTGTTATCGCGCTCAATGCTGTGGCGGGGTTGTGGAGTGTCTTCTCTTCTCTCTATCTTATATTATATATATATATATATATATATATATATATATATATATATATATATATATATATATATTATCTTATGATGAAGAGCCCTGGGTTAGAGTGCATGTTCAATAATGTGTCTCACTCGACTGGAAAAACAGCGCCTGTCCGACTGCTTATTTCATGAACTATCTTCCAAGAATCGCATTTTATCAGTGAATGGAAACAGGCAAAATTTTGCATTTCTTTTTTTGACTTAATGATAATTTGCTTCCTAATTCGAATAAGCTTTATGGAAACGCAACTACTGTGTTTCTGTGTGTTCAGTGCTGGGTCATAAGTTTATGTCAGGTTCTCTGTTGCCAGTGTCTAGTTATATTATTGTAGTATATTATAGTTAAGTTATTGTGAGTTTTATCATTGTTATTCTAAGACATGTATTACTACTATGCCTAAATTTTACGATTGATTGATTGATTGATTGATTGATTGATTGATTGATTGATTGATTGAAGAGTTTATTGTCAGTTTGCATAGGAAAAGGTACAGTTTCATGACGGTACAGTTCACTGGTACAAGGTCTACTAAAAGGAGATCCATGAAAAGACTAAGCTTATTTCCACAGGAAACCATTAAAGTATCTCATATAACATTGAATGACAGACAATCCTCATCTTCTGTGTTTGAGTCCCTGTTCCTGACAGAAACCACAAAATATCATAATTTTATCTCCAATTGGAGCATTTTTTATTCTTCTTTAGTCTTATCTGTGTGCGGAGAGTTGCTGGTAGCCTTGAGTATGATGTTGGAGCAGCCACTTCTGTGCAGTATTGATACTGCACAGAAGTAAAAGTACTCCATTACAAGTAAAAGTCTGGAATTGAAAATGTACTTGAGTAAAAGTAAGAAAGTAAAAGTACTGAGTTAAAGTACTTGAGTAGAAGGTGTGAGCTTGTAGATCGTCTAGCCTAGGTCTAAAATAGGGCTAGAGTGCTTAATGTATGTTTTATAATATACTATAATATTTTAATTTATATCTGCAAAGTATAAGTAACCAAAGGTTTCAAACAATTGTACTGGAGTAAAATACAATATTAGGATCTAAGATGTAGTGGAGTAAAGGTATTGGAAATTGGAAATACTCAAGTAAAGTAAAAGATACCTCCAAAGTACTTAAGTACAGTACTTAAAGGGATATTCCACTTTCAACAGTGAGCAGTGGAAGGGCCTCTCTCCACATACACACCCATTGTAACTTCAAACTTCATTTTAACCATTCATTAAAAACACCTATTATTTTTTCTGTTGACTCATACTACCCTCCTAATACGTGAGCAGGCCGTGTTTTTTCTGTAACTTTTTTCATTTATTTTTAATAATTACTTGGGAAAATGGAAAAAATGAAATACAAAAAAAAATAATTATTAAAAAGAAATGAAAAAAGTTATGGAAAAAACACGGCCTGCTCACGTATTAGGAGGGTAGTATGAGTCACCAGAAAAATAATGTGAGTTTTTAATGAATCAATCATGGTTAAAATGAAGTTTGAAGTTACAATGGGTGTGTGTGGGGAGAGGCCCTGGGCCTGGAGGGCCTGGTAACATTTACATCAAATATCTAAATATTCAATCAAGCTAATGAAAAACTGTTCAGGGCGTTCATAAAAGCCTGATTAGATGATAAAATTACCAAAAGTTTTTTTGAAAGTGAAATATCCCTTTAAGTAAATACTTAGTTACTTTATACCACTGCTCTCTGACACTGATGTATCTGTCTTTGGGTAACCTTGGGTTGATATGGCGGTTTTTGGACGTACAATATAGTACATCTCTTGTTTCAATAAGAACAACTGGATGGGGGTTTCTGGTGTATTTAATGATACAGGAACATAGTAAAAGTGTGTGATCTGTTCGGACCCCCAGACCCCCAGACCCCTGTAGAAAATCCTGTAGAAAACTACACCCCCAGGGGGTGTAGTTTTCTACAGGATTTACTGCAAGGGAAGAAAAAGAAAGCCCAGCCATAACTACAATAATGCACCTTTATTTCCACCACAGATTTACCGCAAATACACCGCACTCAGCCAATCAACAATAGGCCTAACCACAAATACTTTTAAGACACTTTTTTTTGTATGGATTTACTGTAATTATACATAATGTTATGATACCCATTTCTTTCTTTAAAAAAACAACAAAACAAGACATTGCATGCAGCAAGACTCCACTCAGCAGCAAAAAAACATAGCAACAAAATACCAGTAAGACTCCCTAATCGGGAGATAAGCAACCGTAGGTCGCTTATCTCCACAAATAGGGCAAAAATGTGTTTTTCCAAAATCTTCCTGATCCATGTTGATGAGATGAGTGTAGACATACTGTGTAGTGATTTTCGTGATTTTAGGGCAAAATCTGTAGGAGCAGTGTCCAAAAATGTGTTTTTAAAAATCGGCCTGAAGGTGGCGCTATATGGGACAGATTCATGTTGATGGGATGAGTGTAGACATACTGTGTACCGATTTGCGTGATTTTAGGGCAAAAATTTTAGGAGCAGTGTCCAAAAATGTGTTTTGCAAGAATCGGCCTCATGGTGTCGCTAGAAGAGGGCCAAGTGAGAAATGAGGGGTGGGGTCTCCGCGCCGCCGAGGTGGACGAATAGGTACCGGCCCCGGCTGTCCCGGTCGCTCCTAGCCAGAGTTACAGCCTTTTATGTGAGCTGCAGTGTAGGGGGTCCTCCACTGGGGGTGCCACCACTTTTGCATCCGTTCTGGAGCACCAGGAGTCGGTGGTCCCCGGAAATTCCCCGTGAGTAGCCCCGTTGGGGTGGTCATTTGGACATTTTTGCACATTTGGTCATTTTTTACATCTGGGGGTCCCCCAGGGACCTGGGGGTCCCTGTAGCTCCGGGGGTCCTTGGAGGTTGTAGTTTGGCAGGTAAGGAGTGTGTGTGCAAAATGTGGCATGGATGGGGACAACGGTTGTGGAGATATGAGCAGGGCAAAAGTGTGACGTGTGACGTGACTCACGGACGGACATTTTTTTACACCTGGGGGTCCCCCAGGGACCTGGGGGTCCCTGGAGCTCCGGGGGTCCTTGGAGGTTGTAGTTTGGCAGGTAAGGAGTGTGTGTGCAAAATTTGGCATGGATGGGGGCAACAGTTGTGGAGATATGAGCAGGGCAAAAGTGTGACGTGTGACGTGTGACTGACTCACTCACTGACGGACGGCCGGTGGAGGTTTTGGTAGTAAATGCGACCTACGGTCGCAATCAGATACAGTATATCACAAAACAAGACAAAACATGTGTCGCAGTCTGTCAGTGAAAGAGACAGTCCAGTGTCCGCCACGGCCAACATCCATTAGATCCATATCCATAACCTGGCTGAGATATGCCCGGTAACCGGTATTCCTATTGTAATGAATTGAAATATTCAATAAAGCGTCTCCATGCCTGATTTCTAAGCCACTTCTATTAAAATAATAATAACCAAAACAATTACAGCAAGTTATGGTGTCACACAGAAAAGCCTAATAATCATGAAAATAGTCTTACCTTATGCAAAGCATTTCTTTCTGGTTTTGCTCCGTGCGAAGTCATCCACAATGTCATTAAAGTCCAATTCTTTGGTCATCTCGCTCTCTATGGCCATCAGTGAAAGTGACTTTAGGCGCCTCTGGGTCATTTTAGTTCTCAGTTCATTTTAACCCTGGACAAGAGGGAGAAGGAGCGCTCCCCTTCGCAGTTAGTGACGGGCAGAGTCAGGAACAGTCGCAGCGCTACATACACATTTGGAAACGTTGATTGCAGGCCACCATAGGATAACTTGGAGCATTGTTTTGGGGCTTCTGTCACCAGACTTCACAAAAGATCGGAACTGAATTAGTTCACTGCCTAATTCCTTATTTAGGTCAGACGGATATGCAGATGCAAGTGTGTCAGCTTTCTCCATTATCAGGGCAGTTTCCTCGTCTTGCGCACAGAAAAGCGCACTGTATAAACTGGATAGGTGCTTGTATGGCTGAAGGCGGTGTCTCAGGTTCTGGACAAGTGTGTCGATAGCAACATTAAAGGTCTCTATCTGAAACTTGCGTCTTCCATCAAGCTCGACCTCCAGCTCCCCACTCTCGCCAGCAAACGTTGTGCGTCTCTTTTTTCGCTGGCTGTCATGTCTGTAAATGTGGCTGATGCCAGGTACAACCAGAGCCATCCTCTCAAACTGGTCAAAAAGATCCCTCTGTGCAGCCACAAAATCACGCAATGACTCGAGTGCTTTAATTGCAGCATCAAGGGCAATATCACTTCGCTGCAAAATAGCACTAGTTGCATTAATTCGAGAGAGTACAGTGTCCCAAAACGCAGCCATGAAGGCCATCTCGAGCGTTTCCAATTGCGCACAGAGCGCACGAGCATCCCTGCGTGTCTCCCTGGTTTCTTCATCATTGTCTGACAAAATCCTGAGCCTCTCTTGTATCTTTTCATAGTTTTTCCACAGTGCTTTTGCTGATTCAGCGCGGCAGCTCCAGCGTGTATTGGATATGGCTTTAATAGTTAAATCTATGTGTTGCTCACTTTCATCTCCAAATATTTCGCCCCAGCGCTGCGTAGAGGCAGAGGTGAATGTATATAATGCCTGTAACAGGTCAAAATATTTGCCAACAAAATCGCCACAGTTTTCAATACTGTTGACTCCTACCAGATTCAAAGAATGGGCAGCACATGGGACATAGTGAATTAAAGGATTATTTTTTTAGGTGCGCCTGCAATCCATTGTATTTACCAGACATATTACTGGCATTGTCATATGATTGGCCACGACAGTTTGCCAGGTCTAATCCAAGATTGTGCACCATGGATTTAACAGTCTCTGCTAGGTGTACCCCTTTGTGGCTATAGAAAGGTTCAAATCCTAAAAAGCGTTCTACTACAGGGCCTGCAGTATTCACAAATCTGAATATAAAGGTGAGCGGATCTACATGGTATAAATCAGGGGTCGAGTCAACTATTACAGAGAAATACTTAGCATCTTGTAATTCTTTTGCAATAGCTTGTAGTGTTTTCTCTCCCATGAGCTCAATAAACTCTTCACAAGTCGTTGAAGATAAATATGAGACACTGCCCCTTCCTCTCTGTCCAAACTTTAGGATATGGTCTCCCAAGAACGGGTCGAATTGTGCCAACAATTCTAAAATGCCCAAGTAGTTACCATTGTGTGGTGATGACAGCGACAACTCTCCTAAGTACAATAATGCTTCTCTGCGTCCATCTGCTTTACAATTTGGGAGTCCACGGTTGCACCTGTGGCTCTACTATGCAGGACAAGCATGCAGGCTACGTGTTCTGCACTTCTCTCATGTTGGCCAATGTGTTCTGCGTGCTTCCAGTCTGAGAAGCCAGTAACAAATTGGTGCGCTTTGGGGGAAAATAACTTGCTGGCGAAACAATAAATATCCCCCCTGGAGGGTGAATACATAATCCACTCTCTCTCTACAACTTGTTGGTTTTGAAGTGTGCATTTAAGGTGCTCATTTTTTAACACGCAAATCTTTCCATCATGGTCAGACCTGACAGAGGCTGGATAACGTGCACACCTATTGTGAAAAACCTTAACTCCTCTGTCAATAAGGTATGCTTTGGCAAGCTCGCTGTGCATGGTGGACCCCCACAGAGCTGGATCAGTTTCAACTTCATACCAAGCCTCCTTAGCCTCGCCCTGCGCTGGTTCACGTTCAGGAGGCTGAGGCTCCAATTCCTCCATATCATCCTCCATAAGGCTGAGGCTCCAATTCCTCCATATCATCCTCCATAAAACTTGCTTCAGGTGGCGGAGGTGACGCCCGCTGCCGCTGGCCTTCGGCTTCTTCGTCACCCGTCTGCACCTCTTCTTCATCATCGCCATAATCTTCCACAAACAATGGTCGTGGTGTCGGTCCGGTTGCACCTGTGTCCTCATCATCACCAGTAAATAGTTGCTCAAGTTGTTCAGCAGTGCTGCTTACAGCATGTTCCACCTGCTGCTCCAAATCTTCACCACCTTCCACGGTGGACTGGTGAGCAGCAGCCGCGCCTGCGGCCTCTTCTTCCTCCACAGTGATATTGTTATTGTCGTCATTGTTTTTGAAAAAAGTTGCAATTCAAGGAACTCTTTTAAGAATCGCTTCTTGCCTTGCCTGTTTTTCTCTTCTCAGTCTCTTTTTGGCTGCTCCGCTCAAAGCCTTGCCGTGCTCCATTTTGCAAAGTTCTGTCCTCACTCCTGTTGCTGCTCATGTGTTCTGATTGTTGTTAACTAGTTTGACCTCACTTCACCTGTGATTTCCATACATTAACTTTAATAGCGCCCTCTATCTATCAATTCTATGGCATGTATGTAGTAGATCTATTTTGTAATGTGTAGCTCACACAACCTTCTATTGTGTATATATATATATATATATATATATATATATATATATATATATATATATATATATATATATATATATATAGCTGCTGACCTATTTATTGCAGATATATTATTGTATATTATATTAAATCACCATAAGGTGTATTAAAGTTATATCTGTAATAATTAGGGCATGCCCATGCCCTGTTTTTTTTTTTGCAAGAGTTGGGCCCCTATACATTTGCTAAGGCTAACCCTGTATCTAAATGGGGGCCCCTCATTGTTTTAATGCATGGACATTAGAACATCTAATGTTGTTTTTCATTTGCTGTAGGCCCTTTTGGATCCCTTCTATGGATAAATGGAGATACTTACAGTAACTGAGACAGTAAGAGTAATCATGATGGTATAGGACTCTAGGGGTTATTTTATTGACATGAATGAATAAGTCCATTGTCTGACAAAAAGAGCAAAGTTAACAGTGACGCGGTCTCGCGGAGGCTCAAGCTCAGGGGCCCCCCTAGCTCAGGGGCCCCTGGGCCTGGGCCCCTGGGCCTGGGCCTGGGCCCATCAATTTGATGTACTGACCTCTGAACAGTGGTGTGACTGGTAATGGGAAACCGGACTCCCATATGAGGCTTAAGTGGTTAAGAAGAGCACTCTGTGAGGAGAGGAGAGGAGGGGAGAGGAGGGGAGTTAAGGCACATGCACATGCACGCAAGGCACGCACGCACCACTCTCTGCAACGCCTTCTGTTCAGCAGTGGTGCAGTTTCCGAACCAGGTAGTAGAGCCCCACCCTAAACACAGCATGAACCAGTGGTCTTTAAAGAAGCCTGGACGTTAAGACAATCCCTTTCCTTTCTTTCCACCCCGGAGCAGCAGCAGCAGCAGCAGCAGCAGCAGCAGCAGCAGCCGCCACACAGGCTTCTCTGAACGGTAAGCATGGAATCCAGAGCTCTTCAACCTTTCTCACATTAAGGTCCATTATTTATTATTTATATTATTTTTTCATCATTGAGCCACAGAAGAACCACCGTTTGATGACCTTTAACCTCTCAGAACCAAAACTATTAGAGCATTTTGTTCAGCGTTCATTCTGTCCACTAAGACTGAAAGACTACAAGATTTTGATATTGTGTCCATAAGACTAGACTAGACTAAAGAATAAGACTAAATCTAAGCCTAATGGCTGTAAAAACTAACACTGGTATGAAACTGCAATGAAATTAAAGCCAAATACATCTTTCATGCATGGTTTATTTTGACCAAGTAATAGTTCAGAATAATGTTGTTACATTTAGCCTAAAAAACCTATCCTAAAAGACGAAGACTAAAAGTCTAAGACTAATCCCAAAAGATTAAGACTAAAATGTTTTTATATTTAGTTGACTAAGACTAGACTAAAACAATTTCAGAAGACTGAGACAGGACTAAGACTAAATGAATAAATCAACATTTGGTGAAAAAAGTCAACACTGATTTTGTTATTTGTGCTGAGAGGACAGGCAAACGTCAAAATAACAATTCTTCTACATTCTCTAATTGTGTGGACTTCTTTTAAATTAAAAGTGTTGAAGAATATCCCAACCTTTGTAAAAGAAAGCTTGCTTTGAGACGTGTGAGTTTAAGGAGGTGGGGGAGACAGAGAGAGAGACAGAGAGACAGAGGGAGAGAGATGTAGAGTCTCTCTCTCTGTGTGTGTGTGTGTGTGTGTGTGTGTGTGTGTGTGTGTGTGTGTGTGTGTGTGTGTGTGTGTGTGTGTGTGTGGGGATGGAGCTCGTTAATATTTATTGATAATGAGCACCTTATCGATCATGCTTATCGAGCCGGGCTTTTATCGAGCCCACTATTGAGCATTTTCTGTTATTTTGTGGAAAGACATGATGAGACACTATCAATTCTGAAGTTTTTTAAATATATTATATATATTATAGGCCTATGTATATAGTATAGTTTTACAGTACTATTCATAAATTATTAATAATAGCCTACTGTAAAATTATATTATACATTGTAGATTTAGGTATATAATATAAACTATAGGTTAACATTTCCATGTCTCTCTTTCTTTCTTTTTTCTTTTTTTACAGTAATGCATATTTTTTCATTATCTTTTCTTTGTTTTAAGCAACAACACAAATCTATATTTGCACTACATTTGACTAGGGCCTTCAAATACAGTACTTTAACTTAACAGACAGAAGGCAAGTAACCTTTTTATTTTTGGAAAATATTTGAAGAAACTAAATGTGTACTGTCTCTTTAAAAGTGTAATTTATAACGCATAGTACGACGGTGTCACACAACAAAAAACTACACAATCAACAAGCTCACACAGCGTCTGCTCGCACCGCGTTGTGAGCTTGTAGATCTGCTATTTTCGGTAGACTGAGAAGAAGTCACGCTGGCGACGCTACGTCGGATTCATTCGCACGGAGCGATATATTATAACTCTATGGCAGGGATTTTGAGTATCCCAAACGGATTATTATCAATGGAATCATTCATATGTTCAAGCACCACATACTTTGGGTGGAAGAGAACCGTTGTCGCGCTGCTGCAACAGCTGACGCTGGGCGTTGTTTCAACTCGTCGCAGGCAGACATGCAAAGTTATTGCACTTATGTAATGCTGATGCACTATGGACAATTAGTGCCTCCGCATTGTGGAAGTGTTCCCTCCCGAGCATGTAACCGTGGCCGTGCTGCATATAGCCCATTGCATTTAGCTCTCCCCTTGTCTTTTCTAAAATGTAAACAAACTTTTTAGTGTTCCACCATTGTTCCGCGGCACGCACTTCCAAAGCACACAACCATCAATGATCCAATGTACTACTCCCGGCCCGGCCCCTATGATAGCGGCCCATGACGTGACGTCATGACACTTACCCGATAACAGGCTCGACAAGCCAAAAGCTTATTGATACTCTGGTCTCGATAAATTCAGAACCGGGTTTGTAATGGACCCGGTTTTCGGGCTCCATCCCTATGTGTGTGTGTGTGTGTGCGCGTGCGTGCGTGCGTGTGTGTGTGTGTATGTGTGCGTAGATCGACTATCTTGATTTGGTGTAAAGAAAGAAAAACACGATGTTTTGACCTGGGAGTGGCTTAACTTGTTGAAACCCTATACATGCTGATAGGTGGCCCCTATAGGGCCAATACTCTCCCTTCCCTTCCCTTCCCCTCAAGTAAAGAATATGTTTCCTTACAGGCTGTGTCCTGTCAGGTCCTGTCAGACCAGCTGACCAGGTTGTGCTGTGAGGATCAGTTTAACCCTGCCAGGTGAAGACCTGCTCTGAGACTCTGCATACGTCTATACAAGCCAACAGGTAAGAAGTCCTTCTCATTGGAACGAAAGCATGAAATCCATTCAGAACTGGAGTCATATTTATATTCAACCTGGGTTGTGTATGGTTGTAATTGTTATAGTGAATGTGTTGGAGTTGAGTGATGTGTAAATACATCAGCAGCTCAGGTTTAATCAAATCGTTAAAATCACTTTATATTGTGATATATAGTAAATCATTATCCACAGCATCTCCATCCAAGTATGTTTATGTGTGATACATGTCTATTGTAATTATTCATGTGTGTTAATGAGTGAGTGAACGGTGCTACTGAAATGTTGTGACCTCCCGACTTCATTTCGGTACTCAGCGGTGTCTTCTCATTCATTCAGCCCGGCTCCAATTCATATGCTCGGCTATGAAGCCAAGGAAACAGCGGTCGTTTGGGAGGGAGACACGCCGACTTCCAAATGCTTTGTCAGCTGGTTCTCGCTCTGGCTGGAGAGTGGAGGCGCGCACGACACACACACCACTGGCGCCTAACTCTGTCCCCACTAGGGGAAGCACAAAGCCAGGAGGCATTTGGCGCGGCGCCGCGAAAAATCGGGTATTTCCGGTTATAAAGTCGGCTAAAATGGGTATTTTTGGGTATAAAGTGGACTAAAACGGGTTTCCTTTATTAAGTCATTTTCGTGTGTCTTTGGGGCTTCAGGCAGTAGGAGCGAGATCATTTAGCGACCTACAACCGGGTCGCAACGTGGTTGGTAGTTTTCAGCGACAGGGTCGCTAAATCAACCGACAGGGTCGCTAAATCAACCGACCGGGCCGGTAAATCACCGACCGTGCCGCTAAATCGACCGACCGGGTCGCTAAATCTACCGACTTTGCGGCCCCGTCAGTGATTTAGCGACCCGGTCGGTAGGTTGCGTCGGCAGGTTAGTTACTGAGGTATGGTTACTGAGGTTAAGTTTAGGGTTAGGGTTAGTATAACTGCCTCTGTGTCAGTCAGTACTTTAATTTTGGTTACTATTTACATTAGGATTTTTGGTTCCTACCTTCCTCCAGTCAGATGAATGGGGCGGAACTAATTAGCGGCAACGCAACGTTTCCACCCGGCCGCATTTGAGCGTTGCACACACAGAAAAAGCAGACGTCAGTTCTGAACACTAGCCACAGTGTTGCTGTAAAGAGTTTACTATTAAAAGTGCTATAAAGTCCGCGAATTTGAGCAATAATTCCCTCCTTGTAAATGTATGTAGCTAATAAGTTCTCACGGTGTGAATAAATTCATCAGTAATTTACAAGAACGTGTTGCTGTCCATCCGTATACATCTGAGGGAGTTATAGTGAGAACTTACTGCTCCAGAAGACAGCACCAGTGAGCAGCAAGCAAGAACATCAAAGCAAGTAAGATGTCTCAAAATGACGGAGAGCATGTAGTGATGGCAGATGTACATAGCACAGACATGCAGTCACTTGCACCTGGACAAGAGAGTGAAAATAGAGACATGCAGAAGAAGAGCGTAACAGTGCAGCCACAAGCTAATGAAGGCACAATAGTTCACAACCCCGCTACCTCAGAAGAGCTACAATTAGGCCAAAGAAGCCGTAGGTTAACGGAAAAGGGCCAAGAACTGCATGATTAGCAAGTAAGGAAAGTTGCACATCGTTTCAGTGTGTGCTATGAGAAGTGGAAGGTTGCCACTAAGGAAGCCAACCAAGTGCTGAGTGGTGAACGGTGCTCAGTTGAACAGCTAAATGAGTACATCACTAAAGTATGCAATGTCTCTAAAAGTGTCAATGCAGTTTATGATGATTGGAAACGTATTGATGTTCCTGACAATAAGTCACGTCGTAGAGATGACACCTGTGAAACTGTAACGAAGAACATTGTCAGTGATGCAATGGACTTTCTAGATAAAAGAGGGACTGAAGTACAAAGGCATGCTAAAGGTGAAAGGCTTGAAGAGCAAGTCATTGAAGAGATAATGTCTGTAGCCTCAGAGAAGACAGCCATTAGCGTGCACTGCTCAAATTGCTCCGCTGCAAGCAGAAAGAGTGCAGCTGCTGATATTGCTGCTACAGAAGCTACTTTAGAAGTACTGCTAGAGCAAGAGCGTCATATAGAAGAGCTTCAGAGACTTGAAGCTGAAGCTGCACAGCTAAAGGCGAAACAGGAAGCTGAAGCCGCCCAGTTAAAAGCCAAACAAGAGGCTGAAAGTGCAGATAAACAAAGAGTCCTAGAAGCCAAGCGCAGAGAACTAGAACGATTGGAGACCATTAAGAAGTTAAAGGCTGCCAAAGCACGACAGCAAGCATATGAGCAGAGCGAAATTTCAAGTCAAGCATCTAAGGGCGACTGCTCAGATGAAGAAATAAATGATCTTCTCCATCATCGTGTCTCTGTCAAGAAGGCAGAGGATGTTAAGCCTCAAACTAGCCAGTTGCAGTACCCTTCTCCACAACAAGCTGTAACACACTCAAGGCAAGGACAACACAGTTCTCAACCACAAGCTGTACCACAAGACAGACTTGAAGACGGCACAGCAGCTCTTGTTAAATTGTTCGCAGAATATATCAGTGCAAGTCGCATTCCTCTACCTGAACCCACAGTGTTCAGTGGTGACCCACTCAGATTCAACGACTGGAAGGTGTCCTTTCAGACGCTTGTTGACAGAAAGAACATACCAGCTGAAGAAAAGATATATTATCTACACAAGTATGTGGGTGGATCTGCCAAGAAGGCCATCGAGAGCTACTTCTTACTGCGCAGTGAGTCAGCCTATAAAGCAGCATGGCAAATCCTAGAAGAGCGATATGGCAATCCATTCCTCATTGCCAAGGCCTTTCGAGATAAGATCGACGCCTGGCCCAAGATAAGTGCTAAAGGCAGTGTGGAACTTCAAGAGCTCGCTGACTTCCTGCACAGCTGTGAGGCAGCCATGTCTCAAATCAGAGGTCTTGAAGTACTTGATGACTGCAACGAGAACCAGAAAATACTCTCTAAACTTCCAGACTGGTTGACTTCAATGTGGAATAGGAAGGTCATAGAATTAGAAGAACAAACTCACATGTTCCCAAGCTTCAGTCAGTTTGTCCAGTTCCTCACACGTAAAGCCAAAATTGCCTGCAGCCCAATAACATCTCTCCACGCTCTGAAGCCAACTGAAAGAGTTCCAGACAAGGGTGTAAAGAGCAGAGGTCCTGGAGCAAAGGTCTTAGCAACCAGCTCAGATGAGAAAGCCGTCGCCACAAACTGTGTCTTGTGTGAGAAGGCAGGACACAGTCTTCAAAAGTGTTGCAAGTTCATTCAAAAGACAATCTTAGAACGAGTCAAGTTCGTTCAAGAGAAGAAGTTATGTTTCGGCTGTCTGAAGTCTGGCCATCGCTCCAAGGACTGTGGAGATAGAAACACCTGCGACACATGTGAGAAAAGACATCCAACTTGTCTTCATGATGACCGCCCCAAGGAAGAAAGGATGTCAACTAAGTCTAACAGAGCAAGGGACCGTGACAAGTCCAAAGAAAAAGAAAATGACCAGCCACAAGACCAAGCAGAAAGTCCATCACGTGAGGCGACAGCACTTAGAGTCATCCAGAATGTTGGGGACACTCATACATCCACAATAATTCCAGTGTGGGTGTCATCTACAGCTGAGCCAAACCGTGAAGTACTGGTGTATGCACTCCTCGATACACAAAGTAACTCAACCTTTATCCTCGAAGAGACAGCAAAGGCTCTCAATACAAAGAGTGAAAGAGTTCAGCTAAAACTTTCCACTCTTGCTTCAAGAAACACAGTCGTGTCCTGTCTGAAACTGACTGATCTGCAAGTAAGAGGATTCTATTCAGACAAGATAATCACTCTGCCAGTAACCTACTCAAGAGAGTTTATCCCTGCAGACAGAGACCATATTCCCACACCAGAGACAGCGAAGGCATGGCCTCATCTTGAACACATTGCAGATGAGATCGCTCCTCAACAAAGCTGTGATGTCGGCCTGTTAATTGGCTACAACTGTGCTCAAGCCCTCGTTCAAAACAAGTGGTGCCTGGTGAAGAACATCAGCCGTTTGCTCAGAAGACAGACTTGGGCTGGAGTGTGGTGGGATATGGTAACCCGTGTCTCAACTATGGAGATGCAATTGGAATGAGTCACCAAGTCATTGTGAAGCAAGTGATGACAGGTCTACCGTCTTCGTCAGATCTCACAAGTGAAGTGCATTATGTCTGTAGAACACAGATCAAAGAAGTGGTCTTACCTGCAGATGTCATGAAGATGCTGGAGTCTGACTTTGTTGAAAGAGGGTCAGATGCCAGCCCCATCTCTCAAGAGGATCTAAGGTTCCTGTCAAAAATGGAAAAGGGCATTAAGTTAAAGAGTGACGGTCATTATGAAATGCTGCTGCCATTCAAGAAGTAAAGGCCTAACTTACCTGATAACAAGATCTGCGCCATCCATCGTCTCAAGTGCCTAGAAAGGAAGATGAGAAGAAACGATCAGTACTGTAAAGACTACAAGAACTTCATGGACGAGACCATAGCCCACGGAGATGCAGAAAAGGTACCAGAGGAAGACATCCACAAAGCTCCAGCTTGGTACATCCCACACCATGGGGTGTATCATCCACAAAAGCCTGGGGAAGATACGTGTTGTCTTCAACTGCTCCGCCAAGTATCAAGGGACGTCCAGAGTTGACAAACACTCTACAGGGAGTACTGTATCGCTTCCGAAGAGGTCCGGTGGCAATCATATGTGACATAGAACGCATGTTCCACCAGTTCCATGTCAAGGCGGAAGACCAAGATTATCTACGGTTCCTTTGGTGGGAGAATGGAAATCTTGAAGTCCAACCTTCCATCTACCGGATGAAAGTCCACTTGTTTGGTGCAGCTTCGTCACCTGGCTGTGCCAACTATGGACTGAAGCACATCGCCGCCGAAGGGCAAGGCAACTTCAGTGAAGACACCATAAGGTTCATCCGACGGAACTTCTACGTTGATGACGGGTTGTTAAGTGTAACTTCTGAAGACCATGCAATCCAGCTGGTGAAGGAAGCAAGAGAGCTTTGCAGCACAGGCAAGCTCCGACTGCAGCAAGAATGTCCTAGCCACAATCCCAAAAGATGTGAAGAAAGAACTGGAAATAGAGTGCCTACAAGAATTCTTCTGGACTGATTCAAGGGTTGTCCTTGGGTAGATCAACAACGAAGCCAGAAGATTTCACGTGTTTGTTGCAAATCGTGTAGAACGTATCAAACAAAGCACAGAGTCTACACAATGGAGGTATGTGGCTTCGGAAGAGAATCCAGCCGACCACGCCTCCTGAGGTCTCACAGCAGAGCAACTGGTATCCTCTAACTGGTTCACAGGCCCAGCCTTCCTTTGGCAGAAGGAGTTGCCAAGTGGAGAAGTCAAGGTGGGAGAGATTGCAAGTGACGACCCTGAACTTAAGAAGGTCCAGGTTCTCGACACCCAGGTCAAAGAAGTCAGGTCACTGCTAGATCGCCTACAAAAGTTCTCAGACTGGTCCAGAATGGTGAAAGCTATCGCCAGACTCCAGCGCCATGTGAAGGAAATCAAAGGTCTCAAGCCAAGGTCCTGTGAAGCCACCAGTTTAGAGGAAAGAAGAGAGGCAGAGCTGACCATAATCAAGAAGGTTCAAGAAGCAGCTTTCTCTCAAGAAATTCAGTTACTCCAGAGTCACAAGGAGACACCAGTCAAGGGCAGAGCCAACAAGTTGCACCGGTTAGGTCCATTCCTGGATGACCACGGTGTCCTCAGAGTTGGAGGCCGCTTAACTCATGCCGCTTTACACCCACAGGTGAAGCACCCAGTGGTTCTTCCAAAAGACAGTCATGTGTCGAAGTTACTCGTCAAGCACTATCATGAAAGAGTGCACCATCAAGTACGAGGGATGACCATGAATCGATCCAATGGCATATGGATACTCGGCTGTAGCAAAGCAGTATCATCCCATATCTACAAGTGCACTAAGTGCAGGAAGTTCAGAAGATGCACTGAACAGCAGAGAATGGCAGACCTCCCAGAGGACCGAATGGAAACAGCCCCTCCATTCACCTACTGCGGGATGGACTGTTTTGGACCATTCTATATAAAGGAAGGAAGGAAAGAGTTGAAAAGTTACGGATTGATACTTACCTGCATGTGTTCCAGAGCGGTTCACATTGAGATGTTGGACGACTTGAGCACGGATGCCTTCATTAACGCTCTGCGTTCATTCATCGCCATTCATGGACAAGTACGCCAGCTAAGAAGTGATCAAGGGACAAACTTGGTCGGAGCAAGACGAGAGTTCTCCGAAGCACTAAAAGAGATGGATCAGGAAGAGCTCAAAGAGCTTGGATGTGAGTTCATCATGAACACCCCAGCTTCAAGTCACGTGGGTGGTGTCTGGGAAAGACAGATCCGCACCATAAGAAGTGTCTTGACGTCCATTCTAGAACAGTCAGCCACACAACTTGACTGCTCTTCTCTACGAACGTTCCTGTACGAAGTCATGGCGGTTGTAAACAGCAGACCTCTGACCACTGATTCTCTGAATGATTCATCCAGTCCAGAGCCTCTGACCCCAAACCACATCCTGACCATGAAATCTACAATCCTCGCTCCACCTCCTGGAAGGTTCGTCAATGAAGATCTCTACCTCCGCAAGAGATGGCGTAGAGTTCAACTCTTATCCAACCACTTCTGGACAAGATGGAAGAAGGAGTACCTCCTGAATCTCCAAAAGAGACAGAAGTGGACCAAAGATCGCAGGAACGCAAAGGTCAATGATATTGTACTCCTGCAAGATGATGCAACGCCACGTAACCAGTGGAGGATGGCTAAGGTCATCGAAGTGTATCCAGGAAAGGATGGGAGAGTGCGAAAACTCAAGTTGCTCGTCAGTGAGTCAACCCTTGATGAGAAAGGAAAACGTATCTCCAAACCTGTCCACCTGGAAAGACCCATCCATAAGACGGTGACGCTGGTGGAAGCAGACTGAAGACCGAAGACCCAGTCTCTCTCTTCTCTCTATTGTTCTCTCGCTATATTTCTCTCTACCTTTCTCTGTCTCCCTGCAGGTGCAGTCTGGTGACCATCCCTGGGGAGGCCAAGGACCAAGTTATAGTTTAGTTGTGTTTATTTTATGCAGTACTAAATAACTATAAGAAACCATATGCAGTGATATGTTTTGGTGGGAGTATAACTGCCTCTGTGTCAGTCAGTACTTTAATTTTGGTTACTATTTACATTAGGAGTTTTGGTTCCTACCTTCCTCCAGTCAGATGAATGGGGCGGAACGAATTAGCGGCAACGCAATGTTTCCACCCAGCCGCATTTGAGCGTTGCACACACAGTAAAAGCAGACGTCAGTTCTGAACACTAGCCACAGTGTTGCTGTAAAGAGTTTACTATTAAAATTGCTATAAAGTCCGTGAATTTGAGCAATAATTCCCTCCTTGTAAATGTATGCAGCTAATAAGTTCTCACGGTGTGAATAAATTCATCAGTAATTTACAAGAACGTGTTGCTGTCCATCCGTATACATCTGAGGGAGTTATAGTTAGGGTTAGGGTTAGTAGCCCGGTCGGTGGATTTACCTACCCGGTCGGTGTATTTAGCGCCCCGGTCGGTGGATTTAGCGACCTAGTCCGTGGATTTAGCGTCCCGGTCGGTGGATTTAGCGTCCCGGTCGGTGGATTTAGCGTCCCGGTCGGTGGATTTAGCGACCCAGTCCGTGGATTTAGCGACCCAGTCCGTGGATTTAGCGTCCCGGTCCGTGGATTTAGCGTCCCGGTCGGTGATTTACCGGCCCGGTCGGTTGATTTAGCGACCCGGTCGCTGAAAACTACCGACCACGTTGCAACCCGGTTGTAGGTCACTAAATTATCTCGCCCTCTCTCGCTTCAGGGGAGGACCTGGATATGTTGCTTGGTGCGCACCTTTTTTTTAATAGGCCTATAAACATGACCAGGACTCTGACATGAACAAATAAATAGAACACTAGGTCTACAATGCAAGCCTTTCAGTGCTGCACATTAAATAGTTATCCCATTCAACAGTGCCATTTTTAAAAGCAATGATGAATAGATGGAGATCTATGACGGCAGATGTTCATGTATCAAGATATGCTGCACATCTCGTAGTCGCTCATGCAAGTGCAAGAGAAAAAAAAATAATAGCCTAGTAAAGAGAAAAGACGCCGGCGATGGCCGATCTCGTTTGCACCTGATAACTGCACAGCAAGCGTTTTATTGGAGCTACAAGCTCTGCTCCCACAACGTTACGTGAAAGCCTTGTGACGCGACGTAAACCAGCATGAGAGAGACGCAGGGACGTGCTGGCCATTGGGAAAAGCGGGACAACTCCCCAGCGGCCGGTTCATTCCTGGCCAAAATGTCGGCCTTCGTTCCATTTTGGGGGATGGGCGTCACTGTCGGGCAGAAACCTTGTATCTCCAAGTTTCAAATGTATAAATCTTTTCGCAAAGCAAAGCCCTGCTTCATCATACAATGCTGTTGCACAAAAGTAGTGAAAACAGCAGATCTATTTATAAATGCGACAAATCTCTGTCTGTATGTAATCCGCGTATCTCGAGAACCGTTCGTCCCACCGGCTTCAGATTCGGCACGCGCGTTCCCTGCCGCGGCGCGGAGTGCAGTGCCGGGCCGCGACTCGACCCGACCCGACGCGCGGTTTTCCCAAACCGGTGCAAAACGTTTCGGAATCTCCTTATGCAGAGCCTGTTCCGGAGGAAATCTGCGCAATCGCTGACTCATTGTGACATCACTTCATAAAAGGCTCTGACATCACGTATGCCACATGAGTGAATGGGTATAAATGGACACAGGCAAACAGATGGTCAAAACGGGTCACAGTCTTCAAAAGTGTTGCAAGTTCATTCAAAAGACAATCTTAGAACGAGTCAAGTTCGTTCAAGAGAAGAAGTTATGTTTCGGCTGTCTGAAGTCTGGCCATCGCTCCAAGGACTGTGGAGATAGAAACACCTGCGACACATGTGAGAAAAGACATCCAACTTGTCTTCATGATGACCGCCCCAAGGAAGAAAGGATGTCAACTAAGTCTAACAGAGCAAGGGACCGTGACAAGTCCAAAGAAAAAGAAAATGACCAGCCACAAGACCAAGCAGAAAGTCCATCACGTGAGGCGACAGCACTTAGAGTCATCCAGAATGTTGGGGACACTCATACATCCACAATAATTCCAGTGTGGGTGTCATCTACAGCTGAGCCAAACCGTGAAGTACTGGTGTATGCACTCCTCGATACACAAAGTAACTCAACCTTTATCCTCGAAGAGACAGCAAAGGCTCTCAATACAAAGAGTGAAAGAGTTCAGCTAAAACTTTCCACTCTTGCTTCAAGAAACACAGTCGTGTCCTGTCTGAAACTGACTGATCTGCAAGTAAGAGGATTCTATTCAGACAAGATAATCACTCTGCCAGTAACCTACTCAAGAGAGTTTATCCCTGCAGACAGAGACCATATTCCCACACCAGAGACAGCGAAGGCATGGCCTCATCTTGAACACATTGCAGATGAGATCGCTCCTCAACAAAGCTGTGATGTCGGCCTGTTAATTGGCTACAACTGTGCTCAAGCCCTCGTTCAAAACAAGTGGTGCCTGGTGAAGAACATCAGCCGTTTGCTCAGAAGACAGACTTGGGCTGGAGTGTGGTGGGATATGGTAACCCGTGTCTCAACTATGGAGATGCAATTGGAATGAGTCACCAAGTCATTGTGAAGCAAGTGATGACAGGTCTACCGTCTTCGTCAGATCTCACAAGTGAAGTGCATTATGTCTGTAGAACACAGATCAAAGAAGTGGTCTTACCTGCAGATGTCATGAAGATGCTGGAGTCTGACTTTGTTGAAAGAGGGTCAGATGCCAGCCCCATCTCTCAAGAGGATCTAAGGTTCCTGTCAAAAATGGAAAAGGGCATTAAGTTAAAGAGTGACGGTCATTATGAAATGCTGCTGCCATTCAAGAAGTAAAGGCCTAACTTACCTGATAACAAGATCTGCGCCATCCATCGTCTCAAGTGCCTAGAAAGGAAGATGAGAAGAAACGATCAGTACTGTAAAGACTACAAGAACTTCATGGACGAGACCATAGCCCACGGAGATGCAGAAAAGGTACCAGAGGAAGACATCCACAAAGCTCCAGCTTGGTACATCCCACACCATGGGGTGTATCATCCACAAAAGCCTGGGGAAGATACGTGTTGTCTTCAACTGCTCCGCCAAGTATCAAGGGACGTCCAGAGTTGACAAACACTCTACAGGGAGTACTGTATCGCTTCCGAAGAGGTCCGGTGGCAATCATATGTGACATAGAACGCATGTTCCACCAGTTCCATGTCAAGGCGGAAGACCAAGATTATCTACGGTTCCTTTGGTGGGAGAATGGAAATCTTGAAGTCCAACCTTCCATCTACCGGATGAAAGTCCACTTGTTTGGTGCAGCTTCGTCACCTGGCTGTGCCAACTATGGACTGAAGCACATCGCCGCCGAAGGGCAAGGCAACTTCAGTGAAGACACCATAAGGTTCATCCGACGGAACTTCTACGTTGATGACGGGTTGTTAAGTGTAACTTCTGAAGACCATGCAATCCAGCTGGTGAAGGAAGCAAGAGAGCTTTGCAGCACAGGCAAGCTCCGACTGCAGCAAGAATGTCCTAGCCACAATCCCAAAAGATGTGAAGAAAGAACTGGAAATAGAGTGCCTACAAGAATTCTTCTGGACTGATTCAAGGGTTGTCCTTGGGTAGATCAACAACGAAGCCAGAAGATTTCACGTGTTTGTTGCAAATCGTGTAGAACGTATCAAACAAAGCACAGAGTCTACACAATGGAGGTATGTGGCTTCGGAAGAGAATCCAGCCGACCACGCCTCCTGAGGTCTCACAGCAGAGCAACTGGTATCCTCTAACTGGTTCACAGGCCCAGCCTTCCTTTGGCAGAAGGAGTTGCCAAGTGGAGAAGTCAAGGTGGGAGAGATTGCAAGTGACGACCCTGAACTTAAGAAGGTCCAGGTTCTCGACACCCAGGTCAAAGAAGTCAGGTCACTGCTAGATCGCCTACAAAAGTTCTCAGACTGGTCCAGAATGGTGAAAGCTATCGCCAGACTCCAGCGCCATGTGAAGGAAATCAAAGGTCTCAAGCCAAGGTCCTGTGAAGCCACCAGTTTAGAGGAAAGAAGAGAGGCAGAGCTGACCATAATCAAGAAGGTTCAAGAAGCAGCTTTCTCTCAAGAAATTCAGTTACTCCAGAGTCACAAGGAGACACCAGTCAAGGGCAGAGCCAACAAGTTGCACCGGTTAGGTCCATTCCTGGATGACCACGGTGTCCTCAGAGTTGGAGGCCGCTTAACTCATGCCGCTTTACACCCACAGGTGAAGCACCCAGTGGTTCTTCCAAAAGACAGTCATGTGTCGAAGTTACTCGTCAAGCACTATCATGAAAGAGTGCACCATCAAGTACGAGGGATGACCATGAATCGATCCAATGGCATATGGATACTCGGCTGTAGCAAAGCAGTATCATCCCATATCTACAAGTGCACTAAGTGCAGGAAGTTCAGAAGATGCACTGAACAGCAGAGAATGGCAGACCTCCCAGAGGACCGAATGGAAACAGCCCCTCCATTCACCTACTGCGGGATGGACTGTTTTGGACCATTCTATATAAAGGAAGGAAGGAAAGAGTTGAAAAGTTACGGATTGATACTTACCTGCATGTGTTCCAGAGCGGTTCACATTGAGATGTTGGACGACTTGAGCACGGATGCCTTCATTAACGCTCTGCGTTCATTCATCGCCATTCATGGACAAGTACGCCAGCTAAGAAGTGATCAAGGGACAAACTTGGTCGGAGCAAGACGAGAGTTCTCCGAAGCACTAAAAGAGATGGATCAGGAAGAGCTCAAAGAGCTTGGATGTGAGTTCATCATGAACACCCCAGCTTCAAGTCACGTGGGTGGTGTCTGGGAAAGACAGATCCGCACCATAAGAAGTGTCTTGACGTCCATTCTAGAACAGTCAGCCACACAACTTGACTGCTCTTCTCTACGAACGTTCCTGTACGAAGTCATGGCGGTTGTAAACAGCAGACCTCTGACCACTGATTCTCTGAATGATTCATCCAGTCCAGAGCCTCTGACCCCAAACCACATCCTGACCATGAAATCTACAATCCTCGCTCCACCTCCTGGAAGGTTCGTCAATGAAGATCTCTACCTCCGCAAGAGATGGCGTAGAGTTCAACTCTTATCCAACCACTTCTGGACAAGATGGAAGAAGGAGTACCTCCTGAATCTCCAAAAGAGACAGAAGTGGACCAAAGATCGCAGGAACGCAAAGGTCAATGATATTGTACTCCTGCAAGATGATGCAACGCCACGTAACCAGTGGAGGATGGCTAAGGTCATCGAAGTGTATCCAGGAAAGGATGGGAGAGTGCGAAAACTCAAGTTGCTCGTCAGTGAGTCAACCCTTGATGAGAAAGGAAAACGTATCTCCAAACCTGTCCACCTGGAAAGACCCATCCATAAGACGGTGACGCTGGTGGAAGCAGACTGAAGACCGAAGACCCAGTCTCTCTCTTCTCTCTATTGTTCTCTCGCTATATTTCTCTCTACCTTTCTCTGTCTCCCTGCAGGTGCAGTCTGGTGACCATCCCTGGGGAGGCCAAGGACCAAGTTATAGTTTAGTTGTGTTTATTTTATGCAGTACTAAATAACTATAAGAAACCATATGCAGTGATATGTTTTGGTGGGAGTATAACTGCCTCTGTGTCAGTCAGTACTTTAATTTTGGTTACTATTTACATTAGGAGTTTTGGTTCCTACCTTCCTCCAGTCAGATGAATGGGGCGGAACGAATTAGCGGCAACGCAATGTTTCCACCCAGCCGCATTTGAGCGTTGCACACACAGTAAAAGCAGACGTCAGTTCTGAACACTAGCCACAGTGTTGCTGTAAAGAGTTTACTATTAAAATTGCTATAAAGTCCGTGAATTTGAGCAATAATTCCCTCCTTGTAAATGTATGCAGCTAATAAGTTCTCACGGTGTGAATAAATTCATCAGTAATTTACAAGAACGTGTTGCTGTCCATCCGTATACATCTGAGGGAGTTATAGTTAGGGTTAGGGTTAGTAGCCCGGTCGGTGGATTTACCTACCCGGTCGGTGTATTTAGCGCCCCGGTCGGTGGATTTAGCGACCTAGTCCGTGGATTTAGCGTCCCGGTCGGTGGATTTAGCGTCCCGGTCGGTGGATTTAGCGTCCCGGTCGGTGGATTTAGCGACCCAGTCCGTGGATTTAGCGACCCAGTCCGTGGATTTAGCGTCCCGGTCCGTGGATTTAGCGTCCCGGTCGGTGATTTACCGGTCCGGTCGGTTGATTTAGCGACCCGGTCGCTGAAAACTACCGACCACGTTGCAACCCGGTTGTAGGTCACTAAATTATCTCGCCCTCTCTCGCTTCAGGGGAGGACCTGGATATGTTGCTTGGTGCGCACCTTTTTTTTAATAGGCCTATAAACATGACCAGGACTCTGACATGAACAAATAAATAGAACACTAGGTCTACAATGCAAGCCTTTCAGTGCTGCACATTAAATAGTTATCCCATTCAACAGTGCCATTTTTAAAAGCAATGATGAATAGATGGAGATCTATGACGGCAGATGTTCATGTATCAAGATATGCTGCACATCTCGTAGTCGCTCATGCAAGTGCAAGAGAAAAAAAAATAATAGCCTAGTAAAGAGAAAAGACGCCGGCGATGGCCGATCTCGTTTGCACCTGATAACTGCACAGCAAGCGTTTTATTGGAGCTACAAGCTCTGCTCCCACAACGTTACGTGAAAGCCTTGTGACGCGACGTAAACCAGCATGAGAGAGACGCAGGGACGTGCTGGCCATTGGGAAAAGCGGGACAACTCCCCAGCGGCCGGTTCATTCCTGGCCAAAATGTCGGCCTTCGTTCCATTTTGGGGGATGGGCGTCACTGTCGGGCAGAAACCTTGTATCTCCAAGTTTCAAATGTATAAATCTTTTCGCAAAGCAAAGCCCTGCTTCATCATACAATGCTGTTGCACAAAAGTAGTGAAAACAGCAGATCTATTTATAAATGCGACAAATCTCTGTCTGTATGTAATCCGCGTATCTCGAGAACCGTTCGTCCCACCGGCTTCAGATTCGGCACGCGCGTTCCCTGCCGCGGCGCGGAGTGCAGTGCCGGGCCGCGACTCGACCCGACCCGACGCGCGGTTTTCCCAAACCGGTGCAAAACGTTTCGGAATCTCCTTATGCAGAGCCTGTTCCGGAGGAAATCGGCGCAATCGCTGACTCATTGTGACATCACTTCATAAAAGGCTCTGACATCACGTATGCCACATGAGTGAATGGGTATAAATGGACACAGGCAAACAGATGGTCAAAACGGGTCCTATGACAACAGGTATAATGGGGTTTGCATTAAAGGGGGAACCGGCACAGACAGATACAGAGATCTCCATAATGGGCATAAATGGACACAACAGATGGTCAATACGGGTCCTACAGAGATCTCCATATATGGGCATAAAATGGACGCAGACAGACAGATAACTCCATATATGGGCATAAATGGACACAGGCAAACAGATGGTCAAAACGGGTCCTACAGAGATCTCCATATATGGGCATAAAATGGACGTAGACAGACAGATATCTCCATATATGGGCATAAATGATGGTCAAAACAGATCCTATGAGGGGCATTCATTCCCTATTTACATTGTTCCCGAGTTGGCCAGGGCGCCGACTAGACCTTCTAGTTTTTAAAATGATAAATACAAAACAAAAGGTTTTGGACATACAAGGTTTCCACCCGACAACGACGAAATATAACTCATGTACAGTATTGGCCCACTGGCTTTTCATGATCTGAAATTGCAAATCTTTGAGTAGCAGCAGCGCTATAGAGAGAGATCTCTCTCTATAGCCGCAATGAGGGCCTCTCCAACTCTTTTTCCTGGGCTGAATCGGGCCCAGCACTTCCCTGTAGAGACAGACAGATGAGATGATCTACTCACTGTATGCTGCTGCGGAGATTCCGAGAGTTTAACGTGCCGTATTTCCAAAGTGTGTTCTTGTTTAAGTCACAGCATGGTTTAAATATCCTATCGTAAATATGAACTGTGGCCAATGTATCGTTTTTAATCCACGTGGGTCCGTGTTTACTTAGTTACACTAGAGTTTCGAACAGCATAACAAGTGTCATGGCAGCTGGGTTAAGACTGACTTCCTCTAAAATCAGATTTCAAAATAAGAGACACTTGTAATGATTAGTCAACACACTACTTTTATTTTTAGGTCTACTTACAGGACGTACGTGTTAAAGTGCAGTAAGTGACGCCAGAGCTAGGGTCTGACGCTAAATAAATAAATAAAGTTACCGGCAGCAGTACGCAAAAGCGCTTCACGTTGTCTGATCCGGTACGCAATATCGCTGCGTTTTAAAGAGAAAAGAAGAGCTTAAACACAACTTTGCTAGTGTTGATAGGTTTTCCACGACAAGTTGTGATGACATGCATGCAGCAAGAGAGGCGACGCGTCTATAATGTGAGCTTGTAGATTAAATGTTTTTGACAGAGCTTGAGCGTTTGTGAGAGTGAGTGAGAGAGAGAGAAGAGACCCCGTCACCGGTGCTGCTACTCACTAAATAATTTCGGGTCGGGGAGCCCTCCCGAACCGAAATTAGTTAGGCTCCTCATTAGAGTGTGAATCGAAACTTATGGTTACCAGTGCTGGTTCTAGGACTCAGGTGGTCCTATGAGAGATTATTTTAGGTGGCCCCACACTGACGACATTTGAATGACAGGTGTTTGTTTGATTGATTGAAGACTTTATTAGAAGTTTGCATAGGAAAAGGTTCAGTTTTATGACACAAGGTCAACTAAAAGGAGATCCTAGAAAAGCACTTGGCATATTTCCACAGGAAACCATCGAAGTATCTCATATAACATTGAATGACAGACGGATAGAACACAGTACTATGCAGTAGATATAGTCAGGAAGAAAAAAAATAATAATAAAAATTAAAGAATACAAAAAACTGTGCAAAAATATATACAGTAGGTAAATACAAAGAGGGGTCAGGGGAGGCTGGGCTAGGTTTGTTATTGCCAGTTGTGAACGGCTGCCGCCTGTAAGTGGTTTTTCAGGGCGATTTTAAAGGATGCTAGGGAACCACACTCCTTTAAGGCCTTCGGTAAGGCTTTCCACATTTTGGTAGTATAGCAGAAGAACGAGTTTGACCCTTTGTTTGAGTTGACTTTGGGTTGAACGTGATCTGTGGCGCTGCCTCTGGTGTTGTAATTGTGGACGTGCTTAACCTTTATAAAGTATGTTGACAGGTACAAGGGTATCTTAGTGGTGCAATGTTAGGTTAGCCCTGGTGGCCTCAGCACATTGATTCATTACTGAGCAGCTGTGTGACTGGCAGCTCACAACACACACAGTCATAACCACTGCAGCACCAGATCTACATGTTATTGTGGAGGCTTATTGACAGCCAGGCCAAGAGGGAAGCTGGGGATTATGGGAAAATCTTCTCCCTGTGATGTGGCCCTGCTTAGTGGTTATGGCCCCAAGCGACCACTGATATTGCTTATGTCCTGAACTGAACTGGCCCTGATTAACACCACCACATTAACAGATAAAACGACTTTAACTTTTGTTCATTTCTTTTAATGAAATTCAGAATGACTTGTTCTACTGAATCTCTTCTTGTGCCTCCTAACATTTTACCCAGAAAACGATGGTTTGGAGATGAAAAGTGATGAGTCATCACATTTCACAGATTTGTGGGCGTTTTCTGGGGCCATTTGTAGCCCAAGTAATGTTTTTTTTGTGCAAAAATGCTTGTAATCGATTCAGCATCATGACAAACCCCTAGTTAGACCCCTCACATCCTACTTACTTAAATCCCCCCCAAAAAAAAATAATAATAATAATAGAAAGTCGATGGGAGCCCAACTTGATTTGGTAGTGAATGTTGGCGACTCGGGCGCCCTAGCTAAATCATTAGGTCGCAGTTAACTAAGAAAACCGGCACATCTTGTCCACGTATCTCTGTATGTCACTGACACATCACTGTGACATGCCAGGTCTATTGGTTTGTCACTCTGACATCACACTCTGACATCACTGTGATGTCACACTAACAGAATCCCTTTTCTGCCCATATATGGAGTTCCCTGATGTCATCAATTTTAAGCCCTCATCTAACAGGACTTGATATGGGAATGCCCATATATGGAGGCCACATTGGCCACATACCACACATAGAATCCATATATGGCCAAGACAAATGGCCAAGACAGCCCATAACTGTGTGGCTGGTTATACAGACAGGGATCTCCATGTATGGGCATGAAAGGGTATGTCATAGACATCTTTCACCTATTGATTAACTGAGTAAACATATTTGGGCTCTCACAGCATATCTCCATATACGGTACATGGATCTCCATATATGAGTACCAGGGGTCTCCAAATATGGGTAAATGGTCCGATATACATCACTGGCCAGATGGCAAAGGATTGGCGCAACCTCGCCCTTTAGGGCGAGGTCGCATGTAGCCCTGAGGCGTCTTACTAGTATGCATTAAATATTTTTGCAAGTAAATATAGTATTGTGTATACTTTTCTTTTTTATCTATTTAAAAGCGTGTGTCACCGCGTCATGTTGTGAGCTTGTAGATCAGCTATCTTCACATAACGTAAATAGGGGTTGAACTGATTTTGATGCTATATCAGGTCATGTTGGCTGGGGACCCCCCATGGATACTACTCACGGACCCTGGGGGCCCCCGGACCCCACTTTGAGAACCTCTGCCATAGGCCTAAATCTTATCAAACCACTTTACTGATAAATACTGTAGGCCTACAGGAAAGGTGGGCACTAAGGAAATCTGGGCCCTCTTTTTTATGGGAATACTGGGCACTACAAAGACTGGGCACTAGAGCAGAGTGGGCACTAGGAAGAGTGGGCACTAGGGAAATGTGGGCACTATAGAAGACTGGGCACTTTTGGAGGAGAATAGTGGGCACTTAACAGCATAAACACAACTCTATCCGTGCCAGATGCCAAAATGGCTCCCAAGGTAGATATGCCAGGATTTTGTATGTTTTTCTTTACTATGCAATGAACATTTTATACAAATTTCCCACAGAAACAGACACAGTTGTTGTGATTCAGCGGCAAAAATAATTTTGTCAATCAGACAAATGGTTCCAGAGATAGAGCTGTTTGAATAAAAAAAAGTGTCCATCTAGAATGAACACACATTTTCTCAATTAGCTAAACGAGGGAGCCAACACACAAACAGAGAAAAGCATCTCTCTGATCTCAGGTCATTTTGACAAAAAAAAAAAATGGCACCCAGGGCTTTTGAAAAAAGACGTCATTGAGACGTCATTGGCATTGAATGAGTTTTTAACACATGACATCATATATGACAATGGTTCACACTTAGAACTTTAGAACAGTGGTTTAGTGGGTGAACTACTCCTTTAATGACACCATGTTGTGTGTCATCCTATAGAAGCAGAGAAGGAGAGAAGGAGAGCTGGACGTTCCAGAGACAACATGAGCGACCAGGAAGAGGAGAGCAACTCTGAGAGGATAGAGATGGAGGAGACGACCCCACTTCAACATGCTGGAGACACCAGGGAGGAGAAGCTGCTGCCCCATCCTCCACCAGAGGGTGGAGACACCAGGGAGGAGGGGCTCAGCGAGGAAGACCACCACCAAGATGAAGGACTCACCAATAGCAACACATCTCCATCTGAACAGAAGGAGGAGGAGGTGGGTTATTTAATAATAACTTTAATATTAAACTCTATGTCACACATGGTCAACAGGCGGCCCGGGGGCCAGATGCGGCCCCCACCCTCACTTAATGCCAGGGCCAGATTAACCCTGTGTGGTGCCCCAGGGCGACCAAGTTCAAGTGCCCCCCACGCCGGGTCGGCCGCGGTAGCCTCGCGGGCCAAGGCCGCCTCATTCACGGCTGCAGCGCCGGCGGCTGCGCCGCTGGTGGAATCGCATCTTGCTTTATGCCACGCTTTTTTTTTTTGTCTTTTTGCACAACCGCTTAACTGTTTTCTCCTTCTCATGTTGAATTATTGTTTACACTGAAATGCCGCCAAAATAGCTGGGCATTGTGGGCACAGGTCAGGATACAGGAAGCGTGGGAGCACACATTTGGGAGGGGAGGGGCACATGCAGGTGACAGGTCCTGTCAGTGAATGAATGGCTGAATCATGTGAAAGCACAGTGGGAACTAGGCTACTTTTCTTTACATTATAGGCCTACAAACACATGTATAAAAAATACTATAAATATATACATTGTACCACAACCTGTAGAGTTTTTGAGCGGTGCTAACCGCTCCTATAGACCGCTTTTTTAACCAAAACTATGATGTCACAAATGATGATGACATGAGTTCGCTAGACCAATGAAACACTTCTGATTCTGTTGATCTGTCCATGATGTCATAGTCACAGCACACTAGTCTAAGTGGGAGCAGTTCGTGTGGGCAAATGGGCGGGCGCGGCGAGTCAGTCCGCAAGTCTCCAGCCAATAGCATGTGTTCTCCTCCCCCCCACCCCCCTCTGCTCCTCCTCCTCCTCCCCCTCGCTCAACGAACGCAGCTGCGTCATGACGTCAACACATTCCGTGCAACGCCCCTCTGCACTCTGATTGGTTAGGGAAAATCTACACTTCCTCCAACAGTGATTCTAATGGGAACGCCAAGGCTTCATTTTCTTCCAAGCGCCTAATGAAGCCTGGGTTTCCGAGGCTATAGTCACAGAGGCACTTGATTGGTTCACCCTGATTTAGAACGCGTTTAGGCCGCGTAAAATACGTCATAACGAGTTTAGGCCGCATAAAATACGTCATAACGCGTTTAGGCCGCGTAAAATAGTCATAAAAAATTATTGAGCGGTGCTAACCTTGAATTTCAAAATTATATTAGATGAATATCACTTATAAGCGATAAAATAACCACACTTTTAGACAGACTGTGGAAAATCTTACAGGTTATAAATGATAGGCAGCTAATACAAGTTTAAAATACAAATGAACAGACTTTGAAAAACTAAAATATTCATCTTCTGGCCTCTTCTCGCCTCTCTGGAGGTAAATAAGGTCACTTATCATTACACTATGACACTCTTAGAAGCTACAATCCGTAGCTTGGTCAACTAACTGATGAGAAATGACAATAAAGACTTATATAGTCTGAGCAGACCTCTAGACTGACACCATACACAACAAAAAGAATATTGCCATGCATGCCTATCAACACTGATTTGCGCAGGAATTAGTTTGCACCGCTCACTTCGCACGGGTGCGATTTTTTTTTTCACCCTTAAAATGGACACAACATATTTGAACAATATGCTTTAAATATGCCACAAGACCCTGGACCCAAACCAAGCCATTTTCATCTTCTAAGTGTTCCCCCAGCAGCCAAAACAACCCCATTCTGCCAGATTTTAAATAGACATTTTTGTTTTGCTCACAAGCTAATCCAGGCTAACAGAGAAATTATATCACAGATTCATCAAAAATGGAGCAAATGCTCTAATTCCAAGGTCGAGTTGCTGTCTAACCCTTGCCAACATGACCATGACAACTTTGGCGTTTTTAATCCACTGATTGATTTTATATGATTTTTATATGGGGCCTCAAAGAGCTAAGCAGCAGACCATATCACCATAATAAATATATGAACCATTTCTCAAATGATCTCATCACAACCTCGAGTTCTTATCTAAGCCTTGCCAACTGGTAAATGTAAACTTTGGTGTGTTTGATTAAGATTTATTTCTGTGAAGCCTCCTCCTCCTCCTTCTAATGTAGGCTATGGGGCTCCACATACAGCTAAGCCAGTGGCAGACATTATGCAAGTTTAATAAATAAAACATGTACCTGATGCTCCCCTGATCCATTTCGAGTTGTTGTTTAACCCTCAGCTTAAAAAAAAAAGAATCTTCAAAAATATATATATATATTTTTTTCCAAAATCGTTTTGTGCCCCATTGGCATGTGTGCCCCAGGGCGCATGCCCCACGAGGACTATGGTAAATCCGGCCCTGCTTAATACGGCCCGCAGGTTAATATCAGAATACTGATATATTATTGATTTCAGCTGTTACAATTCTAAACATGCAAACATGACCCGCCTTAATTACTTCAGTCTATACTAGTAGCTTAACTCTTTCGTAGTGTCGGGCCGAGGAGCCCGAAGATATTTCTATGTCTTTCACTGCTGGCTTCTCCTACCTGTTAACGCGGGCGCTCATCCAGTTCCCATCGTGCGTGGATCGGACACTGCTATGCATCGTGTGCGTATTCCATCAGCTTCTCAAATCCGTTTAAATTTTTTCAATTGATCAATAAGTTCTCCGTCTGTAAGCCGCGGTGTTCACACAGAAAGCTAACGGGCCAAAATAGAGGACGGACCATCAGCTTCCGGTTAACGGGCTCAATGATAAGTGGTCCGCTCAATAATGTGTCCGTGTAGAAACCGATCACGGAGCATTAGTTCTGGCCTATTTTAGTTCCGCTTCGATAATTTTTTTTTTTTAATTAAAGCTTATTAAATCTTCGGGTTCCTCGGGCATGGCAGAGAAGGGGGTACAAAGGGGTAGTTTTTTGGCAGAGGATGAGTTAATGACTAGTGTCCATTGTCCAATGTATTTGTATTTAAGTTAATATAAGTTAAGAACATATAAATGCATTTAAAATGTAATAAAAATGCTAATTTTCAGGATTCAAATTAAATGTTAAATGTTTCACACTATGACGCGTTTTGAGCTTATAGATCGGCTACTTTTGCTCTGTTTGGCTGTATGCAATGTGGCCCTCTGGAGTGAGTGTGAACATATAGTTGTCCTCTCCATCAACAAAGTTGCTCCACCCCTGCTCTATGTAGAACTTTAACCAAGAACCAAAACATCTGCATGTAAACAAATGAAACATGTTCTTTATGAAGAGATTTACAGAGATATCTGCACTTTCCAACACGTTTGGTCATCTTCATTTTAACGTCTACTCAGGCTTTTGAGTTTCACTCCAGACCAGGGGTCTTCAACAGGTGGTCTGGGACAGACATCCTAAAATGTTATATAGACATAATAACACATCATAACCTGTGTCTAATATGTTTTCAGATATGGAGACCACAAGACTTCAAGAAAAGAGAGTGCAACACCTTCATAGAAGATTCTTCCAGGTAAACTAACCAGTTTCTGTTTCCTTGCTCCATGATATCAAACATATAATTTTCCAAATGTCTGTCTGTCTGTCTGTCTGTCTGTCTGTCTGTCTGTCTGTCTGTCTGTCTGAGTGAGTGTCTGTCTGTCTGTCTGTCTGTCTGAGTGAGTGTCTGTCACAGCGTTTCTCCTCAGTGGCTGGAGCAATTGATCTGAAATCGCATCACCATTAGCATATGAACACACCTGACATAACTGTGAAGCCCGTTTGTCACTTTCACAAATCATATGCTGTATATTAGCATTTTTATGGTGTATCTATATCTATTCTGCATCTAGCTTGAGGCATATCTATTCTGCATCTAGCATGAGGCAACATGTTTAACCGTGTGTGTGTGTGTGTGTGTGTGTGTGTGTGTGTGTGTGTGTGTGTGTGTGTGTGTGTGTGTGTGTGTGTGTGTGTGTGTGTGTGTGTGTGTGTGTGTGTGTGTGTGTGCGGGCGGGCGGGCGGGCGGGCGGGCGGGCGGGGGGTCGTTTGTCTTGCCCTGTTACAGATTTTGTCCAAAAATCATGCAGATCGGTACACAGTATCTTGATGCGTCGTTCTATATCCTAATAACAGTCCAGTAAAAGACGAGTTACACAGGAGCAACAGTCAGCTATAAAAACTCAGCATGTTTTATTGATTACACAGGGTAAATTCCCCACATGAATATATGAATATCTGAATAGCAAATGCATGAAAGTAAAACAAAGTACGAGCCTGAAGTTTCACAACGTAGAGTACATTGCATCCACCGCAAGCTGCAAATCAGTGCCCAATTAAAACCAGACGTTTCAGTTGTTCACAGGAGAGATCTCTGAAGGACCCCTTATCTGCAACTCTATATATCATTCTAACAGCAGCGGCCCTCCTTTCTCTGATTGGCCGGCAGTGCTCAAGGAACACTCTAAAGAAAGATAGTTGTTTTAGGCTTAAAGGAATAGTTCACACATTTTCACATTAATCCCTCCTTGATCACTCTTTAGTGATCACTCAGTTAAAGAAATGTTGAACACAGTTTTTAATCATTTCATGTAACATGCTGAGTTTTGAACAACAAATCAAGGTCCATTATTTATGAGCTAGGTGAGCAGAGGAAACCCTTTTAGGCAAAACTCTTACACTAGGGTTTTTTTGTTTGTTTTTTGTTTTTCCCCTACCATTCGGACGCTGCTCACATCATTTGGACCATTATTGACATCCATGGAAATTCATACAACAAGCTTTACTGAATACAATGGCATATAAATGTGTAACATTGAATTGCATATAAATGTGTACATTAAGTTGCATAATGTGTAACATTGAATATATTTCTTTATTGCATCTTCTGAGAGACGGGTCTTTTGCTGCGTCCCAGGAATTGATTCCGTACCCCGACAATCCAAATTTCACCCACTGCCACTAAATAGTTTACATGGCAATGAGATGAAAGAACTATCGGGAGGTTCCCCTTCCAGGACACAACTAGACCCACCCCTCCTATTTGTATCCTTCACCCTCCATCGGACTTGATGGAGTGGTGATGCGTGCGATCTTGAGGTCAAGTTGTGGGTCGGGGAATGCTCTAAAGGGGCCCTCTGTGTATAGCTATTCATTTAATCACATTCTGTGTGCCAAGGGAGTATTGGGCATAATGTGCCAAAAAATATCTAAGGAGATGAGGATATCCCTGGGAAAATATCTGTTGTTTCTTGACATACATGCATCTATCCCATAGTAATGTTGCATCTGTTTATTATACATAAGTGTGTTATGCCCCTCCTAGATAAAAATAAACTTGTGTAGGATTGTAAAGTGTGTTCGAGCCATTGCTTGTTCAGTGGGATCTGGGAGTGCGGTTACTATGATAGGGGTGCTTAAATGCCATGTCGTAACCTTTGAGTGGCCTATTAGTCCAGTCATTTTAGGCCAAAATTTGTCCAAACCTAGAACAAATTGCAATAGTAGCAAACTCAACTGATTTTGTATCCTCAATATGTCCTTAGTGAGGGAAAAAAAGTCCCAAGGAATCCCACCGGGGCAAAGTTTTGAAAACGACCTATCTACCTTCACTTACTATACACTACAATATAAAGGAAAAAATGACTGAAAAAAGATCTGCTTTAAGTGGGATATGAGGGGTCAAACTAGGGGTTTTTAATTATTCTGAATCCATTGCAAGCATTTGTTTTGCATGAAAAACATTCCTTGGGCTAAAAACGGACCCCAAAAGACTGAAAATTGATGAAAATTGATGAAAATTGACGTTTTGAGTGGCCATTTCTGGCCCAAGGAATGTTTTTCGTGCAAAACAAATGCTTGCAATGGATTCAGAATAATTAAAAACCCCTAGTTTGACCCCTCACATCCCACTTAAAGCAGATTTTTTTCAGTCATTTTTTCCTTTATATTGTAGTGTATAGTAAGTGAAGGTAGATAGGTCGTTTTCAAAACTTTGCCCCGGTGGGATTCCTTGGGACTTTTTTTCCCTCACTAAGGACATAATGAGGATACAAAATCAGTTGAGTTTGCTACTATTGCAATTTGTTCTAGGTCTAACCCTAAAATGACTGGACTATATGGGCTGTGTCTTGGAGCTCTAAACCTAGGTGGTATGTAGTCCAGACACACATCCTTCATGGCTGCCCACATGTTGCTAGCAGTAGGAATTGCAGGATCCTGAATGTTCCCATTCCTGTTATCTCTGTCATAAGGATTATGACGCAAGTATGTATTGCCCTCGAATAAGATTGCCCCATTTAGACTTATGCGAGTGTATTCCACGCACCTAGTACGTGTTAATGTCTCGAGTGTGGCCACTTTCTGATCCTTTTTCCAGTTTGTGTCAGTTTTGGATGCTAGCCAGCAGCTTTTACAAGGAGAAGTATGTGGAGTCAGTGTTATGACATGTACAAGCTCCTGTTCTTGTTCACACCATCTCTCAAAGAACAGGGGACCAAACTGGTGTCTTAATCTGCCTTTAAGTATTGGCCGCTTTGTCATGTATGTTGCCTTGTAGCCCACATATGTGTGTGTATCTGTCCTTTGTTGTAGGAAGTTTAAGTAGTTGGGTGGCTGCCACTCGTATCTTTTGGGGTCTGCTGTTCCAGCCAATGTGGAAGGATCTACAAAATTTAACTCTGCCTCGTCCTTCAGCCATTTGAACACAATTGTATTGCTAGGCGTTTCACATAGGGTGAACTCTCTTCCTGCCTCAAGCTGTTTTTTGTGCATATGCATCATATTGAAAAGAAGTCTTGATGTTTCTAATCCCATATCAAATTGTTTATGCCAAAACTCTTGAGAGCGCAGGGAAAGCCAATCAATAAATACTTTAGATTTTTCAAAAATCCCTAAGTCTCTTGCTTGTGTCATGTATTCAAAGAATGTTTTTCCAAAAGATGTCTCATGAGCCATTTGTGAGAATGTTAATAATTCAGGGGAATGTGTGGCTATCTTTCTAGTTCTCCAATCAGTAATTGTGCTCTCTTCTTCATCCCCCTCCTTCATCCCCCTCCTTCCTCTGCATTGTTGAGCCATCTAAAAGGAACAAAACATCATACTGTATGAATAGTGTGAGAACTGAAGGTTTTGTCTGTTATCTTTCAATAGCATACAGGGAGTAAAGATAAAGCTGAAAATTCACTCCCACTTTTGGCTCATGATCTCCTTGTTTTTAGTTTCCTTTCTCCCCAATTAAAATCTTACTGACAGAGAAGAGAGGTCAGTCTAACTGTTTTGGCTGTCCTGAAATGACAGTGCTGTGCAGATGCAATTGTATGTCTATTTGTACAGCCTACCTCCTTATATTTGTACATATGTACAAATATACTACCTTATTGCCAGTAAGTCATACAATTCTGCAGGTGGGGCAGTGGGAGTTGTTGTCAGCAAAAGGATCTCAGCCTGACCTGCAGTGAAAGAGCGCATATTTCTGTTCACACAGCAGCGAATGATAGGAGGGACACAACACAAGAACAGTGCTGCAGGAATCAAGATCGGAAGAACCACACTGGCGACCCAGGCCATCCATGAAGCCCCCCACCCTGAGAACCAAGACCACGGGTCTGAGGCCGGGGGAGGCGGTGCGATGGAATCAATCATGGCCTTAGAATGAGCCAGCAAAGAAGTCACATTGTCAGTTTCATCAGGAATAAAGAATGTGCAATGTCCACCAAGCATCTTACACATGCCACCCTCCTTGGCCGTGACCAAATCCAAAGTTTGTTTAAGCATGTATATGGCATCACGCTCGTGGTTGACCTCACCATTCAAGAATGCAGTCGCATGGTCAGTATCTGTCAAGGCCGCTTTCAAGTCCAGTAATTCAGACGCAACTGTGTTGATTTTACGATACACATCAGGCAGACCTATCTGGGGAATGATAGAGTATCCCACACTAGTCCCCACATCAGTCCACGGCTCAGTGAAACGGTACCCAGGGTACTTATCCTTCAATTGTTCCATAAGACTGAGGCTAGGATCAGATGTGGGTGGAGAGCTAAATGAACGTTTGGAAATGTGATGTGCCACCTGACTAGAGGGTCCATGTTTGAATGCAAGGGTGTAATCCTGGGTGTATGTTCCACCGTTCACTTCCACAGAGTAACGACCTACATCTGTGGCAAAAACTGGTCGGACAATCAATGTACAAGTACCAGTGTCGAGATGTGCACGGTTCTTTAAGCCACCATAGTAATCAATCTCAATGCCTAAACGCATGTCCCATTCAGCTATGTTATTTGGGCCACGCTTCCACACACACCTGGTGAGTGGTGTTGTATCCGGGGCAGACACTGAAAAGGTGAAAGAGTCAGGCAGTAACTCAGATCTGACCAGAGGCGCTGCATAAAGCGGCATGTACTTCAGCCCAGTGTTGAGTATGGCTGGATAGCAGCACCCAGACCACTGTTGTGGCAAGGTATGATAAGCTGTGTCACCACAAACCCATGCCACCCCCGGGAAAGTTTGATTTGTGACATCATCACCCCGAAAAGGGCAAGAGAATCTGATTGTCTTGAACAAACATTCCAAAGATCCGCGTGCATACGTGTTCATGTAAACATTTTCACGGCACACTGACATCCCCACATTCCCAATTTTTCTCTTTATTTCACGGCAAAGGCAGGTTTGTCCTACTTGTTTATGGACTTTAACCGTCAACATGTGTGTGAGCTTCTCATGTTTAGGGAGGCATTTTACTAAGGTCTTCCAGCTGTCTATGTTGTAGAGAGAATCCTCATAGTCATCACGGTGCTGAAGAGAGAATGGCAAACTAAGGAACTGCAACATTTCTTTAGGGATGGGGCAGATCCTATCTGACAGGAATCCCTCAAGGTCCCCAGTGGACAATGGGATCATGCGTACACGAGCATTCATGGGAAGGCCCACCCATGCTGCCTCGTTACTATGAGACCTGGCATGCAGTAAACCTGTCGCACAGGCCAGATTCCCTTGACAACGAGCAATGGCTGTGTGTGCACGTGCATGTCCGAGCGCTGTTTCTGTGTAGCTATCTAAGTCCCCACTAAGCCACACATCCACCCCCTCCTCCTCTGTATTCAGCAGTCTTTCTATACGGGACATTGAGGCCAAAGAAACAACTTCCACATTAAAGGTCGGTGAATATGAGTCTAGTCCCATCTTTTCTACAGAAGCAATGAAAGGCCCTGCATCAGTCAATTTAGTGTCAGCAATGATGACACCTAAGTTCCTTGTGTACAATGTCAATGTCACACTGGAATCTCGTCGGGTGGTACACACATCAGAGGGAAGGCGACCAGTATGAGCAAACACCTGGCAGGATTTGGTACATGGGGGCGAACACAAATAGGCATGATACCCTTTATCAGGTTTGTTGTAGTACGAATACCAACTGCCTGTATCAGGCAACAAGAAAGCACAATCTTGTCCCTCATAACATTTGATATTGGTGATGGGCTGGCCACATGCCAAAGTCCCAAGGATCACAAGAGCACACAGAAACATCATCTCTGGAAAAGTTGTAAAAATAAAATCAATGTGGGCTTAATCAGAACCTTCCGAGTTGTCACTCAGAAGTACAGACATGTAAAACAAGAATGAAAATATATATATGCTCAGACTAGGCTGTTAGCCACAAAGGTGTAAAACAACGATAAAAATAAAATAAAATAAACGTGTGCTCAGTCAGAGTCCTCTGAACTGTTAGGCAGAAAGGCATAACACAAACATAAAAAAAAAAAAAAAAAAAAAATGTGAGCTCAGTCAGAATCCTCTGAACTGTCACTCAGAAGAACAACACAAGCCTGGAGCAATCCACCCTCTGGCTGTGTGTGAGAGTGGTCTATCTCTAGATCTGACCCATCCGCTTCCTCCAGTCCCTCTTTTGACAAAGTAAGTGGACCTGTAGGTGCAGAGGATAATACACAATCACCAAGGTACACTGGGTACGTCTCTCGGTTTGGTCTGTCAAGATAAACAATGTTGCCTTTTATATCAAGAATCTTGAACGGGCAGGTCCACTTTGGCTCTGGATAATGTGCCTTCCTAACCTTCACTCTTAACCAATCACCTACTTTGGGTAGGTTTTTTGGGAGAGGGGCATCCCCCTTTCGTGCCTTACTTACACGTTGTGCCTGCTCATTGAGCACTTGTGAAGAGAACCGATTAAGAGTCTCAGTCAAGAGCTTTAAATACTCCTCGTGGTCTGTCAAATGCCAGACAGTGCTATTTTCGATGGTCTGGTCGCGCGTGGTACCAGGCATACGTCTTCCCATCATTAGTTCATAGGGAGACAGATTTGTGCGAGCATTCTGCTCGGCTCGCATCTCTAGCAATGCGAGAGGCAACGCCTGGACCCACGTGACCTTGAACTTGGCACAGAGTGTGCCTAGTTTCCCCTTAAGAGTCTGGCTAGCCACAGCAGCTGTAGCCTTTGCCTCAGCACAGATTTTGCCTACTTTCTCCTTTATAATTCTGTTAGCCACCTCAACTTTTGATTGACACTGAGGCCTGTATGTCGCGCCAAAATGGTGTCTCACGCCGAAATGGTCAAGCAGCTGTTTCATGTGTTTATTACGGAAGTGGCAACCATTATCCGAACTTATGACCTTCGGAAGGCCCCACCTGGGCACAAGGTCGCGTATAAACCACTTAAGGACATTTGCAGCATCTTCATTCTTGCAAGCCACCGCCTCTGTCCATCCTGTGAAATGATCCACAGCCACCAAAAGGAATCTCAGGCCTCCCACCCTGTGGTTCATGTCTGTGTAGTCAATGTACACATTTTGCCATGGAATTGGGGGCATGGGGAAATATCCAGTGGTCGGGTATCTGATAGTGGGTCTAATTTGATAGCTGCTGCATACAGGGCACTCTTCCACATAGGTGTGTGTGACATCTCTCATCCTAGGATGCCACCACCATTGCCTTATCTGTGCGAGCATCTTTTTATGGCCACAGTGTCCTTTTCCATGGAAAAACTTGAATACTTCAGCATGTAATGCATGTGGCAGGCAGGGCATGCCATCAGGACCTCTCCACCAGCCGTCTTGTTCCTGCTTGGCTTTATGCTTTGTCCATTCCTCCTTTTCCAATGGGTGCGCTTCTGCTTGAAGTTTCCTGATGTCCACTTCTCCCTCTGGCTCCTTTTCTTTAATGCCTTCTGTCACTGACTCCCTAGGCAAAGTGCATATAACTATTTGCACTGGGCTGTCAGTGAATACTTCTTGTATGATCGTTTTCACTTTGGGCCAGGTCATCTTGTCCAACCCACATCCGATGCGGGGCATGAGTAGTCTCATGACGTGTTGATCTTCACACAGTGTGCGTAGCTTCTTTAGGCAGGTCTTCAGATCCTTATAAGTGGGTAAGTCTCACACCAGACTCTTTGTGACCATGTAGAACAGGTTGGGGGCGCCCGGGCGATGAAGTTGGGCCACCTCTCCCACCTGCTGATGTTGATCTTGCAGTTCTTGTTGACCCCCATATTTTTCTGTGAACTTTGCTGCAATGCCCCCGGACATGACAAAGTCCGAACTCACACAGTGAGCCAGGGCCAGCTCTTTAGGGTCCACATCAGGTTCTCTTGTCTGTATTTCTTCAACCAGATTCCATAGGTCAATTACACGGTACTCCAGGAACTTGAGTGGTGGTGTGTCTTCAGCAGTATTTGCCTCACAGCTATACTGGTATGCAAAACTGTTGTACTGTGCACTGGCGCCCTCTTCTGGGGGTTTGTAGCCAGCCTTTTGCTTTGCAGCAAAGTCAGCTGCATTATTTGCAATAGCTGTGTAACTTTGGTCATTCAGGCCGCAGTGGGCTGGTACTTTGACAACAGCCAATGCTCTGGGTAGATGAACAGCTGCAATTAGCTCCCTCAGGGCTTGTTCATGTCGAACTGGCTTGTTCAATGTCGTCTGGAAATTTCTCCTAAGCCATTGGGGCCCATGTACCTGTATGGCATTGTGCCCATAGGCTGAGTCTGTATATATGGTCACTGCCTGCCCTTGTCCAAGGTGCATGCTTCGTGTGAGTGCCTTGATTTCTGCCAACTGTGCTGATGCTGGCGGTTTAAGTGTGTCAGCTTCAAGTACTTTTGTGATCTTCGTTTCAGGGTCTGCTTCAACAATGGCATATGTCACTTTGTCTTTTCCATCCACTGGGCTCCTGTGGCTGTGTCCATCACAGAACAGATGCCTGCCTTCCAGCAGGGGCTTGTCTTGTAGGTCTGAGCGCAATTTAGATTCTTCCATCACTTTTAGGTGGCATACATGTGGCGTCCCTAGTTCCAATCCTGTAGTGCAGTTCACACCTTCACACACAAACTCAATGTTGTGTGCCTTGAGCAGGGGGCCATATTTGTTCTCCTTACTTCCACCGTGTAGGAAACGGTCGCTGTCCATGAACGCTTTCACTCCATGGTCACTGTGGATCTTGAGTTTGTGCCACATGACTATGTGTTGAGTCTTTTCCACCGCTTTGGCTGTAGCCACAAGCCAACGGTTACATGTCTCCATGCCTATGTCAGTGAGGTCCAGTTTGCAGGAGAAATAATGCAGTATATTTCGGCCTCCTCCCCTCCTCTTCTGAAACAACACAGCTTTGACGTAGCCATTTGTTTCAGACACATCCATGTAGATGGCCACACCAGGTTCTTTAATTGCCAGATGGCACTGGGAGGACAGAGCTTGTTTGAGGGCAGAGAAACATGTATCTAGCTCGTCCGTCCATTCAATCGGCCTGTTCGGGGCATTGCGATCATACAGGGAATTCAGAGGGCCTGTGAGTTAAGCGTAATTGGGGATAAAATTTCTATTATAATTAGCCAGGCCCAAAAAAGATTTTGCCTTTCCCTGTGATCGGGCGCTCCCATTGTGCAATAGAGGACACCTGGGAGGCATTGGGGTGTATGGAGCTTTGTGACAGGATCCTGCTCATGAAGACGACATGAGTGCGGCAGATTTGGATTTTCGATCGCTTGACCTTGAAGCCTGCATGTGCCAGACAGTCAAGCAAAGCCTTGGTGTGAGACATGCATTCCTCTGCGCTAGTCGCCGCACAGAGGATATCATCCGAATATCGAACAATAACCACCTCGGGCCCAATGCATAAGGGCGCCAAGCATTCACCAAGCGCTTTATTGAACCAGCCTGGGCTGTCCTGGAATCCCTGTGGCATCCTGTTGTAAGTCATACGGCGGCCACGGAAAGTGAATGCAAAACAGTGTTGCATGTCAGGGTGCAGATTAATTGCATAATATGCATTTGCAATATCGCAGACACTAAAATGGGAGTGGCTTGCCGTGAGTGCACTCAGTGCCACCATCGGATTGGGGACGGGGAATGCCTCAGGCTTCATGACCAAATTTATAGCAACAAGGTCATGAACCATACGATAAGAGATAGGTTCTCCTGCCACTCGAGCCTTCTGAATAGGATACAGAGGTGTGTTCCAGCGACATGCTGGGTTTACCAGCTCCTGTGCTGTGAGATAGCGAAGCACAACAGAACCCGTAAGTCCCTACACTGTGTCAGCAATGCCCTCCTCAGATTCCTGTGACAGTTTATACTGCGGCCTCCACACAGGCACACGCAGTCCCTTCTCATGTATAGCCTCCGGAGAGAGCAAACATGGTTTAATGGTAAAGTCAATATGGCCAACATCATAGATATCCTTTACCCAGAGCTTTGCTGGGAGTTGAGAGAACATATCTTCTGTGTCTGGATGATTAGTGAACTCTCTGCCTTGGTCACGAGTGATCTGGCGCCGATGATAAGTGGCCAATTCAAAGCAGCCGTGAAGGATGTACCAGGTGCCCTTCTCTGCACCTTTAAACAGCTGTGGTTTTTCTGTAGGTGTGTACGATTGCTCTTGTAAGCGAGCCACCATAGGCCCGAGGCTGCGGGCCTCATGCTGCACTGCAATTGCCAGAGTGACGTGTGGTACTGTATGTTCAGTAAGGGGCTCGTACCAATTAGCAGCACTGCGAAGCTCCACACTAGAGGCCACTCCTTCTGGACCAACATAAATTCTGCCAGTGTCAATCATTATGTTTTGGTCCTCCATACATTCCTCATTCCATGCGTCGTCATAGATCCAATCCCCTTCTCTGTCATAATACAGTGTGCAGTGGGGGGGGGTCCTTAGGGGGGTAGTATGGGCCAAGACAATTAATCCAGGGTTTCCATTCATCAAACGTAGTCAGTACGCCATGGGTATTCAACTGGCGGCCCGCGGGCCAAATGCGGCCCGCGGGGACCTTCCTTGTGGCCCCTGGAGCAATTTTGAAAAAAAAAAAAAAAAAAAAAAAAATTGAAAAAAAAAAAAAAAAAATCCAAAATCGTTTTTTTTGTGGAGACTAATGAACGTTATAGGTATGGTTTGCGCGATATGAAACGTGAGCTTCATCTTACCATAATCACAGTAATCCCTAATCATATTCCATCATAGTCAAGTGAAGAGACTCCAGTCAGAGCACTGCAGCAGAGTGGAGTGTGTGTGTGTGTGTGTGTTTGTGTGTCTGACCACCTGATCCTCGTTGAGCATCGTTAAAGCATCAAAGAAGGAAATTGTGTGTGCACTGCAATAAGGTCGACATCTACTCTAAGATAGCATCAAAGCCAGGTTGGCCATCACTAGTGTGATGTAGTTAGCACTAGGTTTTAAACAAGAAAGCATGTGTACAGTTGTCAACTTGTTGAACAGAAATTAAGCACATTGACATGAAAAGTAGATGAAAATGTGGTTGTTTGTGAAAATGTAGTAGTGAAAATGTGGTCGTGCCCGTTGTCTCAAGTGTTCATTAGATTAATAGCTTGGGGGGGGGGGGGGGGGGGGGGGGGGTACGTTAGTGCGGCCCCCGGCCCCTTGGTTTTCTGTCAATGTGGCCCCCTGGACAATTTTGTTGAATACCCCTGCAGTACGCCTTCTTTTTCCTTAAGTTTCAGCCAATATATTGAACATGTTTCAGGCTGTGGGGCATACTGCAAAGGCTTGTCACGGTCTTCATCCGAAGACGGCAGGATGAGTTGTGGGGACATGAGAATGATTTTGTTTTGGTCAAGGATCCTATTGGCCAGGGTGGGAGAGTCAGCATAATGCAATTCCATATGAGTGGGACAGGCTATAATGGCCATGCCAAGTTTGCATGCCAGATCACGGCCCAAAAGGTTGACCTTGCACTGTGTTGCATAAACAAAGTTGTGGTTCAAGGTCTGGTCTCTGACAGTCACAGACAGAGGACACGTAATTTGCTGGGCTTGTGTTGATCCCGAAAATCCTATGGTATTCACAGTACACGATGACATGATAGTGTGTGGCGGAAGACTATTGAGACTAGACATCGCTGCACCAGTGTCAATCATCATGTCAAAGGGTTGCTGTTGTACCAGACATGTGACTAATACTATGGGTGGCTGTCCAAGTGGGAATATTGTTGGGCCCCCCATGTCAGGATTCACCAGGCAGCCCTATAGTTGTTGTTGAGAGTAGTAGGCATACTGGTTGTATTCGGGCTCTGGGACCAAGTGGGAGTTTGGCACAGACTGGAATGGTGGGGGATCCGTGACTTGGCCTTGAGGCTGGCTGTGTTGGTTACCTCGACCCCCTCTATATGGTCCTCCTCTAGCCCTATGATTCTCATGGTCCTGGGGTGGAGCAGCGTGTCGACAATGACGTGCGAGGTGTCCAAACTCCTGACAGTTCCAGCATTTATACGTGCCTCTTCCTCTCCCACTTGACCCGCGAGCACGTCCTCTGAACCCAGAGTTCTGCTGTGGGTAAGTATTCTGATAGTACATGGAGGGAGGTGGGTCATATGGGGTCGTATCCACGGGATGTGGGGCAGGCGCAGTTGCGCTCACTGTCAGCATACGCTTAGTGAAGGCCGCATTTTGGTTTTCTGTGTCTTTGTCTTTATTAACTTTTTTCTTCTGGCGCTCTAATTCCTGTAGCTGTAAGAGTGCTATTTTTTGCATCATTTCCGCAGTGCTCTCTGTTTGAGTGTTCTTCTCCTTGATGTATCTGTTGTAGTGGTGAAGCACCACAGCTTGCCATTCAGCCTGGGGTTTGACACTTAATCCAGCGACATCCGCTAGGGTGTCATATAATCTGACAGGAAGGCCTGTAAGAACCATGTCACGAAAGATTTGAATATGGGTGTCATCTCGGTCATAATGTGAGCACATTGTATGGAAGTAATGGCTCTGAGCACGCGTAATGTAATCATGAATATTCTCATCCGGTTTCATAGCCAGAGTTCGCATCAGCGCTACATCCGTTTGTATTGGAAATTCCAAACGGAGTGCGTCCCAATATCGTGTGCAGACTTGGGCAAGCAAAGTTGCATCTGCTACATTCATGGTTCCTGCAGTATTCTCAAATCGTGTTAACCACATGGTGCCTTTAATTCGGCCCAAAATGGCCCTTAGATCTCTCACTGCAACTTCCTCATGGGCTGTCAGGCGGTTTAATTCTGTTATCCAGACATTAGCACCGCTGGAGAGTGAGGGTAACTTGCACACGTAGGCTTCAAGATCAAGGAGTGTCCATGGCTTATAAACCGGTCTGCCTATGTGATGGTCGAAGTGAACTGGATACTGGCCACTGGTTATTTGCTCCTCTTCTGGGGCAGGATTTAAATTATGGGAACCCCCAAGGCCAGCACTATTGTTTTGCTGCATGAAATATGCATGACTCTCAGGCTGCTGTGGGGTTGTGCTGGGGAACAGCCCTTGTGAACGTGTCACAGGTCCAAGACGTGTTCTGTTCACACGCATCTGATCCAGGCCCTCATGGTAACGTTCATATGTAGCACTTCTTTTCTCATTTTCCTCCATTTCCTCCTTCTTCTTTTCCATTTTGTACAGTATGCGTGTCATCTCTCCTCTCACTTTCTCTCTTTTTTCTTGTAGGCCCAATAAGGCCTCCCTTATGTTATTCCCCAGATCTGGGTTCACTCGGCATTGGTGTGCCATGTCAGAGGCTTCACGCAGCAAGCGCCTTTCAGTGTGCATATTCTGTTCCCAATCTTCTTCTAAGCATCTCTGCTCTTCAGCCCAAGAATTGGGCAGGCCAGCCTGTAAGTTGACCTTTGCAGCCTCATTTATGACCACTTTCCTTGCCACCAGGTCACTGTTGTCTGTCTGTAGCATTTTGTCAAGGATTGCCGAACAATAAGCGGCAGGAGACCGTGGCATAGCACCTGGAATTGTGGCGATAGGGGTGCTGTCCATGAATGACAATCTCTGTTCTATCTGGTCACACAACTGAGAGAAGTGGTCTCCATCCGCATTATTCAATGTTGTCTGCAGCTCATGCAAGCTAGACTGTGAGCTGCTCACAGATTTATTACTTGCTATGTTAGAAATGTGCACCTCAGAGTCAGGCTGCACGTCAAGCACTTCTAGCATTTCAGCATGCTGTCGTGACGTCATAGGGAGAATCAATGTCCCAATTAAGTTTCCTGCAGCAGCAAAGCGACGCTGATTTTGAACAACTTCATGTACAGTACGAGTGGTTTCTGCTAAAGCAGTTGTTGCTCGCTGCAATGTCTCTTGCTGTTCAAGGATCTGTTTGTCTAACTCAGGTATGTCTATGACAACCTTGGCATGAGCACTGCTCACAGTATCCCCACGCAGTTCCACCTCTCTGTTGTTCGTCACTTTGACAGGATTTGAGACAACAAAGTCCTCACATTGTAAGTTAGATAAAGTTGCTTCAAAGGGTGCCATTGTTATTGGAACGGAGGCCGAAGCATACGGCGGGGGAGGCGGGGGAGGCGGGGGAGGCGATCCCAGCTCGGACAGAGCCGGATAAAGAGATGGAGTGTTTACTGACCTCGGCGCCTCACACGCCAGCTGCACCTTTGATTTTTTCTCAGGAGAAGTCAATAAAAGATTTTGATAGAAAAGATTGGAGACTTGATAGCGCTTCTCAGCGGTTTTCTCTGTACTGCTAGAAAATACAGTCTTTTTCTTCTCTTCTTGGGCAAGTTGCCAACGTTTTTCTTCCAGTACATGCAAGCGTTGTACCTCGTCTCGAGTGACAGGCCAGTGATGGAGGTCTGTCTGTACACAACCACAGTCAGGTGGGTGAGGGGTCAAGTTCAGAACTCCTTCATTCTTCCATTCTGTCAATAGGAGCTGGGTCAGATTGACAATGGAAATAGTCTTTTTTCCATGCGTGGAGACAAGGCTCCTCTCATATACAGCGAACTGCTGTTCAAAGGATGTGGCCATGTTGACGATTTCACAAGATTGGAGAGAGTAGTCCTTCCAGATGTTTCCTTTTTTCTTTTTTTAAGTGTCTTCTGTCTGTCAACTTAGGGGTATCTATATGTAAATTTCCAGGGGAGTGTGCCTCAATAAAACTGAAGTGTTTTTTATTTAATCAAATTTAATATAGTGGGTGTCTTGGTTGTACATCAAGTGAATGTGAGGGTTTTCTTTTTTTTTTTTTTTTTTTTCACAAGTTGCAAATCTCTTCCACCCCGTCAAACTCCTAGGTTTGCCTGCTGTCACAGGACTTACGTCGCTACACGCCGCTAGCTCAAAATAAATTAATAAACAAATATTAATTTATTTAGGAGCGAATATGAGTTGTCAAACAACTTCGTCCTCAAATCCTAAGACTTGTGGCATGTTTGACCTGTCATACCCACGGAAAACAGTATCAGTATTTCCCTACAAACCCCACCCCAATCACAACTTTGTGTTTTGCGGCAAACCTGATAAAATATAATGACTCAAAAACGGATTGTACAAGACTGTACAGAGCATATGTTTTTGATCGAGACAATAAGTCTCACGCTGCACCTCTCCAGCGTACAGAGCAATATTTAATCGAGCCACGAACACCTGTCGAGCTATATTTTTAATCGATCCACAAACACCTGTCGTGATCCACAAACTCCTGTTGTAATATTATTTTAAATTGATCCACAAACTCCTGTCGTGATCTACAAACTCCTGTTGTAATCTACAAACTCCTGTTGTAATCTACAAACTCCTGTTGTAATATTATTTTAATTGATCCACAAACTCCTGTCGTGATCTTCAAACTCCTGTTGTAATCTACAAACTCCTGTTGTAATCTACAAACTCCTGTTGTAATATTATTTTAATTGATCCACAAACTCCTGTCGTGATCTACAAACTCCTGTTGTAATCTACAAACTCCTGTTGTAATCTACAAACTCCTGTTGTAATATTATTTTAATCGATTCAAAAGAGCTAATAAACATTCAGACAAAAGCCTCACATACAGTTCACAATATAATATGGTGCAAGGAGATTAAAAAAACTTAAGTTTGCACAGAAATTATTCAAATGCTATTCAAAATGAATTCATGTGTAATTATTTTAACTCTTAATATTATCATTAACCTAAATTTGGTATAATGCAGATTTCATACAATACTTTACATGGTACAACTACCTATACTAAGCATATAATATATGCATACCTCTGGGATCCCTTTTAAATTGTACCACCAAATATTGCTGGAAACCTGCGGAGGGGTCCCCAATGGACCGGTCTCCTGGACTGGACGCCTGGACTCCGGACAGGATACACGTCGGGGTCACCAGCTGATGCGTCGTTCTATATCCTAATAACAGTCCAGTAAAAGACGAGTTACACAGGAGCAACAGTCAGCTATAAAAACTCAGCATGTTTTATTGATTACACAGGGTAAATTCCCCACATGAATATATGAATATCTGAATAGCAAATGCATGAAAGTAAAACAAAGTACGAGCCTGAAGTTTCACAACGTAGAGTACATTGCATCCACCGCAAGCTGCAAATCAGTGCCCAACTAAAACCAGACGTTTCAGTTGTTCACAGGAGAGATCTCTGAAGGACCCCTTATCTGCAACTCTATATATCATTCTAACAGCAGCAGCCCTCCTTTCTCTGATTGGCCGGCAGTGCTCAAGGAACACTCTAAAGAAAGATAGTTGTTTTAGGCTTAAAGGAATAGTTCACACATTTTCACATTAATCTCTGTAGCCATTAAACGAAACGGGTATTTCTTACATTGATGCCCCTACATATTATCATGCAAGCACCAGTTAAAGTTACTTTCCATCCCTCATATACTGTGTGCACAGTGCACATCCCATAACCCACACACTGCACATCATTTCGGAGCTCATATCTTTGAACGGGTAAGGGCTAGTTATTATAACTTAACTATTATTATTAGGCTAATTGGATATTAAATGAAGTAACAACATTATAATATCTATGAGAGAGAGGAGACGAGACGAGACGAGACGAGACGAGACGAGAGGAGAGGAGAGGAGAGGAGACGAGACGAGACGAGACGACGTTTATCAATTCATGGTAAACGATGTGTCAGTTGCTACAATCAGAACAACCTCCCACTTTGGAACCGACGTGGATTTGATTGACCTTCAAGCACAGCACAGTGACACAAAGAGATGGAGAGAACCTTCTTTAGTTGAACGAGGAGGAGAAGAATAACCTGCCCTGAAAACATTCATTGATTCACTTTGTTCATTCTATGTAATATGACACATGCAGTGTAGCCTGTAGATACCGTAATGAGACTGAGTTACTAGGGCCCTGGGTGGAGATATACAAGCTCACAGTGCGGCATCGGCATGTTAGCTTGTAGACCGTGCTGTTAGCTTGTAGATCTGCTATTTTCAATAGGGGGTCCGTGGCCAAATACCATATCATTTTGAAGGTCCTTAATAGTATAGCAGCAGAGGCCCTCAGATTTTGAGATACCCCTACCTGAGTTAGAACAAAACACAACAATGTTTTTTCTTATCTTTAGGGTGTCCCATTAATGAAATGGATTGTTGTGAAATTAAATTTTTTGGGAAAATTCGTTTTTTTGGCTATGCTTTAGACTTACTCCAATCTCTTTAAAAGGCAAATCCGAATAGGTTAAAGCTGACCAAAAAGCCTTTAACTGCCTCTAATCTTCATACAATCTGCTGAGAAGTGAACCAGGTGTCTACCCTACATCAACAAAGAGTCAGAATGCAATTTACCTAAAGAAATACTGAAATATTGTCCTTTAAACAAACCTTTAGTTTAGGCGGAAATTGTACTTTTGTGGTGAGGACTCCTTAACTTTCTGTCATTGACAAGAAAAACACATATTTATGTCAAATAAGCTGTTACTGCATTGCCTAAGATGCTACTAAACAATAACCAGTGGTAGTGCTAGTACAGTTTTATTGCAAATCTGATTTCTTTAGACATACCCCTCCCCTGAAAAAGACAAATTAGGTCATTCTGAATGGGAGTTGGGTGCATAAGTCAATGATGGTCATCATTTTTGGGGAGGGAAAGTCCAGGTGGCTGAACAGTATCTCCTACAGAAATCCAAGTTAAGCGTGTCTTGATATGACAAATTAATAAAGGTATAGGCTAATAATAATTAACAAAGATAAATAACAATAATAGACGGGGGTCTTGGCTGTCCATATTGAAGTAAAAAAAAAAGAAGCTCTGGTGGCAGCCAAGGAATTCTATAATTTCACTTTCCCAGACCCACCCCAGCTCGAGCACCAGTTCACCCATCCACACTTCTCTTCCACCTATGTCCTAAACCAGCGCTACTCAACCCGCGGCCCGCGGGCCGCATGCGGCCCTTTCCGCATGTCTGTGCGGCCCGTCATGATCATGCCAATAAAAATATGATTTTTCTAAGCCTGTCAAAGTTAACGCGTAACGCAAAACGCGGTGATGTTTGAGCCTCCGTGCACTCCGTAGGTAGGGATAAGAGTCAGGAAGCGAATGTAGTCAATGCATAGAGCACAGCAGTGCGGAGATGCAGGCGGCTACACTAGAGCTATAGTACAACGAGGCAGACAAATCTGCTGAGATTTTGCAGCAGACAACCACAGTCGGGCTCACTGGAGTGGAGACGCATGACGGTCGTGCGATATATGAACGGTCGCGATCGTCATGTTTCAGGCTAATGAAGACGTAGCCCTTGTCTGTGCTTGTCTCTGCCTCCGCTGCTTGTCTCTGTCTGCCTCCGCGACTCCGCCAGTCAGCACCAACAGACAGTGCAAGCATGAACAGATCGCGCAGCAGCTAAGGAACTATGCTTAATACCACAAATCTCCTCCAACGAGCTGCTGTGTTTTACAAAGCTCAAAGCATCAAACTGTTTTACAAGTACAGTGCATCTGAGGCTGAGTTGAACTGTACTTGAGTTATTTTTCCATACAATAACTCTCTTCACCAAAAATAGCCGATCTACAAGCTCACAATGCATCTTGTGGTGAGCTTGTAGATCGGCTATTTTTGGTAAATGTCCCCCAAGAATAGGGATGCTGGGGTTTGAGTGATTGAATAATAAGTATAAACGTTTATTTATTTTAAATTGTCCTATTAATGAAAAGGAGTGTTAGTGGCATGACTCATGAGAAAACATACCTTTACATTGCCAAAGTTCACTAGCCTTGCATACCCAGACACAGGGGGGGTTACAAAAAGATTGAACCAGATCTGTTCATTTTCACTTAACATTTTGTGAATAAAGCCTAATTTGATAAAAATGTCAAATGTCATCAATTTCATCATTCCATCCATGACAATCTTTTGGTTCAATGAGGTTTGGCCTGGCTTATATAAATGGAAATGTGTCTGTTTTCTGTGCGTTTCCTTAATTATTAGACTTGTCATGAAGTGTGTTACAAAATCAATGTAAACGTCCAAAATAGGACCGTCATTTTTAGCTTGCGGCCCTTTGGACTTTTGGTATTTTGCTGAGTGGCCCCTGAGCCATCTCAAGTTGAGTAGCCCTGTCCTAAACCTTTCCCAGGATACTGCTCTTGTGCAGAGCCACAGTCTCCTACACCTGGAGGCAGCTCAAAATCACCACCCTACCCCTCAGTATCACTTTGGAGATTTGAGAGACTTTTTCTACCAATGACAATTTAACACACAGTAAATTGTTCTGACATCACTCCTCAAGAAGGGCTTTGAGATTCTGTTCCTGCATCTCATGGTGAGTGACTCCCTGGACCCAGTTTTCATACTAGGAAAACACTGGTGTGGGAGATGCTATTATCAACCTGTTCCACAGTACCTGTACACACCTGAGAGTCATGATCTTTGACTTCATCAGCATCTTCAATACCATACAACCACAGCAGATGGTCCTGAAGCTGTCAGTGATGCAAGTGGATCTAGGTTTGGTTGCAGACTATGTCACCAACACTGGTGCTCCCCAAGAAACCATATTGTCCCCCTTTCTGCCCACCCTCTCAACTTCATGGATGACAATGTGGAGGATTACAGAGCCCTGGTGGAGAGCTACATAGTGTAGTGAGAGTTAGCGCCCTGAGAGTGATCCTCCCAGGGTCAGCACAACATTATTTTGTCAGTCCTTTGTGCCAGTAACCATCATGCTCCATAACCAAGTCTGACCCACATTATGTTATATCCTGTTCTTTGGGATTACAGAGTTCTGCTTGACTCTGGCACACATGCACACAGACTACTACAGAACCAATCATGCCCTCCTTAGTCTTGACAAATCTGGTGTGGAGAGTGAACATGCAAAGAGCAAGGTTATTGAATTGAATTGGTAGCCTACGTGTGCACTTGCCATGTGACTAGTCACATACACAGTTTGAGCAGCATCAGACAGTGTCTTGAAAAGCCAGACAGCATTATGATGCCCTGGCACCCTCCAGAAAGATATCTTTCTACTTGAATGTATGAGTGCACAACTTTATCCTTTAACCATGTTTGCCTTAAAATACATTTCCACAATTAATTTTCCACAATTAATGAATGGGAGACTCAGTATAGGAAAAAAAAAAGACATTGCTGTTTTGATCGATCTAATCGTTTTAGATTTTTTAGATTTTTAGATTCATATTGATAGTTTGGTGATGTGGTACAGTATAGCCACCTTTCCTTCCCCCAAAATGATGACCATCGTTAACTTATGGCCTGTTATTATGTCACCCAACTCCCATTCAGAATTACCTAAAAATTAATGACATTTATGCCATATAGGCCTTGTTCTAGTAGTTTTAGATACACTGCATTATAGTGGGTTATTCATTTTTCAGTTACGATCAAAACTTCCACCGGCTGTCTGTCTGTCTGTCTTGCCAGTCTGTCCGTCACACATCACGTCACACTTTTGCCCTACTCATATCTCCGCCACCCCTATCCATGCCAAACTTTGCACACACACTCCTTCGCTGCCAAACCACAACCTCCCCTCATTTCTCACATGGCCCTCTTCTAGTGCCACCATGAGGCTGATTCTTGGAAAACACATTTATGGACACTGCTCCTACAGATTTTGCCCTAAAATCATGCAACTTGATTGGCAAATCACAACCTCCGCCCCTGATTTCTCCCATGGCCCTCTGCTAGCGCCACCATCAGGCCGACTTTTGCAAAACGCATTTTTAAACACTGCTCCTACAGATACAAATCACAACCTCCGCCCCTGATTTACTCAGCAACCAATGCCACTTACAGGCAATTTGTGTATACATGCGACCTGACGGTCACTTATCTCCCGATTAGGGAGTCTTACTGGTATTCTGACAGTTTGGTGATGTGGTACAGTTCAGCCACCTTGACTTTCCCTCCCCAAAATGATGACCATCATTAACTTACAGTATGTCACCTAACTCCCATTCGGATTCAGTTTGTCTTTTTCAGGGGAGGGGTATGTCTAAAGAAATCTGATTTGCAATAAAACTGTACTATAGCTATCTCCACACAACCACTGGTTATTGTTTAGTAGCATCTTAGGCAATGCAGTTTATTTGACATAAATATGTTTTTTTCTTGTCAATGACAGAAAGTAAAGGAGTCCTCACCACAAAAGTACAATTTCCGCCTAAACTAAAGCTAGGTATGTTTAAAGGACAATATTTCAGTATTTCTTTAGGTAAATTGCATTCTGACTCTTTGTTGATGTAGGGTAGACACCTGGTTCACTTCTCAGCAGATTTTATGACGATAAGAGTGAGAATTCTCAAGTTATAGGCTTTTTTGTCAGCTTTACCCTATTCGGATTTGCCTTTTAAAGAGATTGGGTTAAGTCTAAAGAATAGCCAAAAAAACTAATTTCCCCCAAAAGATTAATTTCACAACAATCCATTTCATTTATGGGACACCCTAAAGATAAGAAAAAACAGTGTTGTGTTTTGTTTATCTAAAAAACTAAGGCCTTTTTTGAGGACTTGCTGTAGGACTATAATGAAAAAAGTTTGAGCACCACTGACATCTAAACTTTTTTTTTTTTAAACCTTAGAAGGAAATATTAAAAGATATTTCATGATTTAAAAAAAATAGCAGCTCTACAAGCTCGCAGCGCGGCACTCGGTGCCGCACTGTGATATTTTTGAAAAGACATGAAAATATGTGCAAATCTTTGAACAAATTTGTAACTCAAATTTGGCTTCTGGAGGGTCCCTGGAACTGGACAAGGGGGGTCCGTGGCCAAATACCATATCACCTACAAGCTTGCCGTGCTGTTAGCTTGTAGATCTGCTATTTTCAATAGGGGGTCCGTGGCCAAATACATATCATTTTGGGGGTCCTTCACATGAAAAAAGTTTGAGCACCAAATCCTTCTTTTACCTTAGAAGGATTTGAAATATTATACGATATTTCATGATTTAAAAAAAAATAGCAGATCTACAAGCTCGCAGCGAGTGCCGTGCTGCGAGCTTGTAGATATGCTATTTTTCAATAGTTAAAGCACAACATAAACGTGGGACTGAGTTACTAGGGCCCAAGGTGGAGGGGGGACTTAATTATTTTAAAAATAGGAGATATACAAGCTCAGATCTACAAGCTTGTAGATCTGCTATTTATGAAAAGTCATGAAAATGTGTGCAAATCTTTGAATTAATGAATTTTTTAAGCGAACATTTGTAACTAGAAGTGTAACGATATAGAAACTGTATTGAAATATAATTTTAACTTAAAAAATCGAAGTATATCGAAATGAAAACAGCTAAAATCGAATTGTATATATCGTTTTATTTTGTATCGTATCGAATCGGCAGTGCAAATAATCGATTGTATCGATACTACCTACTTGTGGGCCGGCATAGCTCAGGGGTAGAGAAACCGTTATTAGAGCACGAAGGGTTCCTGAAGGGTTCCCAGTTTGAATCCGGGCTCCCCCTGAGTTAATGTCGAAGGGTCCTTGGGCAAGACTCTGAACCCCACATTGCTCCCGGTGAGCTGGTTGGTGCCTTGCATGGTTTCCTCCACCACCGGTGTATGAATGTGTGCGTGAATGGGTGAATGTAATGCACAATCTCTGTAAAGCGCTTTGGATAAAAGCGCTATATAAATGCACCATTTACCATTTACCATTGTATTTATTATTTTTAAGAAGAAAAAACTAAAAGGAGGGGTTTAATTACTTTTCCTTTCCATATAGCTACACTGGTCTATCGATAAATGTGTGTAATCTCTGGGTTCATGTCAAGGTGCAGGTTTGTCAATATACAATGTCCATGTATTTGGCAGATAATCACTGTGTTTACTTATTTGTGTCCCAGCACGCCAGGCGGCTAGTCATTGTTTTTTTTTTTTTTTCATTTTCATGTTTTCATTTCATTTGAAAGCTGGGGATCATAGCTACAAAATGATATATTGGTTGTGGAGATTGACCCAACAGTTTTGAAGATATGGCTTATAGAATGATGCCATGCTGAAATAGTACTTTTGAGATATTAAAGTTTTAAATACATTTCTAACCTGCAATGACCTGACTCCGCCACATGGGGAGCAATCTTCAATTCAATCTTCAATTCAAAGAAGCTTTATTGGCATGAGAACACAAACACAGTGGTGGAAAAAGTACCTACATTTTATAATTAAGTAAAAGTATCAATTCTGCCATGTAGAATCACTCTGTTACAAGTAAAAGTCCAGAATTAAAAATGTACTTGAGTAAAAGTACAAAAGTATTGGTATCCAAATGTACTTAAAGTACCAAAAGTAAAAGTACAAAATGTTTGAAAATAGCAGATCTACAAGCTCACAACGCGTCGCACCGCAATGCGTTGTGAGCTTGTAGATCGGCTATTTTCAAATAGCCTTGGTATAACATAGGGCTAAAGTGGTTTATGTATGTTTTAAACTTTAGTTGTTGCTTTGTAGATTTTGATTTTAATAGTCCAAAACATACATTAACCACTTCAGCTGTTATTGTAGTATTAAAAAATATATGTTTATTTAATACCGGACTTCTACTTGTAACAGAGTATATCTAAATTGCAGTGGGCATATACTTTTACTTAGGTAAATAAGATTCTTCCTATATAGCATTATTGGGCTAAATGTAAAGACGCTACGCTGCGCCAACCGTGATCTGCTGTTGAGCAGTTTAACCAATTTGCTACGTACGTCTACACAAATGGTCAGATTACAAAGATAAATTGCTTAGTGAAGGCTCACGGATGTCACCATAGGGTACGCTCCAGCAGAATGTCCCGTAATGATCGTATTATTTAACGAAGAGCATTTTAATCCGATCGGTCGTCGTTTCCTTAAAAAGGTATTAATGTATCTAAGTGCAGTACATCTCGCAACCGATGGGGTCGCATGGCTGAAAAACAACAGAAAATGGTGTCTGATCGGATTAAAATGCTGTTTATTAAACAATACGAAAGATACGGGTAATTCTGCTTGAGCGTACCATACTGTGACATCTGTGAGACTTCAGTAAGCACTTTATCTTTGAAATATGAACGTTTTTGTAGACGTACGTAGCAAATAGGTTTAACTGCTCAACACGAGGTTGAAGTGAATTTATTACGTGCGCAACACTGTAACTCGTGCCCTATCTAAATTGGTCGGGCTAACTGTGCTAAATGTAGCATAATCAGTGTTTGTGTAACTTCAGTCAGAAGGATAATCTGACGGTTCTGACAGACTTAACCTCCTCGCGTTGTGAGCTTGTAGAAGAGCAAAAATAGAGTTGGGTCGCTGTTTTATTCCATGTGTAATTGTGTATACCATGCCTGCGTTAGCCTGCAGCTAGCGCTAGCTAACGTTAGCGTTAGCCGTTAGCCACTCATCCAGAATAGTCTAATAAGTCAGTTTTCCAACGGCGAGTGAACGATTGCATTCTGTGTCCTTCATGGATTTTTTTCCCCCTGGCTGTCAATGTTTTTATTGTCCAAAAAGAAAACGCTCTGAACGTTAAAACTAGACAGTTTACGATCATGACACTGTTCTCAATGCTAAGTCAATGCTAAGCAGGGACAACAAAGGACTCCTCGCATCCGGCTCAGGCAGGAAACGGAACGGATCCTTTTTTTTCCAAACTCGAGAAGAAGAACAGCGCCAGAAACAGCGCAATAATAAATAAATAAATAAATAAATAAATAAATAAATAATAGATTAAATCATTATAACAACGGAACGTGGTTCATTTGGAACATACGTGGCACTACATTAACGGGATAAATACTGTGGTTTGCAACGCTAGGTAATAGAGTCCCGATTTTACCGCATTTGACTACAAAGGGCTGACAAACTGAGGCTTGATTAAAAATAAACAATGCATTGTAGCTACATGGCTGGGAGGACCAACAGAATTGTCCCGATCTCTCACATTAATTAAAAAAAGTCTTATTTACATGCAGAGTTAAGCTCTGGCGTTAAAGTGAAATGTAGCCTGATATTTATGAAATACTTTTGTGGCTTTATCACATTTTAAAGAAAAAAAAAAAAATATTTCAGCTGTGGTCTAAAGTGGTACCATGCGAAATGACTGGCTCTGGGTGAGATTCAGACACATTTATATCCATAATAATACATGTTTCCCTTTTAAAACCTGCACTATCCACACCTTTCACACAGATTTAATTTCTTTGCTAAATAGTTACTATATCGATTTTAAATCATTGAATCGAATATTATTGTATTGCGATGAATGAACCAATATCGTCCATGTATATCGTCAACCATGTATCGTGATATGTATCGAATCTCTATCAAAATGTATCGTTACACCCCTATTTGTAACTCAAATTTTGCTTCTGGGGGGTCCCTGGAACTAAATATTTTGACATGGGGGGTCCGTGGCCAAATACCATATCATTTTGGGGGTCCTTCACATGAAAAAGGTTTGAGCACCACTAGAAACCTTTTTTTTTTTCAAAAAACCTTAGAAGGATTTGAAATATTCAAAGATATTTCATGATTTTTCAAAAATAGCAGATCTACAAGCTCACAGCGTGGCACTGAGTGCCGTGCTGTGAGCTTGTAGATCAGATATTTTCAATAGGGGGTCCGTGGCCAAATACATTTAATTTTGGGGGTCCTTCACAAGAAAAAGTTTGAGCACCACTGACATAGAAACTTTTTTTTGTTTGATTTTTTTAACCTTAGAATATTTCATGATTTTTCAAAAACAGTCTTTTCAAAAATAGCAGATCTACAAGCTCACAGCGCGACACTCGGTGCCGCGCTGTGAGCTTGTAGATCTGCTATTTTTGAAAAGACGTGAAAAGGTGTGCATATCTTTGAACAAATTTGTAACTCAAATTTTGCTTCTGGGGGGTCCCTGGAACTAAATATTTTGACAAGGGGGGTCTGTGGCCAAATACCATATCATCTACAAGCTCGCTAGCTCGTTAGCTTGTAGATCTACTATTTTCAATAGGGGGTCCATGGCCAAATACCATATCATTTTCGGGGTCCTTCACATGAAAAAAAGTTTGAGCACCACTGACACAGAAACCTTTTTTTTAGAAGGATTTGACATATTATAGATATTTAAAGATTTTTCAAAAATAGCAGATCTACAAACTCGCAGCTAGTGCCGAGCTGCAACCTTGTAGATATGCTATTTTTCAATAGTTAAAGCACAAAATAAATGTGGGACTGAGTTACTAGGGCCCAAGGTGGAGGGGACTTGATTATTTAAAAAATAGGAGATATACAAGCTCAGATCTGTGCCGCGCTGCAAGCTTGTAGATCTACTATTTTCAATAGGAGGTCCGTGGTCAAATACCATATCATTTTGGGGGTCCTTCACATGAAAAAAAGTTTGAGCACAACTGACATAGAAACCTTTTTTTTTTTTTTTTTTTTACTTTAGAAGGATTAAATATTATAAGATATTTCATGATTTTTCAAAAATAGCAGATTTACAAGCCCGCAGCGCGGCACTCGGTGCCGTGCTGTGAGCTTGTAGATCTGCTATTTTTCAAAAGTTAAAGATGAGTTGTGATGAGCTTGTAGATCGGCTGTTTTTGAACATCTGTAAGATAACATAGAGTTTAAGTGTTTAAACTTTTCCTCATTTTGCTGGGGACCCCCTGGTTCCCCCTGGAGGACCCCCGGGGGTCCCCAGACCCCACTTTGAGAAGCAGTGGTCTATGATGTATTGTCCTGTTGTGTCATCAGGGATGGACGGTGTCAGTGTGGACATCCCAGAGACAGACATCCAACAGACATCAAGACAGCTGAGGACACTGAGTGGACCACTGAGCTGCACTCCTCTGAACGGCAAACTGATGCTTATGGAGGGTTGGGGTTTGAGGGACAGAAATACCCCAGAGATGTAAGTGTGTGACTGACAAAGTGATCAATGTTCCCTGTGGTTCATGATACTCTGTCTTCCATCATCTGTTTAACATCATTCAGTCAAGAGGAGGTTGTTATCACTTTAAGGTTCCTGAGGATGATTTCATTCAATCATCCCAATACATAACACACACGCATACGCACACGTACACACAACTGCACACATGCACATGTAACCGCGCACGCACGCACACACACACACGCACAACCGCACACACACGTAACCATACACACACACACACACACACACACACACACACACACACACACACACACACACACACACACACAGGGGGGGCACCCTTTATCTAACAGCGCTGTTTATGACAACATACAGACATCTGTACCCCCCCCCCCCCCCCACACACACACACACACACAAACACACACACATACACACGCGCGCGCACACATGCACAGTGCACACGTACACACACACATGCACACATGCATACGTACACACACACACACACACACACACACACACACACACACACACACACACACACACACACACACACACACACACACACACACACACACACACACACATACATGTAACCGCACACTAGCACACACACACACGCACGCACACGCGCGCGTACGTAACCGCGCACACACACAAACTCCAACTTTAGAACAGACATTAAGGGTAGAAGTGAGTGTCTAATATAAGCCCCGCCCCTCTTGATATGACAGTTGAGAGTGTATTCATGTTGATCATGTCCATCACTGTCATCTTCTGATTTGTCTCTTTGATCACCTGTAGTTCCTGCGTCTGTCATCAGACACTGAACCCTCCCGTGTCTACGACCTGATGACTAGGAGGAGAGATGGTTGGAATATGGACCCACCCCCCTTGGTGGTGTCTGTGGTGGGAGGAGAAGGAAGGTCAGAGGTCAAACCCTGGGTCCAGGAGGTCATCAGAGAGGGACTGGTAGAAGCCTTGGTTGAAACAGGTGTGTGTGTGTGTGTGTGTGTGTGTGTGTGTGTGTGTGTGTGTGTGTGTGTGTGTGTGTGTGTGTGTGTGTGCATGCGTGTGTGTGTGCGCAGCTGCGCACTTGTGTGACGTGTGTGTAAAAACCTGAACATGCATTTTCTGTTCATTAAAGAGCTGGAGACTCCTGTTACTGAACAAACACTCTATAGCAGGGGTCTTCAACAGGGGGTCCGGGACCCCCAGGGGGTCCTCAGAGTTACAACAGGGGGTCCTCCAAATCTTTGAGTGATAGAAAGTTATTTTCTCCTTTTTTATTAACCACTTGAACCCCAGTGTCCATATTTTGAGAACTTTAGCCAAAAATAGCCGATGTAGATCGGCTATTTTTGGCAAAGAGCTTGGATGTAGAGGGGAAAAAGAGCAGACAAAGTACAGCGTGAAAGGTCAAGTTTATTAACTCTCCCCACGCTTTGAACGATCACGTTCGCCCCAATTCTCAAGAGACCTCCGCGCCAATACGGCGCTCGTTCGGTTCGTTCGTCTGATGACTGTAAGCTGATGAGGGGTCGCGCGGCCGTGTACTGTAAACACATTTTCCGCGGTGATGGTGTAAAAAATCCATTATGCGTTAACATGAACGGAGACCATTTCACTTCCTTGTTGATTTCCTCTGGCTCTGAGGCTCTGTAGCCAGTGACTGCTCTGAATGTACGGCAACTCATAACAGGCAAATTCACATTCATTCTCGCATGAGGCTGCCCTCTGCTGCCTGGCAGACCAAAGTGCACAATCAAAAAAAAAAAAAAAAAAAAAAATGTCTATCTATCTACTATAATGTTGCAAAGGTAAGCCGCTTTTTGATGGCACCAGACCCAATAAATAAATAAATAAATTCTGTTACTGAACAAACACTCTATAGCGATGATTACTGTCACAATATAGAGCTATTTAACACTGTTACTGAACAAACACTCTATAGCGATGATTACTGTCACAATATAGAGCTATTTAACACTGTTACTGAACAAACACTCTATAGCGATGATTACTGTCACAATATCAGTGGTGTAAAGTTACTAAGAACAACTTTACTAGAGTACAAATTCAAGGTACTTTCACGTTACTGGAGTATTTCCAATTTTCTATATTTTTACTCCACTACATCTCAGAGGATAATATTGTACTTTAAATCCACAACAATTATATGAAAACTTGAGTTTCCTTTGTAGATTTTGCATATAGAAAATAACAAAAATAGCTCTGAAAATAAAAATAGAAAAATAAAGTGTCCATTCGGGTGTTAAAACCCTTTAACCTAAAAGTACCCTGGTAGGGTTTCTCTTTGTGTTCCCTCTGAGAGGGATTCAAAGTAAGCTCGTTCAGTTCCTTAACTTCAGTTCAGTTCTCTAAGTTCAGTTCCCCATGTGTGTGCAGTGGGGAAAAGGGAGACCTCGGGCGTCAGGCGTCAGTGTGGGCACTGCTCCTCGGGCAGAGGTAGCAGCTTCAGATCTTATCTGTTTCCGTAGGTCGAAGTCAACAGGTTCCTCTGCAGCGGTCATGCGGCTGGCCACACCGCTCCCAACCGTCCACAGATGTTACTTAGGTAGCTCGCCATCCATCAACAGAATTCAGACTCGTAGTTTTCTGGGGTTGTCAAAAAACCAATCAGGGATCACAACAAACAAAGTTTGCCTGAATTCGTTTTTCCTCCAGGATCACAGGGACTCAAGGTTTATCAGAGCAGAATCTCTGGCCTTCATTCAGTGAAAACGATCTCTGAAGAGGAAGTACCCATAATGCATCTCTCTCTTTCTACACCATGAATTACAGAGACAGTAGTAGTGTAGTGAAGTGCACCCTCTAGTGGAAACGAAATGCCATTACACCTCTAAACCACATAAATAGGTCCATTCTTAGTGACCCTATGGTTCACATGGGTTACACGATCTTTTACTCAAGTAATTTCTTTATACCAGACTTTTACTTGTAACTGAGTATTTCTCCATTGCAGTATTTATACTTTTATTTAAGTAAAAAGAGTACTGTTTCCACCACTGCACATTATAGAGCTATTTAACACTGTTACTGAACAAACTCTATATAGCAATGATGTATGGCTCTCTCTGCCTCTCTCTCTCTCACACACACACACACACACACACACACACACACACACACACACACACAGGACGCCTCCCCTGGATCCTGACAGAAGGCTTTGATGAAGGCGTAGGGAGATGTGTAGGAGAGGCGGTGAGGGGCACCAGGGTCCGTGCGGTGGCCATCTCTCCCTGGGGTGTTGTATACAACAGAGAACAGTTGGTCGACCCTGAGGTATTGACACACAAACACTGTTTACACATTCCTCCATCTAATGAAACATCTTCATAAAATGATCATTCTTGCTACAGTACTCTACTATATGTACATCACATAATTAACTGTACTGTACCATACTGTACTCTACTACTGTAATTATGACAAACATAAATAACATCATTATTTATATCTGTCATAATTACGGTAGTAGAGATGTGGCTGTATGTATAAATATGTGTATATTTGTATATACAGTGTATGTATACGTTACTATTTAACTAACTTCCAGATATGTGTTCCTGTTTTTTGCTGTTTTTGTTTGTTTTTCTTTTCTTTTTTTTCTTTCTTTTTTCTTGACTGCTTTCTTTGCGTTTTTGGCATAACACAAATCTAACAAGGGTAGGCAAATAAGCCATGGGCTTCAGCCTAACCCTTTCTGGTCAAAATGAAATGAATATAAATGAAATGAAATGATATTGTAAATCAAAATGAAAATGACCAAATAACACTATTACTACTACTACTGTATGTACTGATATTAACTCATTCTCTGCCAAGTTCAACTTGCCTTGCACAGGCACTGCCGAGGATTTCTGACGATTTCACTCATCTTGAAGGGACAATTGCGCATTGATGTTGAGGCATAAAATAACAAAACAAAGGCTTATTGGAAAGGCCTATTCGTGCGCTTTCCATATATGTGTTGTTTGTTTCAAACATGTTTGCTTATCTCAGAAAGTGGAAAAAGATAGGGCATGTTATGGGCAAAACACAGGCTGCTGAGAAGACATTTTGAGTAAAAGCATGTTTTAGTTTTGAAAATGGAATAACTTATGAATAAAATATGATTGCTATTATAAACTATACCTTGCTGGAAAGGCAAATTCGTGCTCTTTCCAACGCTCCAAACTATAAGTTTCAAAGATGTTCGCTGATCTCGTAAAGTGGAAAAGTATAGGGTATGGTATGGCTTCTGAGAAGAGGTTTTCCTTTTTGGAAAATTGAATAAATCATGAATGAGCAATGAATACTATATAAACTATACCTTGCTGGAAAGATAAATGTGCCCTCTTTCCAGTGCTCCAAACCAGATATTCTGTTGTTTAGAAAATTGGCCATGTATGACCATTTTTTTACAGACTTTTACATTGAAGTTCATTCACATAGTAGATATTGTGCTATTCAATAAGTGAATGAAGGCCTCTGTCACTTGGGGGCGCTCTCGCTCTCCTTCTCTCTGTCCTACTGCCAAAAATACACTCTCTAGTCTCTACAGGTGCACACATATAGACATCAAAGGGGGCTTGAGTCTCTCGAATAACCCTCTGTCTAGAATAGGCTGCTGGCTGCACCTAAAATAGCTGATCTACAAGCTCTCAATGTGTTGCAACGCAACACATTGAGAGCTTTTAGAGCTAGTAGATTTGCTATTTTCTCATTCTAGGACATTTTAGGACATGTCAGCCCTGCCCTCAAAAATCCTCTTCCCTGCACTTCCCTGCTCTACAAAGCTAAACTTCTCTGCACTCAAAAATAATTTACCTAAGCTTTGATTCCTTTTAGTTGACCTTACATCAGTCAACTGTAGGCCTACTGTCATGAAACTGTACCGTTTGATTGATTGATTTAAATAATTGTCATCACAAAAAAAAGGCCCCTATAGCCCAACTAGATGTGAGCAGCCCGAAGGGCCGCGACCCTCTAGTAGCCCCTGCACTTAGGTTTCTCTTTAGTCAGAAATCACATGGCCTCTTGGTTAGGTTGCCGTTTCCTCAGAAGTGTGTGTGTGTGTGTGTGTGTGTGTGTGTGTGTGTGTGTGTGTGTGTGTGTGTGTGTGTGTGTGTGTGTGTGTGTGTGTGTGGGGGTGGGGACATCACGAAAGTTTTTCACTTCGACGTGCTGTGTTGTGTGAACATGCACCCGACATGTGCATTGAAGATTGAAGGATTAGGAGGATTGTTATGGATCGTTATGGACGTTTCATTGTGAAGGACCCCCACAAGTTTTGTTCGAGAGACTTGTTAGAGAGAATTCTAGTGAGCTGAATCAAACTCGCGCCATGCAGCCATGCCTGCCTGCAGGCTTGAAGGGAGGAGAAAAAAAAGAGAAACCGATCACTTGTGTAACCATCTGTTTGAGCTGTGGACCCCCGGGGATTACCGATTCCGTGTAGGCAGGCATCCAGGGAGGGACCGGGGACCACCAGTACAGATCGCACTGCCAGACTGTCATGCAGGGACCCCCAGTCACCCCCTGCAGCTGGGTGGCTAGGACTAAATAAACCGTTTCTACTAACTGCCAATAAAATACATTTTAGAGCTACTAAAGCCATATGGATTCAGCGACCGTCATGTTTCAGGGCTTATGGATTACCGGTATAAACATGAGGTGGATTATAAGATATCAGGTAAGGCTATGTTTTACAAGCATTTATACAGCGATCTGTCTGTGTGTTGTTGTTGTTGTTGTTGTTTTAGTCTGAGAGGCTAGAGAGAGGCAGTTTTTGAAGGGACTGAATTGAAATGATGTGCTTATATATGTGGTGGTCCAGGGACCACTGAAACAGACAGCGGACCACACACACACACACACACACACACACACACACACACACACACACACACACACACACACACACACACACACACACACACACAAACGCTAGCACGCCCACACACAAGCTGCGGCTTTCTGGTTACCCGTCTTGCTCTCATTGTATAATTGGTTTCAGGTTTCTGAGAGGAGGTCTTTCTTTTTGGACAATTTAATGATGTTTAATTTCATGTGAGGGTGTGCACTTTTGTTTAATGTTGTAAAAAACACTGTCAGACTTTGAGGAAGTGTATCATATGTTGTGAGAGGCTGGATAAGGCTTAGATCTTTTGTGTACAGTGTGTACAGTAAAAGACGTCCAGAAAGACGTCTGGCACCGAGATCCCCAGGGGAAAAGACGTTCTGAGGACGTTTAGCAGGGAGTGAGTTAAATGTCCTGTTTATTATGTTACTGCCACTCTCTAATAATAATAAATACTGAGATTACAATGTGATATCATTGTTTTTGATAGGGGTGGGCAATATAATCGATATGGCAATACATCGCGATAGTTTATTTGCCAATACTGTATCGATACTTGAGGCCGTAGTATCGCGATACTTTGAGGAAAATAAAATCTGTTCCCATGCATAGGAACCAATGGTAGAAGTCTGGTCCGGACACTCTGCTGCCTCTAGATCAGGGGTTCCCAAACTGTTTTGTCTCAGGACACCCCATACATATTTTTTTTTTATCCGAGGCACCCCTACATTATAATTTTCACTCCCAGCACCTTATATTTATAGCATATTGTCGTTGTCGGGTGGAAACCGTGTATGTCCAAAACCGTTTGTTTTGTATTTGTCATAAAATATACGAAACTAGTGAAAACAGCAGATCTACAAGCACACATCTATAAAATATTCTAAACTAGTGAAAACAGCAGATCTACAAGCACACAACGCCTCGCATACAAGGTTTCTGCCCGACAGTGACGATATTTTAGTGATTATTTTGCAAGGAAAACATTGAGATAATACCCATTTTGGTTAGAACTGACTGAAAATAACGTTGTACTTCAAGTTTAAAATGATACTAAGTATTTTTTCAAGTGTCCAAATAAATCCCAAATATTATCAAATGATCTCGCGGCACCCGTGGACTGCCGTTGCGGCCCCGTCACCCACTTTGAAAACCCCTGCTCTAGATGTCGCTGTACTATAGTAGCTACTTCCCCTTCCCATGGTTCAGTGAGTGAGGTCTCTCGAGAAAATGGCTCTGAACGACACAAACAACAACATTAGAGCAGCGTCTTCAGCTTTTAAAGCTGATATATCGCAATAGTATCGCATCGCAAAGATTCGCAATATATCGTGATACTATTGCATCGTGACCCAAGTATCATGATACGTTTTGCATTGCGAGATTCTTGCCAATATCCACCCCTAGATTTTGACAATGTGAATTTTTAGTTTAGTAAATATTGACCCTTTTTTGAATTAAATATACTCACAACTTCCTGTGTAGGACTCCCCCCCCCCCATCTTGGACTGACCAGAAACACCTGGATAACAACAGTACTACTAGTAATGTCTACTATTACATAACTACATACATTAATACATTGAATGCCAAGGTTTCTGGAAATCAGTCAATAGCCCCAGCCACCATTGACTCCCCATTCATTTTGAGACCATACATAACTTAACTTTTTTGAAGTATTATATGAACGAACACATGCAGATAAACTTTAGGGTGTATTCTTTCATGTTGCAAAGAATTGAGTTCACAGATAGTTCCTTTTTGAATATAAGTGCATGTGAAAAAAAAAAAAAACGCTCATAAATCTTGCCTCTCAAATGAGGTTCTGAGATAATCGCATTTAAAGGTTTATTTTATGTACAGAACTGTTTGTACTGTGTCAATCTCAACATGGCACATATCAGAATAATCTGTAGGATGTTTACTTTACTGTTAGCAAACAGTAAGTCAAATATTTTATTCGCCTGTGGAGTTATTGGCATATCTATAGGGTTAGGGTTAATGAAAATAGTACTGTGTTATGTGGTACTTTCAGCATTTCCAAGGCTAAAACTCCTGTTATGGGAAAATGGATGTCAGAGAAGAACACATGTTTTGTATATATTGTGCCAGTAAGTAATTTCAACTAGGACTATTTAAAAATGTGATACCTCTTTTGAAAGCCTGAGAATGTGTTCTTTATTCTACACCCAACAAGTAAGTTCATATGACATTTCCTTTTGAAGTTAGGACCAAAAGGTTACATTATTTTCTGACCTAGATGACCTCTCAAGAGAAGAAAAATATTGCCAAATATTGTGAAATATTGCCAGACCAACATAAAGTGCTCAACTTTTACAGCAAATATCTCAAACAACCCTTTGAATTGCTGTCTTTCATTATAGATTACAATAAAAGGTGTCTAGTTGACCTTTTCTGTAAATAATGTTCAGTGCCTGAAATACAGGCCTGCTGTGATGAAGGTTTAGCACCCCCAAGTGTCCATTCGATATCATTACAACTAATAGTGACTAACATCATGATATATTCACAGTGTACAAATAGAACCAAATGGACCCTTACGGGTACATTTTTACATTCTGAGTACTCTCAGAGGACCATGTAATGGTCAGTTAGGTAGCCAGGTATGTGATGGACAATAGAAAGTAAGTACATTTACTGAATTATGGGAATGGAGAGATTTGATGCTTTTAGTCTACTCAAGTTTGAATTCTTGAAACTCATTGTACCCCACCAAGACAAATAACGTGAGTGTTTACCATTTACCACCTACGGTATAGATAGTTGAAACAGGCTAGATCTACAGTATCAACACATTTGATGAAAAGACAGATATGAAGGGAAACCAATTTACTATGACACATTACAGCCTAGAAAACAAGCCACACTGAATGCACTCTACAACGTAACATGGAACCAAATGGACCCGTAAGGGCCCATGGGGTGTTTGAAGTCTTGAAACTTCAGTTGAAACAGGCTAGTTCTATCTATCAACACATTTGATAAAGAGACAAGACTGGTCATTTGAAATGTTATTTTCCAGTACAAAAGATGTAACAATAAAGTACAACCTTGAACCTTTTTGACATCAGTAGATACTGTCAGGCACTTCCGTGCAAGTGTATTTCAGTGCATCAAAATAGACAGGCCAACATACTGTATATACAAATGCAATGGATTTTCCATGTACACAGTGCCTGTAATCTCAAATGGCAACATGAAGACAGGCTGAAAGGTCATATGAATCTTTTACTTTTGGCTTCAGACACAGACCGTAGGTATTCTCAAAACAACAAGGGGCTTACATTAGTAGGGCTTGGTTTTTCAACAGTGCTATGTTGTGTGACTGTTGCCACATGAGCAACAGCAACAGCATTGAGAACAGGTTACATTTTCAATGAAACAAGGCTTTATTTTCCTTGGGATATTACTTCACAGAAATGCATTTGAGAGGCCAACATACTGTATATACAAATGCAATGGATTTTCCATGTACACAGTGCCTGTAATCTCAAATGGCAACATGAAGACAGGCTGAAAGGTCATATGAATCTTTTACTTTTGGCTTCAGACACAGACAGTGCCACAATAATTGTTCAACTAGGAATATTTGCAAATGTGATACCTCTTTTGGAAAGCTGAGGATGTGTACTTTATTCTACAAATATAAATTCAAACTTCTAACCATAAAATAATACAAGCCTTCTTCAGCTCAAAGTCCCAAAGTTCAATGTCAAAGGTGCTTGAACTCTGAGTGAGTTCAATAAAATAAGTGCGACATAAGAAAATATGGAAAATAAAATAAGTTCAGGACGTAGGCTCAGTTCAATGTCAAAGATGCTTTCACTCTGAGCGATAGTCCAATGAAATGAGTAAAGTGAGACATGAAAAATATGGAAAATAAAATAAAAGTTCAGGACGTAGGCTCAGTTCAATGTCAAAGATGCTTTCACTCTGAGCGATAGTCCAATGAAATAAATAGAAAATAATAATACATTTCTTTTTGTTTTCTTTTCTTTTTTTTACAAAGGAAATAAAATAAAATAAAACATTGTGTTTGTGTGTGTGTGTGTGTGTGTGTGTGTGTGTGTGTGTGTGTGTGTGTGTGTGTGTGTGTGTGTGTGTGTGTGTGTGTGTGTGTGTGAGAGAGAGAGAGAGCATCATGCTTCTCACCTCTGGTGGTACTCGAAGAAACAGGGGTAGGCGCAAAGGGGGACATATTGGCAGCCCACACAGACATACTGTGTCTCCTTGCGGACGGGAGGGTTCTTGTTCATGCAGTTCCTGCATTTTCGGAAGGGCCTTTCCTGACCTGGGTTGGGGTTGATGGGCTGCAGAACATGCCCCCTGAAGTCGATGTCGTACCGATTTTCAGGGTCCCTGCCGCGGGGTCCCCTAGGGGTGGGGGCAAGGGGGGCTGGGGGGGGGGAGGAGCAGGTGCTGCTGCTTCTGCTGCTGCCTCTGGTGCTGCCTCTGCTGCTGCTGCTGCTGCTGCTGCTTCTGCTACCAGAGGAAGTGTGGTCCAGGCCTTGGCTGTCTCGAGGATGAACTTCCTCATCTTCATTGGCGGCTTCCTCTTGGGTTCGTCTGGTTCTCTGGGGTCGTCGTCGACGTCTTCGTTCTTCAGCTTGTAGATGATGTGGCCGTTGACGAGGGCTATCTGGAACATGTACATGACGAATGTTGAAGTCCACTTGGCCGTCTTGCGGACAAAGGGATAATAGGAGATTTTTTGATCAAGACGGTCCACCTGAGAAGACAAGAAGACAACAGAGGCGTCAATTGGGTATGGCAAGCTATCACAGATTATTATTATTTTTTTTTTTTTTGTAAGTTTTTTTTTTTTTTTTTTGTAAGCTATGGCAGCTGCCATACCTTGGCTACAGGGGGAAATAATAAAATGTACTTTTCATCATGCCTGTTGCTAAGGTATGGCAACATGACTGGTGTCTTGCACACGCGCGAAGACACCAGTCATGTTGCCATACCTTAGCTTTTTCTGAACTGATGCCACTGGTAGACAAGACAATGTATAATGACAAATATGTTAGCATGAGGCACCAAGAGCATGAGGCACCACAACACGCGGCGCTGCATGTTGTGAGCTTGCAGGCACCAAGCTCACAACACGCAGTGCCACATGTTGTGAGCTTGCAGGCTCCAAGCTCACAACACGCAGTGCCACGTGTTGTGAGCTTGCAGGCTCCAAGCTCACAACACGCAGTGCCACGTGTTGTGAGCTTGCAGGCTCCAAGCTCACAAAGCACAGTGCCACGTGTTGTGAGCTTGCAGGCTCCAAGCTCACAAAGCACAGTGCCATGTGTTGTATGCTTGCAGGCACCAAGCAATGAGGCAATGAGACAAGACAATGTATTGGGTGGTGGTGGTACATATGATCTTATTTGTCAAACATACCCCATTCATGTAGAGATTGTAGTCACACACGCAGGCTGGCTTCTTCTGGGGGACTCTGTTCCTTTGCCCTCTCTGTTTGACGTGGACTGTGCGTTCTTCATCCTGGTGGAGGGTGGAGACCATCTTGACAATTCGCTTGTCCCTCCATGCCAAAACCATCACTTTGCCATTGTGGCGAGACACCGTTGCACCCACTTCCAGATCAGTCAGCTTGACATCTTTGATGGCCTGTGGTTCGCCCCTGTTGGTACGGAGCGTGCCACAGGTGTGCATCTTGAGACCGAGGAGCATGGTAGACGTCGTGACGTTGTAGTAGTTGTCCTATAATGAGGTTAGACATTATAGTTTAGTCCTGAGAACAACCACCAGTTGTAGATAAGCCAAGGTCAGAACATAGTATAGGTCACAGCTGGCAAATGTAATCACTACTAAGCAATATAACATAATATAATTTTAGCTCATCACCTGATAAAGACGGTATCCAAGGCCTTCAAGGCCGTCAATCAGGAACCGGATGGTGTCTGGGAGGCTAGAGCTTACACCACAGTAAGGCTTCATGGCGTAGAGGTAGCCTGTTCTGGACTCTGACAGTATGTAGCTCTTTATGCCATACTTGATGGGTTTCATTGGGTTGTAGACCTTGAACTTCAAGCTACCACGCCAAAGCAGTGTTCCCTCGTCGATGCTCACATTGATGTCCGGCTGATACATCTGCTTGAAACTGGCCAGCAACGGGTCAAGAACAGGGCGGATTAGGCTGAGTGGGTCACTGGCATCAATCGTGTTGTAGTCAGTGAAATGTAGGAACCTCCAAATGATCTGGAATCGGTTGCGTGCCATGATGGTGCCAAAGTAGGGCGTTCCAATTGCTTCCTCTTTGGACCAGTAGCTCTCGAGGCTGTACTTCCACACTAGGCCCGTAAGAAACAGCAAACCGAGGAACCTCTTGAACTCGACCAGTGTGAGCTCCCTCCAGGCATAAACTCTCGAACATTTCACTGGTGGCTCCCTCGCTCTGACCTCCGCGATGCTGCGGGCCGCATAGATGTTAGTCTGGTCCACTATGTACTGCAGAAGCTCATCAGACAGGAACAGCTCTGCGTAGTCTACTGGATTCTCTGACTCCAGCTCTTCTGCGCGGCCACGTGGACCTGGAGTTGCACGGAAAGGGAAGTTGGTGGGGCTCCAGTTCTTCTCGTCACGCCACCCCAGATCATGATCTGTCTGTTTGGGTGGTCTGCCACCTGTAAATCATAGAAATACATGATTACCATAAAATATATTGTTTTTATTCATGTGGTTCATAAATTGCACCAAATAGCTAATATATAAGATCAAGATGACTGATCTGGAAGTGGGGGGAACAGTGTCTCGCCACAATGGCAGTGATGGTTTTGGCATGGAGGGACAAGCGAATCGTGAAGATGATCTCCACCCTCCACCAGGATGAACTACGCACAGTCCATGTGACACAGAAAGGGCAAAAGAATAGTGTCCCACAGAAAAAGCCAGCCTGCGTGTGTGACTACAATCTCTACATGAACGTGGTATGTTTGACAAATAAGATATGTAAGACCATATAAGCTCACATTGTGTGCTGTTACTGCATGTCAACTGAAATGACATCAAATGACATCCTCATCACAAATGACATCCTCATCACAAATGACATCCTCGTCGGTGTCTGGTTCGAAGTAAAGACGCACACCCTGGTACAGTATCATTTTGCCACCTTGGCGTTTGGGCATAGCTTGTATATCTGCTGATGGAGATGAATGTCATGACACATGAAAAAAATAAACAAGCATGATACTGACCTCATGCTGGCACATGTGTCATTTGTCACCTGTCATTTTAGTTGACATACAGTAACACCAGGGGCCAGGGCAGGACCTGTCACAGGTGTCAAATAAGCCTGATGGCTTCATCCTTTCCTTGCACTGTATGTTGTTCCCATGTATATGTAATGTTACATGTTTTATATGATGTGCTAATAAACTATACTGCAACATATTGACAAGAAAGAGAAACCACTGTGGCCGTAGGGCATGCCATTGGTTTGAGGGGCACAAACAGAGGGGCAACAACAGCCATGGCCTTCATGGCCTCCATGAAATTCCTGCCCTGAGTAACACTGTATGAAATGACATGTGAGAAATGACAAACGTGGAGGTATTAGATCAGCTTAGATCAGTGTCATGAGCAGAAGCAGTTTTCACCTGTCTTACGACGAACCGAAGGCCCAGCAGCAGCAGCAGCAGCAGCAGCAGCAGATGTCCCCTGCCTCCCTGTGTCTGAAATCCCAGAGAAATAGAAAATGCTAAATAGCATGCACATCAAAACAATTTAGACATATAGCCTTCACCCCATTATGCATCATAGTAAAGAGATGTAGAGACTTTAAATCAAACAGAAACGTGTTTTTATCCAACTACTGCATTGAATGCTGGCTTCTGTTTTTATTTACCTGGCTCGTTGGAAAGTGACGCTCCAACCCCCTGAGACAGCGGAATGGACTGGGAACTTGGACCAGGCTGGGCATCCCCCTCAGCAGCTGCGGTGGCCTCCCCCACGACCCCGGCAGCTCCGTCCTCCTGATCGTCCTCCTCATCCTCTATATCATTTAACATTACCCCTCGGGGACAAGAAAATGAAAATGTATTAGGAAAATGCACAAAATCGAAACTTTGCCGTCTTGTTCATGACTTTGATGTAAAAAAAATGTTTTATCCAGTACAATTCAAGCTTCTGGTTTCCGTTTTATTTTATTACTCCACCTGAGTCAATGTACAGCCGTGGCCTCCTATCGTCGGGCTCCTCCACCACCACCTCCTCCTCAGAATAGCCGGAATCTGTAAAAGTGTAGTTTGTACTGTTATATAATTGTCATGTCATGATTGAATATATAAATAAGACAACATGAAACTGTATATTTGTACACTGTCAGAGTTGTGGTGATGTACAACATTTATGCATGGCATCAGTACAATAAATTTAGATATATAAACTCCCTTGGCATGATGCATCAGGCATGTGCTATACACCTCGCGTGAATGTGATTGTAGACTTTATGAAAAGTTTGCTTATGAGGAAAATTGTATATATTATACATATATCTATGGTTGAGATAGTGGCTGAAAATAGCCTATCTGCAAGCCCACAACGTGATGATTTCATACACTAAGTGTCAGTGTATGTCACAATCACATTCACATTCATGCCAGGTGTATATGTGTGCATGCCAGATGCCAATGGAGTTTATATATCTACATTCATTGTTTCATTATCATTCATCATCACTTTGTACTGATAACATCATGCATAAATCACGTTGAGGGCTTGTAGATCGGATATTTTCTGCCACTATCTCAACCATAGATATATGTATAATATAATATTCATTGTTTCATTATCATTCATCATCATTTTGTACTGATACCATCATGCACAAATCACGTTGTGGGCTTGTAGATGGGCTATTTTCTGCCACTATCTCAACCATAGATATATGTATAATATAATATTCATTGTTTCATTATCATTCATCATCATTTTGTAATGATACCATCATGCATAAATCACGTTGTGGGCTTGTAGATAGTCTATTTTCTGCCACGTCATGGTCAACCATAGAAATGTGATCTCAACGTCTCAAACACAATATAATTTCACAATAGCAAAGCAAGGCGGCGGCGCGACGCGTTGATGGGCTTGTAGATCGGTTATTTTCTGCCACGTCATGGTCAACCATAGAAATGTGATCTCAACGTCTCAAACAATATAATTTCACAATATGGAAACGTCTAAAGTATCTAAACATAATACATATACTTTAGACATTGTCATGTGTAGGATACACACTTGATTGAACCGGGAAAAAAGACCACCTCAGCTCTCAAAGCAAGGCGGCGGCGCGACGTGTCGATGGGCTTGTAGATCGGTTATTTTCAGGAACGTCATCGTCAACCATATAAGAGTGATCTCAACACTCAAACACGATATAATTGCTCAATATGGAAACGTCTCAAGTCTCTAAACATATATACACACTGGGACAATGTCGAGTGAGACAGCTGACTATTGAACCGAAAAAAAGACTCTCAGCTCTCAAAGCAAGGTGCTGCCGCGTTGTGGGCTTGTATATCGGCTATTTTCCGCCTCATCTCTAAAGTCAAAAGCTTCGATCAGAGCGGTGTAGCGCGGTGAAGTCTTTTTGAGCGTAACGTTGTAGTTTTATGACTCAAAGAGACTACACCGCGGTGGATAGCGGTGGACCCGACTCTGATCGAAGCTAAACGATATCATTACACAACTTCAATTCTTACCAAGAACTCGTTCTCGGTCCGGCGCCTCTGGAACCCATTCCAGGTCGCCACCAGTACCATCATCATCATCATCATCACCGCTCTCGTCGTGTGACTCCTCGGCGGCTCTGTACCGAGGCCCTGGACGGTTAGCCGTTCTCCCAGAACGACGACGGCGAGCAACAGGAATGAGGGGGTGTCCCTGAAACATGTCGGAGCCTGGATCCACAGTAGCCACGTTGCTACGTGGCATACACTGTTGCAGTGTTCTCTGGCCTGCACTGGGCGTTGGGAGCTTGCGCTTACCCATAACTGTACCAAAATGTACCACTTACTACACTAACTAGTCTAATACTGTCTAATCTAAGCTGAAATAAACTGAGATAAACTGACCCCACCCAAGATAAACTACAATGAACTTTCTCTAAGGCTATCCTAAACACAGACTGATGCTAAGCTAACTTTCTCTCTTACCTTCCTTCTCTCAACGTCACCCTGACAGACACAGCCAAACACTGACTGACTACACAGAACAGAACAGACAAAAAAACAGACAAAAACAGACACAAAAAACACAAATCTCTCCCTCTCCTCTCTCCTCTCCTCCTGACTAAACCTCAAACAATCACGCTTTCTTTCTCTCTCTCTCTCTCTCTCTCTCTCTCTTTCTCGCTCACTTTCAGTCAAATCAATCACACACACAAACTCTCACCTCAGTCGCCCACCAAACACCTCACAGTCAATCAATAAACTAGCACTCAATTCTCTCAAAATTCTCAATAAATCACTCTCAATAAATCACTTGCTTCTCTATAAACGTACCTACTCCCACTCAGAACGCCCCCTGAACCCAGGTATTTATAGGCCTCCACAGGTCACCCCATCAATGTTGATAAACATAGATCCCATACGCCATGTGGTTGGATCAGACAGTTGCTGGGGTGATTACGTCACCCAGCAACCCGGTCTTCACTCAGAGGCTGCGCAAGGGCGCCATCTGCTGGAATAATTGAAAAAAAGAAAAGACGTCTGGACCTGTCTTAGGGGTCTATTGGCACTTCTTTAATTAATTGATTAAGACTCCTGTGGACGTCTTAGGCATTCAATGTAATTCATCATTCTAAGATAATTCAAAGATGTAATTCCTGTTCTCGTCCATCTCAGGACAGAGATGAAGTTCATTACTCTTTTGAGAACAAAACCAGTGCCTCCTGTTGTCTGGAGAAGAACCATGATCGCTTCCTGCTGGTGGATGATGGGAGAGAAGGTCACAGAGGAGGAGAGAAGAACTTCTGGGTCAAGTTCGAGGAACAAATCTCCACACGACACATCATGGGTAAGAGATGGTGGATGTTGATGATTTGTTTGTTAGTGGAATTAATGCCCGTATCAAAAGGTGAATTAAAAGTAGTAAAATAGCAGAAACTACAATAGTTTATCTGTAGTTGTTTTTGTGTTGAACTTCTGCTAGACAACAGCTATTGATTGTTTTCTGGAGTGATTATTAAGTGTGCCTGCTATGCAATAGCAAAACACTTATTGTAATCCGCCATACTTAATTAAGTCTTTCGCCACGAATTTCTGCACGTAATAACTGCCGCACAATTTACGCCACCGCCGCAATATATACATCAAAACGTGCGGCTCGGCCGGGAATGGTGTGCTATTACTTTTCTTTCCGATCCGCGTTACCATTGCGACGTAATTCGCAAAAAACGACGCCAAAAAACCCCATTGACTTAGAATGGGGGAAACTTCGGCACGTAATAACTGCCGCACGATTTACGCCACCCCCGCAATATATACATCAAAATGTGCGGCTCGGCCGGGAATGGTGTGCTATTACTTTTCTTTCCGATCCGCTTTACGATTGCGATGTAATTCGCAAAAAACAACGCCCAAAAACTCCATTGACTTTGAATGGGGGACTCCGAAAAAAAACCAGAAACTTTGGCGCCACATAACTCTGCCATACTTTTGCCTAGCAACGTCATTTAAAATGTAAAATGCTCACACAACTTTGGTCTTTTTCCGACCAATAGGGATGAGCTGTAATTGATTAAGCCTCGCCCCCTCTTTAACAGGAAGTGCCCTTCACCAAACAGGAAGTGCCTCTATAACTCATGAACCGTTTGTCGTACAGACTTGCGGCTGGTGTCATACCTTTTCTTTTTTTCTCAATTTTTTTTTTTCTCAAAATTTTTTTTTCTCAAATTTTTTTTCTCAAATTTTTTTTTTCTCAAAAATTTTTTTTCTCAAATTTTTTTTTCTCAAATTTTTTTTTCTCAAAAATTTTTTTTCTCAACATTTTTTTTTCTCAAAAATTTTTTTTCTCAAAATTTTTTTTTTCTCAATTTTTTTTTCTCAATTTTTTTTTCTCAAAATTTTTTTTTCTCAATTTTTTTCTCAAAATTTTTTTTTCTCAAAAAAATTTTTTTCTCAATTTTTTTATCAAATTTTTTTTCTCAAAAAAATTTTTTCTCAATTTTTTTTTTCTCAAAATTATTTTTTTCTCAAAAAATGTTTTTCTCAAAATTGTTTTCTCAAAATTATTTTTTTCTCAACATTTTTTTTTCTCAACATTTTTTTTTCTCACAATTTTTTTTTCAAAATTTCTTTTTCTCAAAAAAGTTTTTTTCTCAAATTTTTTTTCTCACAAAACAATTTTTTCTCAAAAAACTGTCGTTAAAGTGCGACCCGTGATAACGGCCAAAAATGCTCCAAAACGCCACTAATTAGTCGAAATGGCTGACTTCCTGTTTGGTTTCTGATTGGCTGCTGGCCTTGTGACGTGGGTAGAGCTGCGAGGGCCTGGTCATCGCTGCTTGCAGCTTTAATTCATTAATCGTCCATGACCTTAATTGGGGCCTATTTCGCCAAACAGGAAGTGCCCCTCACCAAACAGGAAGTGACCCTTGATCTCGTGAACCGTTTGTCATACAGACACGCGGGTTGCGTCAAATGAAATAACGCTAATGCTAACACCAACCGCTACACAAGGTTGCACAGACTTAGCGAGCTGCAGGCACACTTAAAATTTTTTAAAGATTTTAAATATTCAAAGACTTGCACAAAATGTTCAAGATTTTTCAAAAATAGCAGATCTCCAAGCTCACAGCGTGGCACTCGGTACCGCGCTGTGAGCTTGTAGATCTGCTATTTTTCAATAGTTAAAGCACAAAAGAATGCATAATAATGCAACAATGAATCTGGTGTGACACCCCTGGGCATGATATTTCAAAATAAAGGTTTTTCCATCCCGGGTCTGTTACAATGAAGGAGGAGTTCATTTCTCAGTTGAGTTGTGATTGAATAAAATTGTCATTTTATTTTCTTACAGACAACAGCAGCGGTACCATTCCTGTCCTCTGCATGCTCACATCAGGAGACTTATCCATGCTGGAGGTACAATCACTGCTTCTTAATACTATAATATCATTCATCCAATATCATTTACATTACAATGACTGTATACTGTATAACTGGAGCTGACCACCAATCTCCTGCGTAATGCAGCGACTGACACCAACCTGGAGTTCCACCCAGGGGAGGTGGATAGGGTGTTTAAGAGAACAAACCCCTATAAGGCCCCAGGTCCTGACAAGATCAGTGGGCGCCTGCTGAAGGTCTGTCATGAGCAGCTGGCCGAGGTCTTCTGTATTCTCTTTAACCGTTCCTTGTCTGAACACTCCATACCAACCATATGGAAGTCCTCCATCATTTGCCCAGTACATAAGAAAAGCAACCCAACCTGCAATAATGACTACCGCCCTGTAGCCTTAACATCTCTGGTAATGAAGAGCTTTGAAAGGCTCATTCTACCCAAGCTACAGAGGGAGGTCAGTGGGTTCACAGACCCACTCCAATTTGCATACAAGCAGCAGAGGGGCATGGATGATGCAGTGATAACCCTGCTGCATCACACTTATGCACAGCTGGAGAATCCCAAGTCCTTTGTCAGGATGGTATTTGTGGATTTCTCAAGTGCATTTAACACCGTTCAACCACATCTCATGGGACAGAAACTTCTTCAGATGAATGTCAACTCCCACCTCATTCTGCTGATTCTCTCCTTTCTCACAGACCGACAACAGACTGTCAGATTTAACAGTAGCTACAGCTCCAACAGAACCATCTCCACTGGGGCACCACAAGGTTCTGTTATCTCACCAGTACTGTTCACCCTGTATACGGATGATTGCAGCAGCTCAGACCCCGAGCTACTGCTCATAAAGTATTCCAACCCATTCTCACCCCCTTTGCTTCACCCTCCCGACGCCTTGTCTTTGCTTTCCTTTGCTTCACCCCTGCGACGCTTTAGGAATGTCTATTGCGTCTAGGGTGCGACGGGAACGGAGAGTTTTTGAACGAGAACGGAGTCTTAGTACGCGCGTACATTTGTTTACTGGAGTATTTTTCACTGACGGCCGTCACAGGGAATCAAACCCCGGTCTCTGGATTTGTATCTCCATGCTCTACCGACTGAGCTAACCAGAGTGACTGGGAAATTCCTTTTTTTTGTGCTTTTATCTTTGACAAAACGTGGAATGATAACGTAGTCCCTTCTTTGAGCCGTATTCGAACGCGGAAGCAGTCCCCTGGTAAAAATGTACTATTCTGTCCATAACGGCACATAATTCGGTAACGCGGCTGAGTCGGCTCATGCGCCGTTCCCACGGCCATCGGCGCCTGAGACGGCGCCGCTTCGTCGTTTATAGTGGCGTGAGCGGTAGCGACGGGTGGCTGGTAAACCAAGAAGCCTTCAGAGCGATATCGAATCCCGCATCGGGAACTACTTTTTTTTTCTTTCTTCTTAGACCACCCAGTGCGTCTAACCCTTGAAACAGTAGGCAATCCCTCCGCGTCTATGGTCCGACGCATACAGTATTTACCATCGCGTCGGTTGTATGAAGCATTAGGGGTGAGAACCTGTTGAGTATTCGGATGACACGGTCATCATTGATTCCACAAACTCCAATGACCGTATCATCAGGGAAATGGACAGGTTTGCGGAGTGGTGCAAAAACAACTACCTGGACCTAAACCCCAGCAAGACAAAGGAGCTGCTGGTGGACTTTAGGCAGGACCCGCCCACTCCCCCTCCAGCCCTGAAGATAAATGGCCAGGAAATAGAGCGAGTCGAGGAATACAAATACCTTGGCACCACCATCGACCACAAGCTCATGTTCAAGACCAACGTTGAGAACATTCATTCCAAGTGCCAACAACGACTGTTCTTCCTGAGGAAGATGAGGAAGCTCCAGGTACGACCATCAATCCTACAGGCCTTATATAAGTCATTTGTAGAGTCCATAATGACTTTTAACATCACAGCATGGTTTGGTGTGACGCGGGCCATCAACAGGAACTCCCTTGACAGGGTCGTCAGGATCAGTGGGAAAATCATCGGCATGAACCAGGAGCCACTCAGCAGCATCCATAAAAAACTGACAGAAAAAAGGCCTCTCAAATAGTTGAGGATAATACACACACTCTCCACAACTATTTTAATTTAATGCCCTCAGGCCGTCAATACAGAGCCTCGACCTTTAAAAAAAGGGGCCTAAACAGCTTTGTGCCCACCTCCATCAGACTGCTGAACACCTAGGTCTGGTGGAGCATGTCTGGACTGCCCCCCCCCCCAACCTGATGGACTCTAGTGAACATATGTTTTTGCAGTTTGTCATTTACCTTGCTTATTTATTTATTTATGCATACATACATAGATTTTCTATAAATGATCTTTTTACATTTTTTAAATAACTAGTTTTAAACGTAGTAGTGCTTTTTATCATAGTGACATTTATGTTTTCATGTTGTGAATGTATGTTTTTAACCACTGCACAAACACATTTCCGAAAGGAAAATAAAGTTCTTTGAATGAATTGATGAACTTCACTTTTATGTCATAGCTGCTTATTTATGTCTGTCTGTCTGTCTGTCTGTCTGTCTGTCTGTCTGTCTGTCTGCCTGTCTGCCTGTCTGTCTGCCTGTCTGTCTGTCTGTCTGTCTGTCTGTATGTCTGTCTCTCTCTCTCTCTTTGTCTTTATCTCTCTCTCTCTCTCTCTCTCTCTCTCTCTCGCTCTCTCTCTCTCTCTCTCTCTCATATCTTCATCAGAGGGTGGATCTGTCTCTGAAGAGCGCCACACCCTGGTTGGTGCTGGCAGGTTCAGGAGGTGTGGCTGACCTCTTGAGTGACATCTTGGAGAACCAATCACCTGCATTTGCTGGTGATGATGTTGACAGAACTGACAGACTGACAGTGACAGAACTGGTCCAGAAACACTTCCCTTCTGAAGCCCTGACAGATCAACTTGTTGAACAGGTAAGAGCAGTGATGAGGCTGTAGCCAATCAGGGAGATTATTATTTCTGGTGGCTTGTCACGTGAAGCGGTAATATGAATATTTAGTTGTCATTGACACTGAGAATGAAGATACAATGGGACATGAAAATAAAAGGATGATAATTGCAGGATGTGACCAAGAAGAGAACGTTGTTATTGGGATGGTAGCAGATCTTCAGAGATCCACATGCTGTGGGGGGATGGTCAGAATAGTCAGAATAGTGATCAGATGGATAAAGCTCTGGACATTCATGGGTTTGGAGAGTGTCCAGTGAAGGCTTTTCAACTTGTAACTCAAAGCAGGAAGTAATATGTGGTGTACATTTCTGTATCAAGTTGACGGCTTGACGTGTATGCAGAACGGCCCACGTCCCGCAAAGCATTGTGGGAAATGGATTAGTTTTTTTAAGAGACTTTGAAGATGCACGTGTGATGCAGAACGCAAATGTGTCTACCTGTAGGAACGCGGCCTCGGTACGAGAGGGAGTTTATTCCACAGTTTGAGGGCCAGGAGGGCGAACTGTCTAGGACGAGTGGATTTTTGACCAGCATCCCTGTGTTGGCTGATCTGAGTGAACGGGTGGGGTTGTAGGGGTTGATCAGGTTTTGGAGGTATGGAGGTGCCATACCTTTGGCTGCTTTGAAGGTCAGCATCAGTGTTTTGTATTCTATGCGGGCTGAAACCGGGAGCCAGTGGAGAAGAAGGGAGACATGTGATAATTTTGTCTGGTTGAAGACCAGTCGTGCCGCGGTATTTTGGATCAGTTGGAGAGGCTTAAGTGCACATGCTGGGAGGCCAGTGAGGAGAGAGTTACGATAGTCAAGTTTTGATATGACAGATGTCTGGATGAAGAGCTGGGCTGACTCCTAGGTGAGGAAGGGTCTGATTTTACGGATGTTATAAATGGTAAATGGTAAATGGTGCATTTATATAGCGCTTTTAATCCAAATCGCTTTACATAGATTGTGCATTACATTCACCCATTCACACACACATTCATACACCGGTGGCGGAGGAAGCCATGCAAGGCACCAACCTACTCACCGGAGGCAATTAGGGGTTCAGAGTCTTGCCCAAGGACCCTTCGACATTAACTCAGGGGGAGCCCGGATTCGAACTGGGAACCCTTCGGGATTTATACCCTTCGTGCTCTAATACCAGTTTCTCTACCCCTGAGCTATGCCGCCCCCCACTTATAGAGTGTGAACCTACAGGACCGGGTGACTGATGCAATGTGTGTGTGTGTTCCCTGAATGATAGCTGGCTGTCCAGGACCACACCAAGGTTTCTAGTTATCATTATTATTCACCTACATTTGGCATTTTAAGGCTGAAATTGTACCAGTGCTAGTAAAGCAAGCCTGATAAAAGTATCAAACATGCACAAAATTCAACAGAACACAGGAAAATATATATATCTGTTAAGAGGTTTTGGGGAGAGGACCCCCAGACCCCGGTAGGTGAGTTCCGCGCACCCCCCAAAATATGAATCTCCTGGATTCTGACCGTCCAATGTTGACAACCCTGAGACCTGCACTGCACTGGGCAGCAGCCTCGTAGTCTGCTATTGGAGCAGCGTTAACCTTCTCTATAATCCACACGACACAAGTATGTTTATACATACATTGTGGCAGTTTCTTTTTTATTGATACGGACAGAGCGCGAGCCACGAGGACTAAAACCGAAAATGAAACTAGCTTTTACTTTTTCCACCACGTCGCTGACTACAATTGCAGGAGCGCGTTGTGCCCCGTTGGTGATTTTACTACCTTTTGTGTCAAGTCTTGTAACTAAAACCTGTCACTCAATCAATGCGATTTGAGACGTGAGTTTACAGAATCACTGTACACGATCTACCCGTCTCTCATCTGGTTGTTGTTCGCACACTGCGTACTGTGTCTGAAAAGCCCCAGTAGCCTACGTTACCCGACCCAGATCTACAAGCTCAGAATGCATCGCGGATGCGACGTGTTGTGAGCTTGTAGATCTGCTCCTTTCAAAGCCAGACCCGCTGTGCTGTATGAGGACGTAGGCTATAACTCGGGCAGTCGGACTGTGGGGCGGCGAATTTTGGGAAGATGATGACAATATTTTGGCTTATCGTCGCACCTTAATTAATAGATATGGGGTGCAGTAATTACCACAATACCGTCGGTAATGGGAAGACGATAACCGCGATAACAAAATGTCCATACCGCCCCAACCCTGCTTGTAGCTCTGCTTAGTGACTTCATGCACTGCCTCTCCCTGCATGTTGACGTGCGTAGCAATCTCTTCAGCCTGTCTGACCGTCTGTACAGTCTGAGATAATGTCAAATCTTGCATCAATTGCAGCTTACATGAGACTTCTTTGTCCAGCATCCCAACAACAATCCGGTCCTGGATATTCTCTCCTCGGATCGCGCCAAAGTCTCAGTGTTCACTGTTCAGACAGGTCATATAAAGCCCTTATGAAGCTCTCTGCTTTCTCCCTTGGATTCTGAACACGCTGGTGACAACAACATTAGCGCGGGAAGTTGGGGTGCTGGGGGGGCGCTCCCCTTTCCCCAGGAGCCGCCTGCTCGTCGGCTCTTTCGCACAGGCGTCCGCGGTCGCCCGAGTCTCGTCTTTCTTTGCCTTCACATTGAAGCGTTTTGTGTGAATCTCCTCCTTGTTACGTCTCCCAAGTAAAGCCTAACTGGGGCATTCTACTGAATTGGTTCAAATTCAGAGTTGGAAATTGTGTGAAATTTGTAAGCTATTTTGGAAAAACTTTGACCATATCCATGTAGCACCAGTTCTAAGGAACACATATTTAGTAAAAGCACAGTCAATCTTCATATTGTATTTTCATACGTTTTTGGAATATATTTCCTCTCCCAAAATATGTCACTACCGAAACATGAACTTACCTTCAGAATTAAGATAATTATATTAATCTATTCATATTTTGTTCTATTCCCCCATGTACAGGCTAAAAATTAATGTAGGTGGTTTCCACAATTAACTACATTTAAATTCATATTTTAACACATTTTGTAATGTTGTATTTTTAGGACTCATCAAATTCAAAACTCTATATTCTTTGTAAAATGTATAAAATTGATTATTGTGATGGCGCCTTTAAGGATAGTTGACAAAACCAATCATTATCATTAAATATTAATTGATAATTCATTATCTTTTATTTTTGATAAAACAACTGGTGTTTCGGTAGTGACCCTACTGTTTCGGTAGTGACTGTTTTGTTTCGGTAGTGACCATAGCATTGAATTAATACTATATGGTCACTACCGTAACAATACAGTATAGTAAATATTCTTAACTATTTTAGCTACATATTAACTCAAAATGCATTATGTTGGAAATATTATAAACACAGGATCAATAGAAGAATGATAATTCATTTTATAACAACTGGTTTCATATTCCATATCCATTTATTTGGAATGACAAACAATAATTTGCAATTATCTTTGAAACCAAGTGAAGTTGTTCTGGAAGACCATACAACATCTCAGGAGGGGAAAGTGAGGAACCATCCAAGCTGTGTACAACAAGGAAGGGATAAGGAAGTCGTAGGGCGGTCGTAGGAAAACTTTGAGTAACTCCTAAACCAATGACATCAGAACCACCCTCCTGTCCTGGTCCTGATTCTGTCCAAGTCGTGGGACAACTGACCAACTCTTTAATCTTGCAGGGATGCTGTAGAGGGCCCGGGAGTATGCATATCCTGTCTACATGCGTCTCACTGCACCACTTTTTAGCATTTTTGGTGTTTTATTTATCCCTGCAAAATCACAAATAAAATAGAACTCATGTAAAAAATTGTATTATTATTATTAATAAGGGTAACAATAACAACAGCAATAATATATATGCATTAAACTAATGAACATACCTTTTTTCACTACCGAAACCATAATGTCACTACCGAAACATTACATTAATGTGTTAATTGTTTCGGTAGTGACTGTTTCGGTAGTGACAATTTAATCTATGTTTTAGCTTAACTCAACAATGATTGGATAGCAAACACAGTTCTGAACAGGTGTACACAGATAAAAACATAATATTTAGCATTAAAAAACTAAATTGTTTGATAAATAGCAGAAATGAGGTGTTCGGTAGTGACATTCCAAATGAAGACACACTGATTTTCAGACTTTGGAAGACATTTACTTCAGACTGATGTAAACTTATCACTCACCAGGTGGCCATCGAGGATCAGGAAGTCAGTGCCAGTTTCTGGATGATGGTATTTAGGGTGTGGTCAAAAGCAGGCTCCACCTATGGACTAAAACTATTTGTGTTTCGGTAGTGACATGAAAACAAGGGACAGCATTTTTGACATGAAGTTTTTTAATTTAAACAAAATCCACAAAATCTATCTAATAATTTCAAGTTCCCTATTAAAGAAATCAAACGGGTGTATTTAAAAACAGTGGCAAAAAAAATTGCAAAAATCATTTAAGTACTTTTTTCATGAATTGAAATTTAGGGGTTAGAGGTGGGGACAGCCACCTTCCAATAGTAAGTGACATATAATGGCTTATTTTTAATATATTTAATTTTGCATTATCTCAATTAATGTATTGTGATTAATTAGACCATAATATTATATTTGTACACATGCAAAGTCTGAATACTTAAATATTTTTTAAAATGGGTTTTTCGTAGGGGGACTGCAATTTGCACCAATTCGGTAGAATGCCTCAACTATACTTCGTTGTACAGTATGAAGTGTGTTGCAAGCCGAAAATAGCTGATCTGCAAGCTCACAACACGTCACATTCACAAGATGTTGTGAGCTTGTAGATCAGCCATTTTAACCATGCGGAAACATACAGGATGTGCGTGACGGTTAGAAACTTCTGCCTTCACAATAATGGTGAGGGAAGAATGGGCACCTAAACATTATGGGCATGTTTAAAAATAAAATACAAAATAAAAATAACTAAGTTACCGGTAGTTAATTTTGGGGAACCATGAACTTTAGTTCAAAATGTGGAATTATGAATCATGAAATTAACTAGTTCATTTTAGAATGTTGTGAACTTGAATTAGAACTGGTTCATGTACTGTATAGAAAGTGAACTATAGACTACTTATTTTCTATGGATTACACAACCCATGAAGCCTTGAATTCATGGAATTGTTTTGTTTTCATCACATTCCTGAGACAATATAGGAGGATGAGTCTCCAGTAGAAGACTTGTGTAGTCTCCAAGCCCCCAGAACGGCTTGTAAATATTGACGCGGCCGCCCTACTGGCCAAAGCTGGAATTTCACGCGGGGTGAAACATACAAGCACGAGCATAAGAGCGCGCTGCTGGGGTCTACAATAGGGTTCTCGACGTCAAACATTTTGGCACATAGGTATGTGCCAATTTCCCCCAGAATGCACCTGGATTCAGCTACTTCTGCATGCTTCAAAACGCCACTGAGCACTTGCATTGAAATGAATTGCTGGGGGCGGGGCCGTTCGGTCTCTATTTAATATATACTCTATGGTAGTCTACTACCAGAGACATTAGCATCGTTATCGGCTCAGGAATGAGACGAAAACGAAATAAATCTCCATTTTGAGTGAACTACTCCTTTAGATAGATAGACAGATAGATAGATACCTCTATTATCCCAAGGGGGAAAATCAGTTGCCCAGAGGCAGCACAGCAGTATTTATTTACAAAATTACAGAGAAGTATGAAAAAGGAAAAAAAGAAAAAAACAAGAACAGAGTACAGAGCCTACAGTAAGTACAGTAAGAGCAAGGTACAACAAGAAAAAAAAAAAATATATATATCCTAAGTCCTTGTCAATCGACCGTTGTGTGTCTCGTTGTACAGCATCTGTTGTACAGATGGTGCTGGATGCAGTCAGGAGATTCCTGGACATGGTGGATGTTAGTGGAGAAGACATTAAACTGAGAGAGGGATTCCCAGCAACTCAGACAAATGGGACATGTTGGGAATGGGAACACTGTAATGTTAGTGAGAGCTGTGACATAGCCGCAGCACAGTAAAGATTCAGTAGGGGCCGGTAATGCAATGCACATGGATGCCAACTGCCACAAAACCCCAAAAAGAACAAGAAGAAGAGAGTCTTGTTTTCAGATCAATAACGGGTCCAGTTATCCGGTGTGGGTACCATTCGGTCTCGCCTGCAATACGGCCGTGGGGGTCCTGCGCTTGCGACTCACGTCACACAATATGATTGGCACTCCGTCTGAACAATGACGTGGCATGTTGTGATTGGCTTTTGGCCGCAGGGCGGCCGTGGTTCGGCCAGGGCCGGGAGACCGCAGCGTGGGTCCGCGAGAGGCGCCACGGGAACCTGTGGTGGGTCGGCGCCGCCTCTCTCGGACCCCTGCTGCGGCTACCCCGGGGTCGGCGGCGAGGAACACCCGGGCGGCCGACCGTCAGTCGCAAGCGCAGGACCCCGTACGCCCGTATTGCAGGCGAGCCCAAATGGTACCCACACTGGATTTAACATGAAACCAACTAAAAGTTGAATTAAAGGTTCCTATGATTGGCCGCTAGTTGCGCTGTTCTGGCACCAAAAGCAACATATTCTCCATAGGATTCCATTCATTTCCCCCAAATTTTACATTTGATTTTATTACCTTAATAAACAATGGCCGCGTTTCCCAAAGCGATTTTGAGTGCTCGTAAGCTCAGGCATGGTCGTAGAGACCAAAATCGTCCTTCGCAGCCTGCCAGGCACCTGTCAATCAAGAGCAACGAGGGCTTTCAGGAAACCGGTCGTCTCGTAGAATGGAACCAAATAGCTGTGATGACGGTTGAATGCACACCTCATACGAATGGCCATCGTAAGGAGGATTTTAGAAGCAAACACCTTTCCCGCAAGTTTCCCACGGGTGCTGCAGACGTGTCTGTACGATGGTTTTTTTAAGGGTGCGCCGGGGCGCCCGTAAGCACCCTTCATAGAAAACTGAGCACTATATAACTAAGTATAACTATGAAAGTATATTTAAAAAAGCTATCTAAGTATTGTGGATGGTAGAGTAGGCTATTCTACATACCTGCTATACAAAATAAACAAGTGAACTATATATTTATATTTATATAATAAATAAATAAAACATACAAAGGTGAACTATGTTTTATGTTATGCATGTCGCTTGCTTTGATATAGGTCTATAGGCTACTGAGAAATAGCGCACCACAACACACACTTACATAAAAAAAGAACAAGCTTATAGGCTGCCTCATTTGTTAAGTGGGTCCGTGGACCAGTGGGGGTCCCCTCTCCCCAGCTAAAAGGCATGCAGTGATGCGTGAAAGCGGTGATAGAACTCGGATCATCCAGTCGTTAGTCCAACACACAACCGATCGTGCCAACACGACTCAGCGAGAACCGCTCCGCTCAGAGACAGTGTGCTGGAGCCAGGCACTCATCATCCTACACTCTGAGAGTTAGCCTACATTTTTGAACCATTGGGTTCCTAACTTGCAAACTTCCAAACTAAAATATAACAGCCCTGCGCCTCTTTAGCCCCTCGTGCGTCATGCCAACACAACACTGAGGTAAAAAGACAGGGCTGTTATATTTTAGTTTGGACGTTTGGAGTTAGGAACCTAATGGTTCCAAAATTTAACTCACAAGTTGAGAGTGTAGGATGATGATCGCCTCGCTCAGCCCACTCTCTGAGCTCAGCGCTGAGTCTGAAATCAGGCTAGGATGATGAGGGTCCATTGGTTCATATAACTAATTGTAGCCCTATAATTATTACAGCCAGCCAAGACGGGGCGGACATCAGCCTTTGTAACTGAACTCAGCAGGCTTAATAGCATGACGAGTTGTGGGTTGGACTAATGATTGAGAGCCTCGGGTTCGACTCCCGCTTCAGCAGATCGATATAAACGATACAGAGTTCATTTTGAGAACCAATAATCTAGTCTACAATACTGTAGGCCTAGCCTATAAAATAAAATATATATATATTTAAGACGGGCAGTCAAGTCAATTTGTGCAGTCAGTTATAGGCCTACCAACATGCAGCTTTGCATGTAGTTTCAAATTAAAACAAGGGGTTTGTGCGGTCAGTTAGCCTACCAACAGCGCTGAAAGTGTGTTCATTTTCAGTGTTGTATGTTATGTTTTATTGATGGGCCGGCCCGATACAATCACACAAGCGCTGAAATTCATTTCGGAGCGCAGCTGCTGACGTCCTATCAATCGAAGCCCAGAGCCATTCAAGGAGAGAGTTGCATCATCTCCGTTCACATGGGGCCAGAGTTGGCAGAACTCTCTAATACAAGGCTCTGGCCAGCCTACTGGCGTGCGAAGGCTGTTTTGCGAGGGGCGCTTACAAGCGCGTTTGAGAAACGCCTTAATCGTAAGGACCGCAGCCGAGCGAAGGCCCTCGTACGACCTGCGCTTTGGGAAACGCAGCCATTGTCATAAATACTTCATGAATGAAGGAATGAATGATATTATATAGCGCTTTTCCAAACATAGTTCCAAAGTGCTTTACAGACATACTGTATTAAAAACAAGAGAAAACATTAGTAAACTAAAACAAATCAGAAAAAAAAGAGAAATCAAAACAAACATTTGAAACACCATACCCTTAGTGATAAAGAGGGCACTGACTCTACTAGCCTATGATCCAAGGTTAGGTTGTTCCAGAGCAGAGGTGCCCGGGCCACCCGGGTGACACAGGAGGTGTTATCCAGTAGGGCCTTATCCAAGGATCTGAGGGTGCGTACAGGTTTATAGGGTTTCAGCAAGTCATTAATGTAACTGGGGTGTGGTATGTTACCTGCAACACCAGGTCTTAGGGGATAAGTCGCTTTGGATTAAAAGCATCTGCTAAATACCTAAACTGTAGACTGTAAACTGATATACAGCTGTGTGTCGTCCGCGTAACTTTGAAACTGAATACCATGGTTTCTAATTATGTTGCCAATAGGCAACATGTATACTGAACAGTAGGAAGCCTAAAATTGAGCCTTGCGGGACTCCACATTTAAAAGGAGCCTGTGAAGAGGAGGCCTCCCCAATTACCACGGAAAAAAAGTCTGTCAAACCACTCTAGTGCTCCCTCATTTAGGCCGACCATGTTTTTCAAGCGTTCAATTAAAATAAGGTGATCAACCATGTCAAATGCAGAGCTAAGATCTAAAACCACTGTCCGCATTTGGTAAAAGATCATTTATAACTTGCTTTTTCTGTGCTGTGCAAGGCCCTAAAACCAGATTGAAACTTTTCAAAGACAGAATTAAAATTCATAAAATGAATCAGTTGCTTGGACAAAATTGTGGGTCTAAAATTATTTAAAACTAGGGGATCCAGTGACACTTTTATTTTAAAAAGGTTTACTAGTGCATTTTTTTAATTTGAAGGAAATATGCCGGTGGACAGTTAACATTTAATAATTGAAACAATGGCAGGGGCGACAGTCAGTATGTTCTCCTTCAGAAATGTGGTGGGAATGATATCAAGAGGGCAAGATGAGGATTTCATCAGTGTGACAGTTTGGGTCGTTTCATACCGTTATAAGGAGCCTAACTAATTTCGGTTCGGGAGTGCTCCCCGACCCGAAATTATTTAGGTTCGGGGGGAGTTCATCCATACTTTCTTAACGGCTAGTGCCGAAGTTGCTTGTAAATATTGGAGGTCCGTGGCATGACAACGTTTGTGGCCGTTGAATGAGCATTGCAGGACGGATATATATTTGACTTGCCCTCGCGCTGCACGCTGAATGACTGGAGGTCCAGTGAGTGAGTAGCAGCACCAGCGGGGTCTCCTCTCTCTCTCTCACACACTCACAAACGCTCGATCGAGCTCTGTCAAAAACATTTAATCTACAAGCTCACTATTACATTATAGACGTGCCGCCTCCCTTGCTGCATGCATGTCATCACCATCACACAGTCACAACTCGTTGTGGAAAACCTATCAACACGGAACACTAGCAAATAGCAATAAGCAAAGTTGTGTTTAAGCTCTTCTTTTGTCTTTAAAACGGTCGGCGACGCGTTAGCGATACACGCAGCAAAGGTGTGTGTGTGTGTGTGTGTGTGTGTGTGTGTGTGTGTGTGTGTGTGTGTGTGTGTGTGTGTGTGTGTGTGTGTGTCGCGCGCGCGCCTCCCAGTCCACCACTCTTCGTCTCCAGCCAGCTGTCTTGTGTCCGCTCTGCGAAGCCCAATACACGGCCACACAAGCATTTGGAAGTCGGCGTGTCTCCCTCCCAAAAAAACAACCGCTGTTTCCTTGGATTCACAGCCGAGCATATGAACTTGGAGCCGGGCTGAATGAATGAGAAGACACCGCTGAGTACCGAAATTAAGTCGGGAGGTCACAACATTTCGTCAGCACCGTAGAGCCGAATTTAGTCGGTTGACGCCCCCCCGAACCGGGGGATGCGAACCATATTTGGGTTTGCCTAGTGCCGAACCGAAATTAGTTAGGCTCCTTATAACGGTATGAATCGACCCTTTCCAGGAGTGTTTCTGCTGTGATTAGACTGAAAGAGGTGAGTTGGGAGGGTGGCACGGGACACACCTCAGGAACTGTTGGTTCAGTAGACAACTGCTGTCTAATTCCCTCTAGCTTGCCCATAAAGTGCTGCAGGAACTTTTCTGGGGAAGCTTCTAGGGACTGACTGGGTGGTGGTTTTTTTACGGATTGCATAGCCTGAAACATTATCCTGGAGTTATGGGAGTGGGAGGCGATTAACTTAAAATATTTACAGTACTTCTGGCATTCTTGACAGCTGACTGGTAGTTGAGCATCAGGTCTCTGAGGTTGTTGTGCGAGGACAAGAGCTTATCTTTCTTCCATTTTATGGTTTCTGTCTTTTAAAGTCTAGTTTAAAGTCTTGTTTCAATCACTATGATATTCATTTTGTGAAAATATGGTCCCATTTATTTTATAATTGATGTTAAAGCAGGGTATGCTGTAGGAGGGGCATGGCTATCTTGTGACGCTTCTGAATCAACACTTTTTCTTCGTCTGCTTTATTTTCGGCAAGCTCAAGACAATGTCCCAATGTTCCTGCGATTTCACGTCACCGTTGGCAGCCAGTAGCATTCCCTGGGTACCATTAAAATAATGATGGCAACACCCGTAGGAGGGAAAAAAGGCTTCATTTTCACTCTGATAGAAAACAATGGGTCACATGACGGTTCCCACCGTCCATATTTTGTACGGTCTATGGTCAATATTCAGCAATGTGAAGCTTAAAGGCATAGTAAGGCACATTTTGTTTTGCAGAAAAATGCTGTATTTTGTATGTCTTTGTTTGCTGCTTGAATGAGTGTTGAAAGCTTAGGTTTGCTAGTTTAACTCCTGGATGTCTGAGATTAAGTAGCAACTCCTCTAAAACATTTGTAAATACTTTCTGTATACCTGACCATCCATGAGGGAAAATAGCTTTAATGGTTTGTATCCAACATCTGTTGAATCATTGCATGTTGTGTGTGTGTGTGTGTGTGTGTGTGTGTGCGCGTGTGTGTGTGCGTGTGTGCGTGCGTGCGTGCGTGCGTGCGTGCGTGCGTGCGTGCGCGCGTGCGTGCCAGAGATGGGGACTCGAGTTAAAGACTCGTCACTCGAGTCGACTCGAGTGACACTTTTGGCGACTTGTCACTCGACTCGGACTCGCCCCTCAAAGACTCGAGACTCCACTCGACTCGTGATCATAAGACTCGTGAAGTTCACGAGTCTTAAAATATTTTAAGCACTATAATGCATGACAAGCCCGACAAATATTGTCCTTTCCTTCTCCTTTCTTCTTTCTTTCTTCTCTGGTGCGCGGCTGAGCGCCGCTGTACGGCTGAGCGCTGCGCAAGGACACAGGGGCGACCGGGTTGTTTTTCCCAACGTACTTAAGCGCAACGGTGGGGGCCCAGGAGCGCTTCGCTGTGTTCACTTGGACCGCGCAGAGCGGCCCGTTGGGAAAAACGCAGTCTGTCTCGCAAAGCGTGGCAGACACAGCCGTCTGCATGGACCTTTCATCGTAAGATTTAAATATTAAAACGGCGAAATAAAACACACATGTTTAGCTCATCATCAGCTATTTTACTTCAGCTAACTTGGCATTTGTTTAATAATTTGATAAAATGATAGGATTATCTGTGAGAACCTGCTTATCTAATGTCGGGTTTCTCTCCGAGCGCATCCTCCTCTCGTCTCGTAATGTTCCGCCAGCTGCAGGCAGCTATAGTCTAATAGCTGAGCTCATTAACCCCTCGTACTTATTGTTTAAAGCATTAACGTGAGGTTACGCCACCATGCCCTGTAAGCCCTACTGTTACACTGCTAGAGGATTATTACATTGTTTTTGTATCTGTTGCGCTCGCGCGTATATAGTGCGTCTTTTCAAAAGAGAAGATCTATATCTAGACGCGCCATGACACGGTGGATTAATAGCTTGCAACTCTGATTTTTTTGGGAGCCTTATAGGCTAAACAATATAAGCCATCTTGTTGATTTTGTTAGGCTTATAGGCTGAACAATAAACCTATAGGCTATTACTGTAGTTCATATAGGCCTAGGTTGTTGTCACTAAATTGCTATTGAACATTATGCTGACTAAGTAATCAATCCTGACATACTGTCTGTTTACATTAATACAGTAAAAGAGTGATCATGAATGAAACAATATTCAGTTGCCAGTACATAATGTAATTAATATACCCCGGTAACAAACGTCAGTGACGTAAAATGTATTCCCACTAAGAGTAGGCCTACACGTCGCTATGGTAACCCGTATCGATACGTTTTACGTAACTGCCATAAAGTGTTATGTTGCATACTGTCCAGCTGGCGGCTGCTTCAAATAGAGAAATTGTGATTGCTTCGCAATTCGTATTAAAAACAACATTTGAATACTGTATAGCTCAGCTCTCTTAGGAAAAGGTTAGTACAGAAAGCTGCCTACAAAGGTCTACTAAAAGGATTTAAATACAAGAAAGCACAATTACTTGTTTACATTGTCATTGAGGTCCTTTCGTACTGCATTCAAAAAAGTGCCAAGCAACTGAAGCAAGTGTGGCTGGTTTTGGGATTATTTTATTAACAAAGAAAGTCGTCGGATCGGATGATGATCGGGATTCGGGACGGGGACCCTGCCTGCTACTATTGGACATAACTGTGTTGCTTCCAAGGAACTTTCACCGAGGATGGAGGCAGATGGAGGCAGATGTTTCCTGGGGGAAATGGATCCATTATTATTAATCGTGGAACTTTTAACTGCCTCCGTAGCGTGACTGTGAGTACATACATTCATGTGTCTTTCCTAATTTAGCCTGCCATGGCTGCTGCTGTAGCTGTATCTGTGAGTACCGGGTGATCATGATGCGCCATGTAACTTTTTTAGCTGGAGGCTAGATCATTATAAAAAATAATAAAAAAAGATATATATGTATATAAAGACTTGTAACTCGACTCGGACTCGTGATGAAAAAGACTCGACTCGACTCGGACTCGTACCCCAAAGACTCGACACTCGACTCGGACTCGTCCCCCAAAGACTCTTGACTCGACTCGACTCGTGATCACGAGACTCGTGGGCATCTCTGGTGTGTGCGTGCGTGCGTGCGTGCGTGCGTGCGATGATTAAACTAAACTTTCTGTTTTGCAGAAATGAACAATTTGCTCATGCTGTGACCTTTGACCTTGACCCCCAGGTTCAGAGCATCTACCAGAACAGGAAGTTGATAACATTCTACCATCAAGAGAAGGACGGACCAGAAGACTTTGATACAGTCATGATCAAAGCCCTGATGCCAGGTACAATATAGAACAATAATTAATATTATATTTAATAGTGCTTACTTCTGGGAGGTGAAAAACACTGTGGGCTACAACCAGAGTTGGGATCCGTTACTCAAAAAAGTAGTGCACTACGTGCACTACATATTACATATTACCTTTGAAAAAAGTAGTGCCTTACACTACTTCATTACTCCCTGGAGAAAGTAACTAGTTACAGTACACTACTCGTTACACTACTTTTGCTTTACTCCATAAAAAAAGTCTGAGATGCATTGCCAACATATATTAGACATATTAATATTTATTAGATATAATAATATCTAATACAATACATTATATTGTTCAATGAAGTGAGTCCCAGGGCTCACTGCTGGTGGTCATTTGAATGAGTTTAATTATAAGGGTAATAATAATAAAAACAATAGTTAAGCCGTACACGATAGGGAGTTCCAATAGAAAAATATAAGCCTCGTGTACAATATAGGCTCGAAGTACACGCGAGCGTACACGCCCCCATAGTTATAATGGGGCGTGTACGCTTGCAACAGGGTGTCGTGTACGGCACCTGTGCCGACTACAATTTCCCAATGTAGGGCAGCAGAGAGCCATATGGTCCGTGGTGGTTCTCAAAGTGAGGTCGGGGGACCCTCAGAGGGACACTGTGGGCTTATCAAGTGGTCCGTGGTGGTTCTCAAAGTGAGGTCGGAGGACCCTCAGAGGGACACTGTGGGCTTATCAAGTGGTCCGTGGTGGTTCTCAAAGTGAGGTCGGAGGACCCTCAGAGGGACACTGTGGGCTTATCAAGTGGTCCATGGTCGGTTCTCAAAGTGAGGTCGGAGGACCCTCAGAGGGACACTGTGGGCTTATCTAGTGGTCCGTGGTGGTTCTCAAAGTGAGGTCGGGGGACCCTCAGAGGGACACTGTGGGCTTATCAAGTGGTCCGTGGTGGTTCTCAAAGTGAGGTCGGAGGACCCTCAGAGGGACACTGTGGGCTTATCAAGTGGTCCGTGGTGGTTCTCAAAGTGAGGTCGGAGGACCCTCAGAGGGACACTGTGGGCTTATCAAGTGGTCCATGGTCGGTTCTCAAAGTGAGGTCGGAGGACCCTCAGAGGGACACTGTGGGCTTATCAAGTGGTCCGTGGTGGTTCTCAAAGTGAGGTCGGAGGACCCTCAGAGGGACACTGTGGGCTTATCAAGTGGTCCGTGGTGGTTCTCAAAGTGAGGTCGGACTGTATTGGGCTCTGGTGGGCTGTGCTGTTCTGTGCTGGGCTCTGTTGTGCTATACGAGGCAGTACAATACTAAAGCCTAGACATGTTCATGTAAAACTATTGGCCGTGTACACAAAGTCATGTAAAACTTGTCCGTGTACACAGTGGCTTTTTCCTTGACCTTGCGAGTTAGGAGTGTCGTAGAGACACGAGACCGGGTTTGTTGGATTCAGCGTCAAAAAGTAAGTCAGAATATGTGTCTTTTATCCGAAAGAATGTGTAATCGTGTTGGTGGATCGGATCAGGCATCCTTCAAATATGAAAAGTGTTTCCTACGTAAAACAAACGGATTTCTTTAGATTTTTTTATTGATTTTAAGGACAAAAATCCGGGTTTCGGTGTCTTTTTCGCAATCGTAAAGGGTTCAAAGTGTCGGAGAGACACGAAACCCATTCCATCGGATCAGGCATGCTTCAAATATGAAAAGTGTGTCCGGCCTAAAACAAAACATATTTTTTAGATTTTTTTATTCATTTTAAGTACAAAGGGCCCGTTTTGACGCCTAAAACGACCCTTTCCCTTGACCGTTCGAGTTAGGAGTGCCGTGTACACAGGATCTACAGAGCTGGCTGGAGTATGGAGCAGCCTGGTGGAGTCTGGTGCAGTCCTGTGCACCCTGGTCTGGCCTATTCAAGCCGGATCCAGCCTACTGTAGGCTAGTGAAGCCATCCAACCTCTCCACTTCCCTAATCTATTCTCCCACTGTGCTGGACTTGGATGTGCTGGGCTGTGCTGGACTGGACTCTATCAGGCTCTGGTGGGCTGTTTTGGGCTCTGGTGGGCTGGGCTGGGCTCTGGTAGGCTATACAGGGCAGTACTGTAGTATAGCCTAGGCATGTTCATGTAAAACTATTGGCCGTGTACACTAAGGCATGACTTCTATGTAAACCATACTATATGGACAGTTTTTTTCTGCATGTCACTATGATGGAAAGCATCTTCAGCCTCACAATAACCATATTGAGTTACCACATGATTTTGTGTGCATGCCACAGCCAATAGTTTTACATGAATATTTCTAAGCTATAGTACAGTACTGCCCCATAAAGCCTAACAGAGCCAAGCAAAGCACAGCACAGCCCACCAGAGCCCATTACAGCCCACAGGAGCCCAATAGAGCTCCAGCACACCTAAGTCCAGCCCAGTCCTGCCAAGTAGGAGTATAGACCAGGGAAGGGGGGTAGTTAGATGTCTCCACCAGGCCATTACAGGCTGGACCTGGCTTGAATAGGCCAGACCAGGGTGCACAGCACTACACCAGACACATCACTGTGACATCACAGGTGATATCATAGGTGACATCACCTATTTAAAAGTCCATATATGGGTATTCCCAGAATCCCTTTTATGCCCATGTATGAAGATCCCTGATGTCATTGATATATACTATATCACTGGCCAGATGGCCAAGACATGGCCCATATCTGTGTGGCTGGTTCAGACAGGGATCTCCATGTATGGGCATAAAAGGGATGTACTATATACAGTACATGGATCTCCATATATGGGTAACTGGTCCGATATACATCACTGGCCAAATGGCCAAGAATTGGCGCGACCTTGGCAAGGTCGCATGTCGCCCTGAGGCGTCTTACTAGTAATAAACATTATTTGTAGAGCACCTTTCATGACATGAAATGCTTAACAAGGCTGTACTTGGTCTCCACTTATGTTTTACTTCTACATCAAACCTCTTTGCCTAAAATAGCCGGACTGCAAGCTCAAGCTTGTAGATCTGCTATTTCCCTCAGAATAGGGGTGTAATGTACACCGTTCCCGTCACACAAAGATTCTGTTACAACAGAACTAAAGACGTTCCTATCACACATTCTGTTACAACAGGGCCCCCTGCAGTAGCTCTGAGGACCCCCTAGGGGTGCCGGACCCCCTATTGAAGACCCCTGACCTATCCCATAAATGGTAAATGGTGCATTTATATAGCACTTTTATCCAAGGCGCTTTACATAGATTGTGCACTACATTCACCCATTCACACACACACACATTCATTACATTCACCCATTCACACACACACATTCATACAGCGATGGCAGAGGAAACCATGCTTGGCACCAACCTGCTCATCAGGAGCAGTTAGGGGTTCAGAGTCTTGCTCAAGGACTCTTCGACATTAACTCAGGGGGAGCCCGGGATCGAACTGGGAACCCTTCGTGTTCTAAAGACGGACCAACATACTATTATGAGTGTGGGCAGATGTAAACAGGCATACAAGACAACACTATGTGGTGTTTCTAGTTCATGGCAGGGCCGCTCCATTTGGTTCCATTAGTATACTCTGAGTTACATATACCCATATTAGGGTCCATTTGGTTCCATTAGTACACTCTGAGTTACATATACCCATATTAGGGTCCATTTGGTTCCATTAGTAGGGTCCATTTGGTTCCATTAGTACACTCTGAGTTACTTATACCCATATTAGTGTCCATCTACACCAGAACATGCCTAGGCTATACTACAGTACTGCCCTGTATAGCCTACCAGAGCCCAGCCCAGCCCACCAGAGCCAAAAACAGCCCACCAGAGCCTGATAGAGTCCAGCACAGCCCAGCACATCCAAGTCCAGCACAGTGGGAGAATAGATTAGGGAAGTGGAGAGTTTAGATGGCTTCACTAGCCTACAGTAGGCTGGATCCGGAGCAATAGCTTGTAGATCGGCTAATTGAGTATTTTCCATATTTCTTTTCCCGGTGGCGCTGGGGTCCCTGGGGGTCCCTGGAGCTCCAGGGGTCCCTCGGGGCCCAGGCGGTGGCCCTGCCGCCGGGGACCCCCTGGGTGCCGTCCCCGTCTCTCCCGGTCGCTCCGGGGCCGAGTTAAAGCCTTTTTAGCAGACTGCAGTTGCAGGGGTCTGCCACTAGGTGGCGCTCTATGAACGGCCGTCTCCGGGCCGCCGAGGCGGACGCGTGGGTACCGGCCCCAGCTCTCCCGGTCGTTCCTAGATCGAGTTACAGCATTTTATTTGCGCTGCAGTGGCGGGGGGTCCTCCACTAGGGGCGCGACCTGGTGCGTCGTTCCGGAGCACCAGGAGTCGTGGTCCCCGGGAATTCCCTGTGAGCAGCCCCTTTGGGGGGATCATTTGGTCATTTTTTAGCTTTTTGGCGGTGGTCCCCGGGGGTCCCCGGAACTCCAGGGGGTCCCTGGCTACTCTGCAGTCCCAGGCCGAGGCCCCAAAGTCGGACAGGAGCGGAGGTGGTCCCTGATCGGTAGTCCCCGGACTCTGCAGTCCGAGGCCAAGGCCCCAGAAACCCCTCAGGGACCCAGAGAGGTCCCCGAACCACACTTTGGGAACCAGCCAAGGACCCCTTTGAAACCCTGTAAGGCCCCCCAGAGGTCCCCGAACCACACTTTGGGAACCAGCCATGAATGTACTAGGCTGTTGTGAACCAGCCATGGAAACCCTGGGGGTCCCCAAACCACACTTTGGGAACCAGCCAGGGACCCCCTGGAAACCCGGGGTCCCCACCAGGCTGCTCAAGGCTCCCGCCAGTCCTGTAGCTCCTCGTTGATGGGATTATCCACTGTGTACCCTAGTTTCTACATGCCTTAGTGTACACGGCCAATAGTTTTACATGAACATGCCTAGGCTATACTACAGTACTGCCCTGTAAGTTAGGCGATGTGCATATGCTATTCCTTTGGTCTTGGTTGCAAACACACCAACAAAACACAGTAAGTCCAAATGGAAAACAAACACACTTTGCTCTGAGCTCAAACATGCTTCTCTCCTAGTGAACTCCAAAGAAAGACTGAGGCCACTTGGCAGGAGGCACTGATCAAAAGACAGGCACTAATTGACCACACCTGGCTTGGTGACCTGATTGGTAGGCAGGTGATGGTTGGTGTAGTAGTGTGTTGACAGCAAGGCTTATACAGGCCAACCAAACTGTGTCCCTGGCAGGTGCTTGTAGATCTGCGAGGTGCTTGTAGATCTGCTGTATTGGGTTGAGCCCCCCTCACCCAAAAAATATTTATGGAATAAATACATTAAATATATATGAATACGTGAAGGACAACTGCCTACATGCGGCTTACTTTGAATATGGATGGACAGAAGTTTTAGATTTTTACAATATGTTTGGAGCGATTTATTACAGATTTTATGCCCCTCACAAGTTTGGATCATGCACTGTACACGGGCAATAGATTGTGATTCTGTCTGTACACGGTGGGCTGTTCCAATAGCTTTGAAAATAGCCTGCCACACTGTGGAAATGTGCTTGAACTGCAAGATTCCTAGCAGTTATAATAAGGAACACATAAAAAGGAATAAAAGATCATCCAGAGAGCTGATGGGCGATCAAGTGGCGTCCATACGTAGATGGGGTCCCAGAGAACATGCAAAGCCCACCCCCTTATTTTTCACGCCCACAGGATCCATATGGTGGGCCATGGAAATTTGGTGCCGTACACCAGCAATAGCACTGGTTGTCGTGTACGCAAATATCGATAGGGGTAACAATAAATAAAAATTATAATGTAATTATTTCGGAGCCTCTGGTGCCTTGTTGTAATTTAGGACTTCCATTGTGCAGCAAAAAAAAAAAAAAAACAGCTGCCATACATTCATGAGTTTATTCATTTATCCACCTGACATTAGCCTATATATGGTTCTGTATCCGTTTGTCAGTAAGTTTAAGCAGATTTCATTACATTTGGCTCCTATGGATTTTACAGGCCAGGGGTGGACAACCTAACCTGGTGGAGATGTTCCCCCCGCAGAGCGCAGCACAGCATAGCAGCTGGGGAGAATGATCAACGAGGCGATTGATTTACTGTGTAGGCCTGGCTACAGCTCAAATAGTTCAAACATTATCAAACTGATTAGGCTATAGACTATATAGCTGCTGCTGAAACTTCATGCTTAAAAAAGCGATATCACCGATGTTTTTTGCATAAGGATTAAGGATTATATTTATTCCGTCCCTAACACTTAAACTGGGCCTTAGTTTTTGAGATACTGCTCCCTGGGGTCGGGGAAACACACACACACACACACACACACACACACACACACACACACACACACACACACACACACACACACTAGGGTGTAGGGTACCTGTAGACCACATGTGAAAGTAGGATGTAAAAACAACCAGCAAGTAGAACATGAGAAGTGCAGTGGTGAGTGACTTCATGGATGAATTTCATTATTTAGCAGTAAAACTTCTGACCACCATTTCATGAAGAGGAACACTCTCACTCTCTCTCTCTCTCTCTCTCTCTCGCTCTCTCTCTCTCTCTCTCTCTCTCTCTGTGTTTCAGCCAGTAAGCAGCGTGCATCAGGTAATGCCTTCCCTTGCGGTGGGGAGCTGTTTCTAGCAAAGAGATGGAACAGAGAGGAATTTTTCCACGGGCAGCTCTTCAATGATGACATCAACATGAACTGGGAGGTTAGAAACAACATCACAACAAACACACATATAAATGTATAATCACTGCGTGTGAATACTGCCACCTAGTGGTACAGACATATTACTACTGTAGATTGGGAACTAGAATATGCAATTCTGGGAAATTGCAAGTGTGGTTGCCTTGCAAATGAATTTAGTCCTTGTCCCTTTTATGCCTATATATGGAGATCCCTGATGTCATCAATATTAAGCACATATCATGGAATGCCCATATATGGACATACTCTATCAGTCTTGTGTGGTCTATGATGTCTGTCATCTCTGTATTTGGGAATATTTAAATGTTTGCATTTTCCCCTTCAAGTGAATGGAGAAAATCGATTCACAAATACATTAATATAAAATGCACTATGTAACAAAATGCAAGCAGACGAGTACCGATGAAGCTGGTCGATTTGACATAATGGCCAAAGTGAGTGCACCCACTAAGCACGCTGTCTAAAAGTGGTCTAATAGTGGTATAGATTTGAAAGTTTTTTTGTCGTCTAAACTTAGACTAGACGACTAATAGTCGTCTAAATATAGACGGTCTGCATTTAGACGACTATTAGACGTCTATTAGTCGTCTAGTTTAAGTTTAGACAACAAAAAAACTTTCAAATCTATACCACTATTAGACCACTTTTAGACGGCGTGCTTAGTGGGCAACCAAAACTGTGGGAGAAGTAGCGTGACGATTGGAGAAGAAGAGTCCCGCACACTGTCTTCACTCACAATACATTTATTACCAGTAAGACTCCCTAATCGGGAGATAAGCGACCGTTGGTCGCTTATCTCCACAAATAGGCCAAAAGTTTGTTTTACCAATTATTACACTCTATGTGAACATTTACATCAACAAATCCCAAGTACTATGCAGAACGACCCATTTCAAGTTTTTAATGTACAACAATATTTAGAAAATAGATCTACAAGCTCACAATGCTACGCATTGTCCTCGTCCCTTATATTCCCATAGGTTATATGGAGATCTCAGTGTTTGTCAGTCCTTGTTCATGTATGCCCATATATGGACATCTCTATATCTACTGTAACAGTCCTTGTCCCTTTATGCCCATAGATGGAGATCTCTTAACTGTAAGTCCTTGTCCCTTTTATGCCCATATATGGATATTCCTGATGTCATCAGTATATGAACATATATGGGCTTTCTGATATGCCCATATATGGAGATCTCTTAACTGTAAGCCCTTGTCCCTTTTATGCCCATATATGGATATCCCTGATGTCATCCGTATATGCCCATATATGGGCTTTCTAATATGCCCATATATGGAGATCTCTGTATCTCCATATATGGGTATAAAAGGATACTTCAGGTCTGACATCAGGTTTGTTTATATTGGGTTGCTAGGTTTGACATCACAAACTCCATGGGCCATCTGACCTAGAAATCTATATTTGGGCATAGATGACTCATCGTGACCTCATCATGATTTCAATCGCTATAAAAGGACTCTCAGTGACATACACTCTCCACAGATAAAGCAGTCAACCAGCCTACCAGTCAACCCATTCTTTGATTACTTTGTACAACTAGATTAACTTTTCAATGGCATCCCCACTGGAATTGACCGAAATGTACGACAGACAATGCCGGTCTTATATAGGGGTCATTTGTGTACGGTGTGATGTCATACTGATGTCAGCAGTGTGATGTCGAAATGTGGATAACACTATATATGGAGTGTGACGTGTATTGTATGACATCACGCCACATCATCAGCTGTGGACTCTGTGATGTCAGAGTGATATCAGCTGTGGACTCTGTGATGTCAGAGTGATGTCAGCAGTGTGATGCCATACTGATGCGGAGATATGAGCAGGGCAAAAGTGTGACGTCACACGTGTCACGTCACACGTGTGACTCAGGGACGGACGGCCGGTGGTGGTTTTGATACTAAACTGCGACCTGACGGTCGCAACAACGTTTCGGTCGTTCAGAAAGTTATTGTGAGTGAAGACGGTGTGCGGGACTCTTCTTCTCCAATCGTCAACATCACTGTTCCAATGCACCTGTCCTTGTAGGTGTGCAAAAGGCCTTCTCCTAGAAGTAGCGTGCCGCCCCCCACTTTTCTCCCGCGACCCCACTTTGGGTCAGGACCCATAGTGTGAGAACCGCTGATCTAGAGCAACGTGCATTTGTTTAGAAATGTAATTCCCAGACCCCGCCGGCTAGCTTTGCTATGGTTTCTCAAATTATTTTAATTCATGACGTGAAGTGAATGTACAGTAACCTATCGATGCTTGCTTGTAATCCCCACAGTTAACCATGTGGGCATGTCAATTGTTTTTAAACATGCAAACATCCTGTAAAGACTATGGCACAGGGCAAGGCAGCTGCACTAAACAAACTCCTGCTAAAACCAAACCTTGTGTCAATTCAAGGTTCTGTGTCTTCACCCTGATGGCATGAGGTGGAAGTTGAGATACAGAGGATGATCAGTGTCATTTATTATTGAGAGTGCTAAGCGTCTGATGCCCTTATTGTTCATATCATATCATATATCATATCATATCATATCATATCATATCATATCATATCATTGCGACCGTCAGGGAGCAGTTTACTATGAAAACCTCCACCGGCCGTCCGTCCGTCACACGTCACACGTCACACCTTTGTTTGTGTACGGTGTGATGTCATATATCTTCAGTATGACATCACACCACATGTGTACACAAACCTTTGTGTACATTGCTGTGGCAACAGTCTGTTGTTGCTGGTCTGTTAGTGTACGTTAGCAACCACCTTAGCAACCATGGTTTTACCCTAGCAACCAACTGTTTACCCTAGCAATCAACTGTTCACCATAGCAACCATGTTTTTTTACCCTAGCAACCAACTGGGCATAAAAGAGATTCTGTTAGGGATCTCCATATATGGGCATAAAAGGGATTCTGTTAGGGATCTCCATATATGGGCATAAAAGGGATTCTGTTAGGGATCTCCATATATGGGCATAAAAGGGATTCTGTTAGGGATCTCCATATATGGGCATAAAAGGGATTCTGTTAGGGATCTCCATATATGGGCATAAAAGGGATTCTGTTAGCTGTTAGTGATCTCCATATATGGGCATAAAAGGGATGCTGTTAGGGATCTCCATATATGGGCATAAAAGGGATTCTGTTAGGGATCTCCATATATGGGCATGAAAGGGATTATGTTAGGGATCTCCATATATGGGCATAAAAGGGATTGTATCCCAGATGATGCCCTGTTAGGAGATCCACACTAACAGAATCCATATATGGTCCTACCGACAGCTGCTATAAGCCAACCCTGGCGATAAGGTCTGAGTCGAAGAAATGCTTCTTTCCTGGCAAGAATTGCCCCTTTATACTGTAGGGCTCGTTTGTGTATTGTATGACATCACGCCACATCATCGGCTGAGGACTGTGTGATGTCATCATATCTCCATATATGGAGACATAAGGGTGTTTTTAATGAATCTATCATGGTTAAAATGGAGTTTGAAGTTACAATGAGTGTGTGTGGGGAGAGGGCCTGGGCCTGCCGGAGGGCCAGATAACATTTACATCAAATATCTAAATACTGAATGAAGAAAATGGCGTACATGGACACTATTGGAAAAGACGGCATGCTGGTGGCCGAGCATTGGATTATCTTCGAATGGCAAGGTCGTGGCTCCATTCACTCTCATGGGGTCATTTGGCTCAAGCCTGGCGTATGCCCATTTGAAGACGTCCAGGCCGTTATCAACGACCCTGCCCGCAGGGCAGACCAGCAAATATGTGTGGCCTATTTGTGGAGATAAGCGACCAACGGTCGCTTATCTCCCGATTAGGGAGTCTTACTGGTATCATATCATATCATATCATATCAGTGTGGGTGCGGGAAGTCTGACAGACAGACAGACAGGCAGACAGACAGACAGACAGACAGACAGACAGACAGACAGACAGACAGACAGACAGACAGACAGACACACCTTTATTATCCCACAGGGGAAATTCAGTTGCCCAGAGGTAGCACAGCAGTTAAAGGTTACAAGTTACAAAGAGGTAAGAAAAAGAAAAAGAATAATATTGTGTACAGTAAAAAAAAAAAGCAAGGCACAAAAAAGAATATAAAACATAAGTGTCAAAAAAGCTGTCATAAAAAGAAGAATATATACCTAAAGTGACCAAGAAACTCTCATAAGTGACACGTCACACACTAAAAAGCAATGCTCAAAGCACAACTTAATAAACAGTGCCAAACAAAAGTGTACTTAACAGTCAATGCTAGTCAGTTAGCCGGGGACCCAGTCACCAAAATGGGAGGGGACCTGTGATTTTCTGCCGTACTTTTTATTTCTGTTTTATCTATTAGTTTGGTCATTAAGGTCCACCGAATGAGAGGCCTACTCTGCTGGAAACATTGCGAAAAGAAGTTATGGCCATTTGTATATTCACTGTCCCATTGACTCCACTAGAAATATTTAAAAAAGGAAAGAAAGTCTGCTTTAATTAGCATGTGAGGGGTCAAACTAGGGGTTCTTCATGATTCTGAATCCATTGCAAGCATTTGTTTTGCATGAAAAACATTCCTTGGGCTAGATTTCGGTCCCCCAAAACTGTGAAAAGTGACGAGTCATCACTTTTTTCCACTATTCACAGTTTTGGGTTGCTGAAAGTTAACCCAAGGAATGTTTTTTTATGCAAAACAAATGCTTGCAATGGATTCAGAATCATGAAGAACCCCTAGTTTGACCCCTCACATGCTACTTAACCCTGCAGATTCTTTTAATTGTTTTAATATTTCTAGTGGAGTCAATGGGACAGTGAATATATAAATGGCCATAACTTTTTTTCGCGATGTTTCCGGCAGAGCAGGCCTCTCATTCTGTGGACCTTAAATTAATGACCAAACTAATAGATAAAACAGAAATAAAAAGTACGGCAGAAAATCACAGGTCCTACCCTATTCCTTGAGCTTTTGGGCTGTGGGTCCCCGGCTAAGTGCAACACAAGTATCACACCGCCATATCAACACAGCAATAGTACTCAATTCAAACAACACAACCCAACAGTGCAGGACCAAAAATAAGTGTCCATAGTCAGTGCAAATGAATCAAGATTAAGAAAAAGCAATAAAAAAAAAACAAATAAATAAATAAATAAATAAATAAATAAATAAAGCAAGAAATGGAGCCACAGCAAGGCCACAAGCAATCCTCTCTGGGAAAGTACTTAGAGGTCAGAGTCAGTACAACTTTTGTTCCAGTAGTGAAGGGTAACAGTTGTCCTAGCTTGTCCTAGGTAATCCTATTTGGCCTTGGCAGGCAACCGTTATGAGTCTCGTTGTATTGCTTGCGACCTCTCTTACTCCAGTAGCCGAAGATCTCAGGGTAGAGGGAATGGGAGGACGCACCCTGGCTACTTCCTCCACCCCCTGTAAGGTGGACCCAACGACAGAGCCCGCCCTTCCCACCAGTCTGATGAGGTTGACGGTGTCGCCCGCTCTGTTGTTGCCCCCCTAGCAAGATATTCCAAATAAGAGAACACTAGCCATAACAGACTGTTAGAACATATGAAGCATCCTGTTGCACATGCCAAACAATATCAGTCTTCTCAGGAGGAACAGCCTGCTCTTCCCCTTGCTGTGAATCGCCTCAGCGTTGTCGGACCAGTCCAGTGAGCTGTTCAGGTGCACTCCTAGGAATTTTTAGTTGTCCACAAACTCCACCACCTCTCCGTTTATGGTGCTTGGCACTGGGGGTACACGATTAGACGTACGAAAGTCCACCACCATCTCCTTGGTCTTACTAGCATTAAGCCGGAGATGGTTGGCCTCGCTCCACTGCACAAAGTCCCTCACCACACCATCATGCTCAGCAGTGTTTTCACCAGAGATCTGGCTGACCACCACGGTATCATCTGAGAACTTCTGTAGACGACAGGTCTTGGAATTGAAGTGGAAATCAGAAGTGTAGAGAGTGAACAGGAAAGGAGAGAGTACAGTACCCTGCGGGTCACAGATCTACAGTTCTGCAGCCTTACGTACTGCGGTCTGACCAAGAGGTAGTCCGTAGTCCATGCAACCATGTCCTTTTCCACCCCCATCAGCGCAAGCTTCTCCACAAGCAGAAGAGGCTGGATAGTGTTGAAGGCACTGATGATCTTTGAACCAATAAGGGGGTTCCACATGGTACGCGGTTGCCGTGGGGGCTGCCGCTAGGATCAGTGGTGGCCGCACTGCGGAGAGACACAAACACACTCGCTCAGTGAGTAAACGCCACACGGTATTTCACAAAGATGAACACAATCTCTCACCGCCCGCCTCTCATTGAAAATGAATTACTAGCAGGCGGTGACCGCGTACCGTGTGGAACCCCCTATACGGGTGATACTGTAAACCCCCTATATGGTGATGAAGCATGCTGAGCAATATGGTTGGCTTTGGTACTGTAGCTAGAACAGCGGTTATGAACTGTGTGTGTGTGTGTGTGTGTGTGTGTGTGTGTGTGTGTGTGTGTGTGTGTGTGTGTGTGCGTGTGCGTGTGTGTGTGTGCCTGCAGCTCATTGTGGGGGAAAAAAACACACCAGTGTGAACCGAGTGGTGGTGTCCACTAATTTCAAGGCTGTGTGTGTGTACATGCGTGCATGCATGTACATTTCAAGGCTGCACAACAGCACCTCTCTGGTCATTTAATGGTATTGCAGGCCTGGGTCAGGCTATACACACACGTATACACACACGGCCACACTATGGAGACAGTGTGACCACCGCTCAAAAACACCCAAAACTACTTTGTGTGTGTGAGCCCCCCCAGCCGGCTCCCCCTACTGGCTACAAATGTAGGCACCCAGATCTCAATACATGCCTATATGGGCAACCTACTATTCTACTGACTTGATGCTGGGCACTGCTCTCTCTCCCCCTCTCTCTCTCTCTCTCTCTCTCTCTCTCTCTCTCTCTCTCTCTCTCTCCCTCCCCCCCCCTCTCTCTCTCTCTCTCCCTCCCCCCCCCCCCCTCTCTCTCTCTCTCTCTCTCTCTCTCTCTCTCTCTCTCTCTCTCTCTCTCTCTCTCTCTCTCTCTCTCTCTCCCCCTCCCTCCCCTCTTTCTTTCTTTCTTTCTTTCTTTCTTTCTTTCTTTCTCAGGAATGCCTGACTTATGGCCTCCTTGAGAAACTCTACAGCAGAGTGCATAGACCCTCACTGCTCTACCAGCTGCTACTGGAGCACCTGAAGGAGAGACTGGGAACCTCAGACCTTGACTCTCTGAATGAGATCAGCCTGTTGGAGGTGAGTTTAGGTTTAGACAAAATTATAATCCTTGATCAGTGGTTCTGAGGAGACGACCTTCACTCACTACTTAACTCATCTACTGCCTATGACTAGTTTGACTAGTTATATTAATGGGTCCACTCTGCCTATGACTAGTTTGACTAGTTTGACCTAATTTGCATAAATAAATACAAATCTTTTTTTTATTATTATTTTTTTGAAAAATTATTTTTGGACCCCATTCTATCTAGTAAACATTATTTCAATCGCGATTTTGCATGTTTCACCCCCATACAACCCCATCTTTCAAACAGGGCAGCCATCTTTGTTTACATAACATGTAAAACATAATGGCTGCTATCTCATGAATGCCTGAACGGATTTCCAATCGGATTTTTTTGTTTGAAAGCTGTGAACAGCCCGCACACACGTGGTGCATGATCTGTGCATGGGCGTGCATGATCCGTGAACTATAAATTACATGGAAGTCTATGGAGACTTCTGGCAGGGAAACCTGAAAGATGGCATTTCAAAATGGCAGTAAATTTAATGTTGTAACGATGGTGGAGGGGAATTAAACTGACAGCATCTTCTTCTCTGTCTCTCCAGGTGTCAGGTGTCTTGAAGAAGTTCATGGATGAAGAGAAGCCGTTCTACTTCACTGCTCTGGGTCTAGAAGACTTCACCTCTGGCAAGAAGGCTCTGGAGGTATTCTTCTGAACATATAATACTGTTATGTTGTTTCATCCACTCTTTAAACATGAACCCTAGTGTCCCTGTTCTGGGGTTGAACACTCTGTGACATTTTTCGGTGACGATATTTAGAGTAGAGGTAAATAATTAGGGGCCTAGTAATGATGTGTTTAAAGGGTTAATAGCAGTTGGTAGCCACCCTCTACTATGCTGTAATTCATAATGATCTGTTTGTTTTATCAAATTAAATAACTGCCTCAGTTATGGAGGCCTGATCAGTAGGCTAATATAAATGTAAACAAATAGCCCTGGAGAAATGTTTATTCTCTAGTTGATTGACTTAACTAACCCTATTCAACATATAAATGATTTGTAGGCTTAAAGTAAAATTCCAAGCAGGAACCAATAAGGATGTTTTGGTTCCTGGATGAAACCTGAATGAAACACAGAGTTTAAATACAAAACAAATCAAGGCAATCAAACAGAAACACAACTCAGGTGCAGTGGTTAACAAGACACACATGCAAAGCCAAAACAATGTCCAAAATGGCCACCAGAGGGCTACCACAAACCCGAACTATGACAGTAGATACAGTTCTGATCTCTCTCCCTAACAACAAAGCTAGTGGCTCTGATGGAGTAACATATGAGATCTTGAGAGCTACTAGACCCACGTCAACACAAACCCTTACATATATTTGTAATGCCTGCTTGATTAATGAGCAGGTTCCTGACTCTTGGAAAGGTGCCCTCATTTACAGGACACCAAAAAAGGCAATAATCCAGATGACCCGTCCACTTCAGGGCTGGATTAACCATTTGGCCGGTGGGGCCGTTGCCAGGGGCCCTTGGCTCTCAGGGGCTGTTGGGGGAATTGGGCAGCGTGGTCAACAACAATTAAATGTATATGCATTAATTACAAATCAAACCTCGGTTCGAAGAGAAGCGGTGAATCTTAGTATAGAATTGTCTGGAGAGCCGGTATGAGAGCCGGTATAATAGGTGAGACCTATTGCATGTACAAGACAGATAAAACCTGAAGGCCAAATTATCATGTGAAGCTTGACCAATCCTCAAAGTATCCATTCATCTGACCGGGAGGGACACCGCACACATACAATGGACGTACAGGACAGATAAAGCCTATTCATTCTGAACTGAAATGACCATATATGGACATGGGACACAAATTTTGCTTTTTGAAAAAGCCTGTTCATTCTGGACTAAAATGACCATATATGGGCGTGATACACACAAAGCCACTCATAGGAAGCGGTTTTCACCGCTTCAAAAATCAAATATGTGGGCCCCTCCTCTGTTGTATACAGGTGCTTTCTTGGCCCACAGATGATCATCATGGCTTAAAATCCAAGCTGAGTTGTGCACATCGGGAGGGAGGGTGGGGGGCCCTAAACATTTATCGGCCAGGGGCCCTCGCGTCCCTGGTCCACTTAGCGTGACATCTCCTCCTACCATATACAAAGTCTTTATGGAGTGCCTGCTTGCCCGCATCCTACCCTGGCTGGTGAAGATAGGAACACTTTCCCCACATCAGAAAGCTTATACCAATAAGACAGGGAATGAATGAACACCTATTCTGCCTAAAAACAAGAGTAGATCATATCAAACATGAATCCTCTAGGCATGCTCTCACATAAGGTAACGTTGAATGTACTGGAGGAAATACATCTACTTCAGCCTTTTGAGAATATTATTTCCAACGTGTACAAAGACTCATTTCTCCAGGTTATCTGTGGGCAGAAGCTCACAGAGACAATTTCTCTCGAGGTGGGAATAAAAACTGTCAGCCCATGGAGTGCTGTAAATTCCATCCTAGCCTTCAACCAATGGATGAAGAGGATCCATCTGTGTGCTCCGCCGCACACCCGGTCCCCAAACCCCGTCTAGGGGTTTATGCTGATGATGTACAGGTGTCATCTAGAGAGATGACACCTGTACAGATGGATTCCTCCACTGGTCTGGACTGGAGGTGAAACACAAAATCTTGCCGTGCTCCATGAACGCCGCAGTGGCGGCAACCAAGGCCAAGAAAAACAAGCCTCCATCCTTCTTAATAATGGGCCAACCCTTCCGGGTGTGCTCTCGTAATGAGACCTATCCATACCTGGGCCGTAAGTTCAACATCGCTTGTGAGTGGGTGGAGCAAGTTAAGGAGCTCACTAAAGCAATAGCACCCAGCTGCGGACACACATACCTCGTGAGTGTTGTTACGTGAGCGCTGGTGTGTGAGGACGGGATGTGAGGACATTGCTGATATGTGAGCGTTGATATGTGAGGACCTGGTGAGGAGGGGCTGTGTGAGGACCGGAAGTGTGTGTTTATGATATATAGCTCCTATATTTCACTTTGTAGCGTGTTTAGCTAAAACATTTTAGCACGGAACGATTCATTCATTCATCATCGATTGGCTAGTTGATTAACTAAACATTAGAATTGACCAACCAGAAGCTGTTCTACCCATGACGACATGTGTTAGCCAAACAGAACAGACCAATCAAGCACTGTGTCAATTTAAATCTGTCTTAGCCAATCAAAATCCCGCTGTGTCCATGACGTGTTGTCCATGACGCATTTCTGAAAGCTGATTTCTTCTTGATTACAGAAAATTTCAAACAGTTTGTCTTTCCCTGTCTGTTTGTTGTGCGTAATGGCCAGGCTGTTTGTCTCTCCCTCTTGCGTTATACACAAGACAAAATGAGACAAAAACACAAACAAAAAGCATTCTGGGGCATTTATGAGTCTCATTTGCATCTTGCGTCTAGCCCTCTATAGTATGTCCCTGTAGAGCGAGCAACCCGGCACTTCTTGGCGTTGGTCGTCAGTCAAAGTCAGAGGGCAAAGTCTGATCCACCCCATATCCTGGATTTTCCCTGAACTTCAAACCAGCGCAGATCGAACACCACCCAGGATTCGAGACAGCGACCACACTTACAGTATATTACACCTTCAGATTGTGGTCGCTGTCCCGGATCCCAGGAGTAGTATAATAAGCATACACTTTTTCTATTTTTAGATTTTCTAAATTTAGAATCTAATAATAGAATCTATGCCTAATAGGCACACACTTTTTCTATTAATTAATTTTTCTATTTTTTTCTATTAATTAATTTCTAAAAATAGGATCTAATAATAGAATTTGACAGCTGTTGTATGCCCTGTGGCATACGGTCAGCTCAACTGTGATTGACAGGAGTGTGTGGGGTTAGAGGGGGTTGTGCGTGTGCGCGCGCGTGCGTGCGTGCGTGCGTGTGTGTGTGTGTGGGTGGTCCGCAACAGGTGGGAGGTGACAATTCCAAGGTCAAGGTGTTGTATGCCATGTGGGCATACGGTCAGCTCAACCGTTAGTATATTTTGGATGCATGTCAATTTGTGTTTTTCATATATTTAACCACTAGAGCCATCATTACCTAAAATAATTGCATTATACCCTACACCATACCTCTTTGCCAAAAATAACCAATTTACAAGCGTTTACAACGTCTCGTCGCACGCAACATTATGTGCTTGTAGATCTGCTATTTTCACTAGTTTGGCTAACTTTACTACTTTATTGCTGAGGTATAATCTGTGTTTTCAAGATGTTAATTTAGTGGGGTTGTCAGCCAAACCATTTGGTTTCCAGTCATGTATATATTAGGTGTTTTCACTGTATGCAATGATATTGGACAGAATACACATGAAATTGTACGAATATTACAAAAAAATATAGAGTGTCAGCTTGTAGATCTGCTATTTTAACTGTTTCTGTGATATATTCTCAGCATAAATGTGTATGGTTGGTATAATCCCTAATCAAATCATACCATAAGCACTTAAGCCACCATAATGTTAAAATTGAAAATGATCATCCAGTTATTGTTTTAATGACCAGTCAGATCATTTATTTACATGTCAATTCCCTATAGGTCTATTAATTCTTACCAGGCTACTGACTATCTCCACAGAGTATTGGTAAAGGAGGGGCTGTTCTATTATGTTTATCTGATATTAACCCCCCCAATGTCCTCAGTTACAACTATGACCCATCCCATAACAAACATGTTACAATTATACCGACAAGGCAATGACAGATTGAAAATAAACTTATATTAGTGTTTTAACCACTTGAACCCAAATTGGCAAAAGATACCTGTTACAGGGGGTCTGTGAGGAAACTAGTTCACACTTTGTGTGTGAACAAATCTCAAACAGCCCAAATATGGGGTCTCACTGTGTATAACCTTATGATATGGAAGAGACTAACCATGGTCATTCGATTTACATTATATTCACTAAAACATCCCATTACATGAACATGTTAACATTTTTAAAGTTTTTTGTGACATTAGTCCAATACACTGAAAACATTTATTTGTTATAGTATATTATCTATAGATGGGTTAAAAGACTAGCGATTCCTTAAATTGTACTAAACATTGCGTATAATCTAAAGATTTAACTATACATACAGCATCATAGCATGGCATGTTGCCATAGCACATATTGTACGCTATTATATGCTCCATGGTAGGCTGCTGTGATAGGATGTAATGTAATTACTGTGGATAGAATGCATGTATACTGTTATGCATTGGGATACATCCTATACTGCATAGTCTAAATGTACAGATTTCAGATTGTTTCTCTTTGGTTAATCAGGACACCAGAGCTATGGTAAATATTATGCATATTGCATGGGGCCAGGTGATGGTTATCTACAAAGCTTACCTATAAGGTGACAGATCTGATACATTGGGTGGCTATGAGAAAACTATTTTACTCTTTTTGTGAACAAATCTGAAACAGCCTAGATATGAGGATTGATAGTATGTGTATTCATGTAATGTTTAATGATGCTTATTTCAGATGGAGCACTAAGTTGACAGGTGTAGTAGGGGGTATAGTTATATATGATAGGTTGAATCACTAACAAAGATTTGTGTATTCGTTGTAAGTTGCTGGGGATAGGGAGATCACATATTATTTTGTGACAAGCAATGAATCTGAGTATATGTAAAAGCGGTATCCATATGAATTTCATCATATGTCCCATACATCCCCAATATTTTACCCATCATACACATTTGATACGGTAACTTTTCAGTATAGTGTATGTCTAAGATGACTATTTAGTGTGTTTTAAAAACAATTATTCATTTCACTTGTAGAATAGCCCACAATATTCTGAAATGTGGGGTATTATGGTCTTTGAATCAACACATGCGTGTCCCCAAGCTCCTCAAGTCCCCAATAGTTTGCTGATCAGCCAAGCTTTATTACAGGACACATAATGTGTTATAGTTTTGAATACTACAACTGACATAGATATGAGGTATGAAGGATTCGCTATTCAATGCTACCTGTTTATTTTCATCTCACTAGTGTTTCTCCCCATACAATTTAAATAAAATATTGCCCTCATACACTTCAACATAACTACACAACCCCGTACAGCATCAACAAAACATAAAACTGTGGCCACATAACAGAACATTTTTACAAAAATAACACCACTAAGAATTTTAACCAGACCCAAAACGCACAAAACATAAAACTATGCAACATAACAGAAAATGTTTACAAAAATAACACCACTAAGAATTTCAATCACCACTAAAACACACAAAACAAAACATTACCACATAACAAAAATATTTAAAACATAACACGACTAAGAATTTCAATCACCACTAAAACGCACAAAACATAAAACTTTGCAACATAACAGAAAATGTTTACATAAATAACACCACTAAGAATTTCAATCATCACTAAAATGCACAAAATATAAAACTTTGGCCACATAACAGAACATTTTTACTAAAATAACACCACTAAGAATTTCAATCACCACTAAAATTCACAAAACATAAAACTTTGCAACATAACAAACATTTAAAACATAACATCACTAAGAATTTCAATCACTACTAAGTCGCATAAAACATAAAAGAACAATTTTACAAAAATAACATCACTGAGAATTCCAACGAGCACAAAACCAAGCAAAAACAGCAAATATTGAGCACAAAACAAAACATCAAATAGTATAAAATAACACCACTAAGAATTACAACTGACACAAAAACAATCAAAAACCAGCAAATATTACAAAAATAACATCACTAAGAGATGTTTTATCACCACTAAAACGCACAAAACAAAACTTTGCCACATAACAAAAATATTTAAAACATAACATGACTAAGAATTTCAATCACCACTAAAACACACAAAACATAAAACTGTGCAACATAACAAGAGTATTACAAAAATAACCCCACTAAGAATTTCAATCATCACTAAAATGCACAAAATATAAAACTTTGGCCACATAACATAACATTTTTACAAACATAACACCACTAAAAATATCAACCAGACCCAAAACGCACACAACATAAAACTTTGCCACATAAAAATATTTAAAACAAAACATCACTAAGAATTTCAATCACCACTAAAACACACAAAACATGAAACTTTGCAACATAACAGAAACATTTAAAATATAACACCACTAAGAATTTCAATCATCACTAAAACGCACAAAACATAAAACTTTGCAACATAACAGAAAAACTTTACTAAAATAACACCACTAAGAATTTCAATCACCACTAAAATACACAAAACATAAAACTTTGCAACATAACAAACATTTAAAACATAACATCACTAAGAATTTCAATCACTACTAAAAAGCATAAAACATAAAAGAACAATTTTACAAAAATATTATCACTGAGAATTCCAACGAGCACAAAACCAAGCAAAAACAGCAAATATTGAGCACAAAACAAAACATCAAATAGTATAAAATAACACCACTAAGAATTACAACTGACACAAAAACAAACAAAAACCAGCAAATATTACAAAAATAACATCACTAAGAGATGTTTTATCACCACTAAAACGCACAAAACATAAAACTTTGCCACATAACAAAAATATTTAAAACATAACATGACTAAGAATTTCAATCACCACTAAAATGCACAAAATATAGAACAATTTTACAAAAATAACATCACTCAGAATTCCAACGAGCACAAAACCAAGCAAAAACAGCAAATATTGTGCACAAAACAAAACATCAAATATTACAAAAATAACATCACTAAGAGATGTTGTATCATCACTAAAATGCACAAAACAAAACTTTGCAACAAAACAAAAATTTAAAACATAACTTCACTAAGAATTTCAATCACCACTAAAAAGCACAAAACATAAAACTTTGCAACATAACAGAAAAACTTTACTAAAAGAACACCACTAAGAATTTCAATCATAACTTAAACGCACAAAACATAAAACTTTGCCACATAAAAATATTTAAAACATAACACCACTAAGAATTTCAATCACTACTAAAATGCACAAAACATAAAACTTTGCAACATAACAAACATTTAAAACATAACATCACTAAGAATTTCAATCACCACTAAAAAGCAAAAAACATAAAACCTTTGCCACATAGCAAACATTTAAAACATAACATCACTAAGAATTTCAATCACCACTAAAAAGCACAAAACATAAAACCTTTGCCACATAACAGAAAAAAATTACAAAAATAATACCACTAAGAATTTCAACCAGACCCAAAACGCACAAAACATAAAACTTTGCAACATAACAGAAACATTTAAAACATAACACCACTAAGAATTTCAATCATCACTAAAACGCACAAAATATAAAACTTTGGCCACATAACAGAACAATTTTACAAAAATGACATCACTGAGAATTCCAATGAGCACAAAATCAAGCAAAAACAGCAAATATTGCGCACAATACAAAACATCAAATAGTATAAAATAACATCACTAAGAATTACAACTGACACAAAAACAAACAAAAAATAACATCACTGAGAGATGTTTTATCACCACTAAAATGCACAAAACATAAAACTTTGCAACATAACAGAAACATTTAAAACATAACATCACTAAGAACTTCAATCATCACTAAAACGCACAAAACAAAACTTTGCAACATAACAACAATTTTACAAAAATAACACTACTAAGAATTTCAATCACCACTAAAACGCACAAAACATAAAACTTTGCAACAAAATAGAGAAATATTACAAAAATAACACCACTAAGAATTTCAATCACCACTAAAACGCATAAAACATAAAACTTTGCCACATAACAGAACAATTTTACAAAAATAACCACTGAGAATTCCAACGAGCACGAAACCAAGCAAAAACAGCAAATATTGCGCACAAAACAAAACATCAAATAGTATAAAATATCATCACTGAGAATTACAACTGATACAAAAACAAACAAAAATCTGCAAATATTACAAAAATAACATCACTAAGAGATGTTTTAACTAGTACAAATCATAAAAAAATATCAGCACTAAGAATCTCAACTAGCACAAAACAAACAAAACTAATATTACCCCACAAACATCTCTAAGATTTTTTAACTAGTACAAATCAGACAAAACAAATAACAGCACTGAGAATTTCAACTAGCACCAAAACAAACAAAAACTAAATATTACTGCACAACATCTCTAACACAGATGACACAAATCAGAAAAAAATAACAGCACTAAACATTTCAACTAACACTAAAACACATAAAACAAAACATAATTTTCCTACATTACATACATAATTTATCCAGTATATGTCGACAAAAGGAACCGAGACATCACTGAGACATCTAGATTTTCTCTGCAACTAATGCAGAGTCATTAGTTTGTTACTCATATTGTAAAGGGTATTGTTAATCTGTGGATTTTTAGATAAAAAGAAAACATAATTCAGGGGTCAATGGCGGACTCTCTTTCATACATCTCTTAGTTTCTCTATCCAATACAATGTCACTCATAATTTCTCTATTTTCCCCCCTCTAAGCTATAACAACTGGCAAACATATCTAACATGGCAGTGCTCAGTGCATCAAAATCGGGGACCTATTGGACAATACGTAGCGATTCTATACAATCTAACAATTTTGTAATACAACCAAAATGGTCACTAATATTATACAATGGATGATAAATCAAAATAGTCCATGTGTAAATCTGAAATCGTATAAAATTTTTGTTTTAATAGACGCATACAAATATTTTATACGATTTCAGATTTATACATGGACTATTTTGATTTATCATCCATTGTATAATATTAGTGACCATTTTGGTTGTATTACAAAATTGTTAGATTGTATAGAATCGCTACGTATTGTCCAATAGGTCCCCGATTTTGATGCACTGAGCACTGCCATGTTAGATATGTTTGCCAGTTGTTATAGCTTAGAGGGGGGAAAATAGAGAAATTATGAGTGACATTGTATTGGATAGAGAAACTAAGAGATGTATGAAAGAGAGTCCGACATTGACCCCTGAATTATGTTTTCTTTTTATCTAAAAATCCACAGATTAACAATACCCTTTACAATATGAGTAACAAACTAATGACTCTGCATTAGTTGCAGAGCCTAATCTAGATGTCTCAGTGATGTCTCGGTTCCCTTTGTCGACATATACTGGATAAATTATGTAACCATGTAGGACAATTATGTTTTGTTTTATGTGTTTTAGTGTTAGTTGAAATGTTTAGTGCTGTTATTTTTTTCTGATTTGTGTTAGTTTAAATGTTGTTAGAGATGTTGTGCAGTAATATTTAGTTTTTGTTTGTTTTGGTGCTAGTTGAAATTCTCAGTGCTGTTATTTGTTTTGTCTGATTTGTACTAGTTAAAAAATCTTAGAGATGTTTGTGGGGTAATATTAGTTTTGTTTGTTTTGTGCTAGTTGAGATTCTTAGTGCTGATATTTGTGTATGATTTGTACTAGTTAACCCTTAAGTGCTGTTCGGGTCATTTTGACCCGTTTTACATTTTCATTTGGAAAAAAAAGGTAGAAGTTAAAAATGTTTGCACCTGAAACTCACTGGCCTTAAAGATTCTTCTGAGATGAACATGTAAAAAAAATATTTTTGCACTACACCCATGCTACACCCCCCTCATATTTTTTGAACCTTAAGTGCTGTTCGGGTCATTTTGACCCGGAAGCACAGAAATACACAGTATTATGCCAAAACACAGACACACAGTCACCCCCACTTCTAACACCCCCCTTCCGAAGCCCCATTCCGAACCCTCCCCCCCTTCCTATAAGCATGAGCAATATTGCCCAGTATTAAATGAAGTAGTTTTTTTTACATGGATTTCAGCTAAATCAGTAAAAACGCCTAGCTCTTTCAGTGTTTAATGTGATATAGCAAAGCAGAAATGCAAACATTTACCAAATATATCATATGAATTGTTTGGTATTGAGTCAAAGTCAATGTATCATGATGATTTGTTAAGTTAAAATTTATATTAGTGTTGTTTTTTTTAAACCAAATATCCACCGGGTCAAAATGACCCGAACAGAACGAAGGTGTAGTGAATCTGAACAGAACTTAAGGGTTAAAACATCTCTTAGTGATGTTATTTTTGTAATATTTGCAGATTTTTGTTTGTTTTTGTATCAGTTGTAATTCTCAGTGATGATATTTTATACTATTTGATGTTTTGTTTTGTGCGCAATATTTGCTGTTTTTGCTTGGTTCCGTGCTCGTTGGAATTCTCAGTGGTTATTTTTGTAAAATGTTTCTGTTATGTGGCAAAGTTTTATGTTTTATGCGTTTTAGTGGTGATTGAAATTCTTAGTAGTGTTATTTTTGTAAAATTGTTCTGTTATCTTGCAAAGTTTTATTTTTTGCGTTTTAGTGATGATTGAAGTTCTTAGTGATGTTATGTTTTAAATGTTTCTGTTATGTTGCAAAGTTTTATGTTTTGTGCGTTTTGGGTCTGGTTGAAATTCTTAGTGGTATTATTTTTGTAATTTTTTTCTGTTATGTGGCAAAGGTTTTATGTTTTGTGCTTTTTAGTGGTGATTGAAATTCTTAGTGATGTTATGTTTTAAATGTTTGCTATGTTGCAAAGTTTTATGTTTTGTGCATTTTAGTAGTGATTGAAATTCTTAGTGGTGTTATGTTTTAAATATTTTTATGTGGCAAAGTTTTATGTTTTGTGCGTTTAAGTTGTGATTGAAATTCTTAGTGGTATTATTTTTGTAAAATGTTTCTGTTATGTGGCAAAGGTTTTATGTTTTGTGCTTTTTAGTGGTGATTGAAATTCTTAGTGATGGTATGTTTTAAATGTTTGTTATGTTGCAAAGTTTTATGTTTTGTGCATTTTAGTAGTGATTGCTTCCGGGACGTTGCTTCCGGAGCGCTGGTACAGGGGCTGCTCCGCTGCACAGTGTGTCGTGTATGCCTTGTTTGTTTGTTTTTTGTTGTCCGTGTGCCTAAGTTATGTTGTGAGTCTTTATATGTAAGGATGTTTAAGATGAGGGCCGTGGAAATCGCTCTGCTGATCCTGTGGATACACTTCTGTGGATTATGCCTGACTGTGGAGCTTCAGAATCCACGCAACAGCGACAAAAACAGCTGGCGTGGAGGGGCGCCCAGGCTCGGCTACAGCTACAGCCGAGAGGAGCTGCTGGCACTACGACCAGAGCCAAGAACAACGACCGCGAACTACGTCCACCTACCGGTGTTGAATAACATCCCTGCGGAGCTGATCCGAAAGCGGAGGAGGAAAAGAGGGAAGAAGGGGGGCAAAGAGAGTCGCCTCAGAAGAAGGTCGACTCGCCCTCCGCTTCCCTTTATCGTTCTGGCCAACGTACGAGCCATTCACAACAAAATCGGCACGATACGGACCTATGCAAGGTACAGTCATGACTTTCGTGCGGCATCGCTGTTTTGTTTCACTGAAACCTGGTTAAAGCCATCACAACCAGACTCACTGTATGAAGTCCCCGGTTTCACTCTGGTCCGGCTAGACAGAGGTGGAGGGGGCGGATACGGTGGCGTGTGTGTGTACGTGAATGATCTCTGGTGTCGAGCCATAACAATAAAAACCAGGATATGCGACGATCCCAACGTTGAAATCCTGGCTATGACTTTAAGACCTTTTTACCTGCCCCGTGAATTCGGCTGCATTCTGCTGTTTACTGTCTATGTGCCCCCAAAAGGGCCAGGAAGAGCTGCACAAGCAGCGAAGACCATTGCTGACTGTGTGCACGAACTCCAGCTGCAGTACCCAGATGCACCAGCAATCGTGCTGGGAGACCTAAACCAGTGTTATTTAGACACTGTGCTGCCAGGGTTTGAACAATATGTCAAGGACGCGACGAGGAAAAATAATATTTTGGATAGGTGTTATGTAAACATTCCTAATGCTTATGTAGCCAAGGTTGGGCCACCTATAACGACCTCTGATCACAATGTTGTGTGTATGTGTCCAGTCTATAAGTCAAAGCTAAAGAGAAGAAAGCCTGAGAAGAAAGTAGTTAGGACATGGACTCATGAAAGCAAGGAAGAACTCAAAGCATGCCTGGACTGCACAGATTGGGACACTTTTAAGAACGGTTCATTAGATGAAACCACCACTGTTACAAATGATTATATTAATTTTTGTGTCCAGTTGGTTGTCCCCACAAGGGAGATAAAAATCTACCCGAATGATAAAGCTTATGTGACCAAAGACATTAAAGGATTGATAAATGAAAGGAAAACAGCCTTCACAAACAAAGATTTTGTGGCATTGAAATTAGCTGATAAAAAAATTAAGATCAAAATGAGGCAAGCAAAATTGGCACATAGACAGCGTTTGGAGGATGCTTTTAATGCCAATAATCACAAAAAGGTGTGGGACACCATGAAATCCATGACAGGGATGTCATCCCCCACAAAACCTATTGTGGCAGATAATGAACTTAGCTTTGCCAATGACCTAACACATTCTTTGCTAGATACGAATCATTGGACAACTCCTCAAAGTGCACTGAGATACTGAAGGCTGTAACACCTGCCCCCTCTGACCGAATTACTATCACGGAAGAGGATGTAAGAAAAGTGTTTCAGTGTACTAACACGAGGAAAGCTAATGGGCCGGACGAGTGCAGTGCTTTTCTCCTCAAAAATTTTGCATCTGAATTGGCTCCAGTGTGGCAACCAATATTTCAAACCTCTGTAGACACACACACAATTCCTCTGCCTTGGAAAACATCATACATAAAACCACTGCCCAAAATCCAATGTCCAAAAGGACATAAGGATTATAGACCCATAGCTCTCACTTCAGTGATTATGAAATCACTTGAAAGAATACTCTTGCACCATCTTGTTAGTATGACCAAAGACAAATTCGACCCCTGCCAGTTTGCATAGAAGAAAGGTTGCGGTACAGAGGATGCGGTTGTCACACTAGTCCACTTAATTACAAAACACCTAGATAAGCTAGATAAGTCTAACATGAATCATGCAAGGGTGCTGTTCTTAGACTTTTCTTCAGCTTTCAACACAATACAGTCTGATATACTAATGTCAAAGATGGTGCAGTTGGAACTGAATCCATACTTAATACACTGGTATGCTGCCTTTCTCACCAACAGGGTACAGAGGGTGAAAGTGAACGGAACCCTCTCCTCAGCAGTAACAACTAATGTTGGGGCCCCCCAAGGTTGTGTAAGCTCAGCTATACTTTTCACCCTTTATACTGACAGCTGTCGTACTGAGGAATGTCTGTCTGAAGGTCGTACTAAGGATCCAGACCAACACATTCTAAAGTACTCTGATGATACAGTTTTAATTTCACTCTTAGATAGTTCCAGTGATCCTGGACTGCACCAACTCAGAGTGAATAAGGTCGTTGAATGGAGTGATAACAACGCTCTCATCATTAACACAAAAAAGACAGAAGAGATTGTTTTTGGTGCACCACCAGATACACACAGAACTCCCATTACTATTCATGGTGAACAGATCAACCAGGTATTTTCGTATACGTACCTCGGAGTAGTAATAGACCATCTTTTGTCATGGAAAGATCAGATTGAATCTGTGTGTAAGAAAACAAAGCAAAGAATCTACTTCCTTCACCGTTTAAGATCATTTGGTGCTAGTAATGTTTTTCACGTCTGTCATTATGAGTGTTCTTCAATACTGTAGTACCACCTGGTATGGATGCTTGTCTGCAGCCCTAAAGTCACAACTGCTGCAACAACTGAACATTTGTTCAAAGATAGTTGGACAACCACTTCAGAGGCTATATACGACTACGTATGATAACAGCATTCTAAGGTTGGCAAGAAATATTACCTCTAATAGTAGCCATGTGTTGCGTAGAGAATATAGGTTGCTGCCTTCAGGAAGGAGATATGGTGTTCCAGAATACAATAAGGTCAGACTAAAAAGGTCCTTTGTCCATCAGTCGACTTTAAGGCTTAATCAGGAGCTTGGCCATAGGTAGGCTTGGCGGTGGACACTGCTCTTGTCTATATTGTCCTTATGTATGTAAACCTGTCTTGTTTTTCTTTGTTACATGTGTTAAAATGTTTGTTTATATGTTATGTGTCGCATACATGACGTGCTGTGTCGCAAGACAAATTTCAGTGTGAACTGACAATAAAGTACTATATCATATCATTGAAATTCTTAGTCATGTTATGTTTTAAATATTTTTATGTGACAAAGTTTTATGTTTTGTGCGTTTTAGTGGTGATAAAACATCTCTTAGTGATGTTATTTTTGTAATATTTGCTGTTTTTTGTTTGTTTTTGTGTCAGTTGTAATTCTTAGTGGTGTTATTTTATACTATTTGATTTTTTGTTTTGTGCTCAATAGCTGTTTTTGCTTGGTTTTGTGCTTGTTGGAATTCTCAGTGATAATATTTTTGTAATATTGTTCTTTTATGTTTTATGCTTTTTAGTAGTGATTGAAATTCTTAGTGATGTTATGTTTTAAATGTTTGTTATGTTGCAAAGTTTTATGTTTTGTGTATTTTAGTGGTGATTGAAATTCTTAGTGGTGTTATGTTTTAAATGTGTGTTATGTTGCAAAGTTTTATGTTTTGTGTATTTTAGTGGTGATTGAAATTCTTAGTGGTGTTATTTTAGTAAAGTTTTTCTGTTATGTTGCAAAGTTTTATGTTTTGTGCGTTTTAGTGATGATTGAAATTCTTAGTGGTGTTATGTTTTAAATGTTTCTGTTATGTTGCAAGTTTTATGTTTTGTGTGTTTTAGTGGTGATTGAAATTCTTAGTGATGTTTTGTTTTAAATATTTTTATGTGGCAAAGTTTTATGTTTTGTGCGTTTTGGGTCTGGTTGATATTTTTAGTGGTGTTATGTTTGTAAAAATGTTATGTTATGTGGCCAAAGTTTTATATTTTGTGCATTTTAGTGATGATTGAAATTCTTACTGGGGTTATTTTTGTAATACTTTTATGTTGCAAAGTTTTGTGTGTTTTAGTGGTGATTGAAATTCTTAGTCATGTTATGTTTTAAATATTTTTGTTATGTGGCAAAGTTTTATGTTTTGTGCGTTTTAGTGGTGATAGAACATCTCTTAGTGATGTTATTTTTGTAATATTTGCTGTTTTTTGTTTGTTTTTGTGTCAGTTGTAATTCTTAGTGGTGTTATTTTATACTATTTGATGTTTTGTTTTGTGCTCAATATTTGCTGTTTTTGCTTGATTTTGTGCTCATTGGAATTCTCAGTGATGTCATTTTTGTAAAATTGTTCTGTTATGTGGCCAAAGTTTTATATTTTGTGCGTTTTAGTGATGATTGAAATTATTAGTGGTGTTATGTTTTAAATGTTTCAGTTATGTTGCAAAGTTTTATGTTTTGTGCGTTTTGGGTCTGGTTGAAATTCTTAGTGGTATTATTTTTGTAATTTTTTTCTGTTATGTGGCAAAGGTTTTATGTTTTGTGCATTTTAGTAGTGATTGAAATTCTTAGTGGTGTTATGTTTTAAATATTTTTATGTGGCAAAGTTTTATGTTTTGTGCGTTTAAGTTGTGATTGAAATTCTTAGTGGTATTATTTTTGTAAAATGTTTCTGTTATGTGGCAAAGGTTTTATGTTTTGTGCTTTTTAGTGGTGATTGAAATTCTTAGTGATGTTATGTTTTAAATGTTTGTTATGTTGCAAAGTTTTATGTTTTGTGCATTTTAGTAGTGATTGAAATTCTTAGTCATGTTATGTTTTAAATATTTTTATGTGACAAAGTTTTATGTTTTGTGCGTTTTAGTGGTGATAAAACATCTCTTAGTGATGTTATTTTTGTAATATTTGCTGTTTTTTGTTTGTTTTTGTGTCAGTTGTAATTCTTAGTGGTGTTATTTTATACTATTTGATTTTTTGTTTTGTGCTCAATAGCTGTTTTTGCTTGGTTTTGTGCTTGTTGGAATTCTTAGTGATAATATTTTTGTAATATTGTTCTTTTATGTTTTATGCTTTTTAGTAGTGATTGAAATTCTTAGTGATGTTATGTTTTAAATGTTTGTTATGTTGCAAAGTTTTATGTTTTGTGTATTTTAGTGGTGATTGAAATTCTTAGTGGTGTTATGTTTTAAATGTTTGTTATGTTGCAAAGTTTTATGTTTTGTGTATTTTAGTGGTGATTGAAATTCTTAGTGGTGTTATTTTAGTAAAGTTTTTCTGTTATGTTGCAAAGTTTTATGTTTTGTGCGTTGTGGTGTTATGTTTTAAATGTTTCTGTTATGTTGCAAGTTTTATGTTTTGTGTGTTTTAGTGGTGATTGAAATTCTTAGTGATGTTTTGTTTTAAATATTTTTATGTGGCAAAGTTTTATGTTTTGTGCGTTTTGGGTCTGGTTGATATTTTTAGTGGTGTTATGTTTGTAAAAATGTTATGTTATGTGGCCAAAGTTTTATATTTTGTGCATTTTAGTGATGATTGAAATTCTTACTGGGGTTATTTTTGTAATACTTTTATGTTGCAAAGTTTTGTGTGTTTTAGTGGTGATTGAAATTCTTAGTCATGTTATGTTTTAAATATTTTTGTTATGTGGCAAAGTTTTATGTTTTGTGCGTTTTAGTGGTGATAGAACATCTCTTAGTGATGTTATTTTTGTAATATTTGCTGTTTTTTGTTTGTTTTTGTGTCAGTTGTAATTCTTAGTTGTGTTATTTTATACTATTTGATGTTTTGTTTTGTGCTCAATATTTGCTGTTTTTGCTTGGTTTTGTGCTCGTTGGAATTCTCAGTGATGTTATTTTTGTAAAATTGTTCTTTTATGTTTTATGCGATTTAGTAGTGATTGAAATTCTTAGTGATGTTATGTTTCAAATGTTTGTTGTGTTGCAAAGTTTTATGTTTTGTGCATTTTAGTGGTGATTGAAATTCTTAGTGGTGTTATTTTAGTAAAAATGTTCTGTTATGTGGCCAAAGTTTTATATAGTGATGATTGAAATTCTTAGTGGTGTTTGTCAAGTCACACTCTGATTCTGGCTCCAAAGGACACAAGGACGCAACTCAAGATTTCCAAACTCAAATCAACTCTTTATTTTCCAACTTTTCTTGATTTGTTGGCTTCATTTGTTGATTGGTCTGGGTCAATAATCAGGTTGAAAACCTTCGAATACAGAAAGAAAGATTGGTTATCAACATGTCATTTACAACAAATTATAGCATTTCTTCTAATCACTGTTTTTAAACAACGATTTCAAAAGTCAACTTAAATGTCTTCAAATAAGTAAGCTATTAAAACGGTTAAGTATTTAAACGTTAAGTATTCAAGATAATTAACCTTTTAAACAGTATTTAAGCTTTTAAGGTAAGTAATTTATTTAAAGGTAAGTAAAGTAATTCAAAGTGTTTAAGGTAAAGGTAAGTAATTAAGTATTTAAATGTTTTACTTTTTAGACGTTAAACCAATTAAATGTTTTCAGGCAAATGTTTCCAAACATTACAGTATTCTAACAAACTGTTTTATGAACTGTTTTCAAATCACTTAAATGTTTAGACTTAATGATAACACTTTACTGAATCACCTAAATGTTTAAACATTCAGTCAACATTTTAAATACATGTTTTCAATTAAATCAGCCATTTAAGGAATAAACAAAAATAGCTGATCTACGAGCTTGTAAATCTGCCCCTTTTCACTTGGCACTTTAAACCTTTTATCATGGCAATTCCAAATAAGTAAGCTTTTAAATGAGCATTTTTGACTTCCAATTGTTTTTATACTTTTAGCATTTCTTTATAAAGTAGCCCATTTTAAACAGTGTTTTTAACTATTCCAACCATAAATGTCATTCAAATAATGAAATGCTTTTAGACATTAAAGTCAACATTTTAAATGAAATAGCCCATTTCAGCCCTTTATTTGAGCATAGAAAAAGCCCTTTAAATGGAAAAGGATAACTGATCTGAGCTTGGAGATCAGACCTTGTCAATGACATTACTTTTAAACTTAACCTTTTACATTTTAAATCTTTTTAATGTTAAACATTTCAGCTTTTAACCTTTTAACCCTTTAGACTCTTAACTTCAAGCAAAAAAGGGCTTTCAAAACTAAATGAATTGAATGCTGCAATGTTTTTTAAACAAATTAAACCCCAGCAGCCAAACATGAATACATTCAAGCAGCATTTAAACATTATAAAGTAGATAAACATTCAACAGACCATTGGCATCTTTGGGCTGAATTCATCGAATGGAACTTGAAGTTTGTATTTGAAGCTTCTCCTCTCTGGAGCCTCTTCTCCCTGGAGATTGTTTGCTTGAATGAATGATCATTTCCACTCCTTTTCAGGTGCACCCAATTAAGGGGCGGCCATTTTTTTCTGATGCACTCTGGGAAGTGCAGTTCTCTTATCTCTGCTGAGTTTGGACTTCACAGTGTTATTTATGTAAACATGTTCTGTTATGTTGCAAAGTTTTATGTTTTGTGCGTTTTAGTGGTGATTGAAATTCTTAGTCGTGTTATGTTTTAAATATTTTGTTATGTGGTAAAGTTTTATGTTTTGTGTGTTTTAGTGGTGATTGAAATTCTTAGTGGTGTTATTTTTGTAAACATTTTCTGTTATGTTGCATAGTTTTATGTTTTGTGCGTTTTGGGTCTGGTTAAAATTCTTAGTGGTGTTATTTTTGTAAAAATGTTCTGTTATGTGGCCACAGTTTTATGTTTTGTTGATGCTGTACGGGGTTGTGTAGTTATGTTGAAGTGTATGAGGGCAATGTTTTATTTAAATTGTATGGGGAGAAACACTAGTGAGATGAAAATAGACAGGTAGCATTGAATAGCGAATCCTTCATACCTCATATCTATGTCAGTTGTAGTATTAAAACAATAACACATTATGTGTCCTGTAATAAAGCTTGGCTGATCAGCAAACTATTGGGGACTTGAGGAGCTTGGGGACACGTATGTGTTGATTCAAAGACCATAATACCCCACATTTCAGAATATTGTGGGCTATTCTACAAGTGAAATGAATAATTGTTTTTAAAACACACTAAATAGTCATCTTAGACATACACTATACTGAAAAGGTACCGTATCAAATGTGTATGATGGGTAAAATATTGGGGATGTATGGGACATATGATGAAATTCATATGGATACCGCTTTTACATTATACTCAGATTCATTGCTTGTCACAAAATAATATGTGATCTCCCTATCCCCAGCAACTTACAACGAATACACAAATCTTTGTTAGTGATTCAACCTATCATATATAACTATACCCCCTACTACACCTGTCAACTTAGTGCTCCATCTGAAATAAGCATAATTAAACATTACATGAATACACATACTATCAATCCTCATATCTAGGCTGTTTGAGATTTGTTCACAAAAAGAGTAAAATAGTTTTCTCATAGCCACCCAATGTATCAGATCTGTCACCTTATAGGTAAGCTTTGTAGATAACCATCACCTGGCCCCATGCAATATGCATAATATTTACCATAGCTCTGGTGTCCTGATTAACCAAAGAGAAACAATCTGACATCTGTACATTTAGACTATGCAGTATAGGATGTATCCCAATGCATAACAGTATACATGCATTCTATCCACAGTAATTACATTACATCCTATCAGAGCAGCCTACCATGGAGCATATAATAGCGTACAATATGTGCTATGGCAACATGCCATGCTATGATGCTGTATGTATAGTTAAATCTTTAGATTATACGCAATGTTTAGTACAATTTAAGGAATCGCTAGTCTTTTAACCCATCTATAGATAATATACTATAACAAATAAATGTTTTCAGTGTATTGGACTAATGTCACAAAAAACTTTAAAAATGTTAACACATCTGCCGCCCAGCCCGTTTATAAACGTTCTATTTTGCCCAGCTATTTACCGCCCACCACGTTTATCTACGTTCTATAGTCTTTTCATTGTTTTACAATTGATGGTGCTCTCGTGCTGCCTGTGACTTAATACAGTAGGGCAACATCAAAGGGAACCAGGTCATTCACGTGAATGAAGAAAAAATGTCAAAAAACTGCATTGAAATACATGTTATCAGGCAATCCAAATACAACAGAGAGAGAGGGAGAAAAGTCTGCAGCTTTTTGAAACGCGACAAGCCAGGCTAGCCAGCTAGCCAGCTGAGGAGAAAAAAGAAAAAAAAAAAAGATCGGTTGGGAGGCTCGGTTGAGATTTGAATATAGGATATTTATAGTTAGAGTTAGAGTTTAGATAGTTGATTGATAGCCTAGAGATGACAGTAGAATTCGTTTAGATTTGAGTGTATTTAGGTGAAGACACTCTGTATTTATAGTGGGAGAGGAGGAGTGAATGTGTAGAAAACTCAACCAGACGCACACACACACAGGGGTGTCACAAGGGGGGAGTGCGAGTGGAAACCCTACACTAGGGCCCAAGGTGGAGGGGACATAATTATTTTATACTTTAGCTATTGAAAAATAGCAGATCTACAAGCTCACAGCGCGGCACTCTGCAAGCTTGTACATCTGCTATTTTTTAAATCCCCCCTATGAAGAACAATCATGGGGGTCCCGCAGTGAATCCTTGTAGCCAGGGCCCAGATTTTGGTGCGACACCCCTGCACACACGACACGATACGACACGATGACAACCCTACCTTATACACTGTAACCTCCTCCCAAAGTGCAGTCATCTGCTGTAGTGGCTCGTAAAGCTATAATCCATGTGGCTAAGTTTACAGTTAGTAAACTCAATGATCCAACGCGAAACACCGGTGTTGTCCCTGTGTTGTGTAATGGTCATCTAGCCTCTGTCTGGACAAGAAAGAATGCACCCCGCTGAAGATCTCTCAAAAAGGGGTAAATAAAAAAGTTGCGCGTGCGTTGATCCAGCAAATGTTCCTCTGCATCGAAAGTTACACATCTGATCTGTGTGTGTGTGTGTGTGTGTGTGTGTGTGTGTGTGTGTGTGTGTGTGTGTGTGTGTCTGTCATTAGTTTCATTTTCGCTGAAATGTCTCAGTGTTTCATTAGCTGAGAAGTCACGTGACATAACACAGGCAGGGGCGTCAATTGGGTATGGCAGGGGTATGCAGCTGCCATACCTTGGCTACAAGGGGAAATCATAAAAATGTACTTTTCATCGTGCCTGCACGAGGGCACGCGTGCAAGACACCAGTCATGTTGCCATACCTTAGCTTGTTCTGAACTGACGCCACTGAACACAGGTGTTCCACAGGGGCGCGTGCGTGCTCGCGCATGTGGGGTGTGTGTGTGTGTGTGTGTGTGTGTGCGCGTGTGTTTGTGTGTGTGCCTGAAATGTCATAGGAGGAGCTCAGGGTGGTCCTTGTGCTTCGCGACGTTCGCGCGTGCGCGTGCATGCGCATGCATGTGTGTGAGTGTGTGCGTGTGTGTTGAGACTGAGTACACAGTGCCACAGTGCCAATTATTGGCTTGAAACAACAAAATCAACCCAATAAGAGACTTATTCATGTTATTTCATAAAAAGCCTTTTTCTAGCCTTTTTAAACAAATTAGGCCATTTGGGGCAGGCGCAGTAGTCGCTAATAAATTCATTGAAAAATCATCATGGAACATAAAACTCTTGTTTATTTTTTTTTATAAAGTATAGATTTTAATCTTTCCATCGGTATACTCCATTTGTTCATAGACATAGAAACAAATTTTCTAAATATTCATTATAAATGAGTCAAAATGCTCCAAAACCCTGACATGTTTTGGAAGAGTTTAATAAAAAACGTGGGGCAGGCAATGTGTTAACATGTTCATGTAATGGGATGTTTTAGTGAATATAATGTAAATCGAATGACCATGGTTAGTCTCTTCCATATCATAAGGTTATACACAGTGAGACCCCATATTTGGGCTGTTTGAGATTTGTTCACACAAAAAGTGTGAACTAGTTTACTCACAGACCCCCTGTAACAGGTATCTTTTGCCAATTTGGGTTCAAGTGGTTAAAACACTAATATAAGTTTATTTTCAATCTGTCATTGCCTTGTCGGTATAATTGTAACATGTTTGTTATGGGATGGGTCATAGTTGTAACTGAGGACATTGGGGGGGTTAATATCAGATAAACATAATAGAACAGCCCCTCCTTTACCAATACTCTGTGGAGATAGTCAGTAGCCTGGTAAGAATTAATAGACCTATAGGGAATTGACATGTAAATAAATGATCTGACTGGTTGAATAAAACAGTAACTGGATGATCATTTTCAATTTTAACATTATGGTGGCTTTAGTGCTTATGCTATGATTTGATTAGGGATTATACCAACCATACACATTTATGCTGAGAATATATCACAGAAACAGTTAAAATAGCAGATCTACAAGCTGACACTCTATAATTTTTTGTAATATTCGTACAATTTCATGTGTATTCTGTCCAATATCATTGCATACAGTGAAAACACCTAATATATACATGACTGGAAACCAAATGGTTTGGCTGACAACCCCACTAAATTAACATCTTGAAAACACAGATTATACCTCAGCAATAAAGTAGTAAAGTTAGTCAAACTAGTGAAAATAGCAGATCTACAAGCACATAATGTTGCGTGCGACGAGACGTTGTAAACGCTTGTAAATTGGTTATTTTTGGCAAAGAGGTATGGTGTAGGGTATAATACAATTATTTTAGGTAATGATGGCTCTAGTGGTTAAATATATGAAAAACACAAATTGACATGCATCCAACATATACTAACGGTTGAGCTGACCGTATGCCCACATGGCATACAACACCTTGACCTTGGAATTGTCACCTTCCACCTGTTGCGGACCACCCACACACACACACACGCACGCACGCACGCACGCGCGCGCACACGCACAACCCACTCTAACCCCACACACTCCTGTCAATCACAGTTGAGCTGACCGTATGCCACACGGCATACAACAGCTGTCAAATTCTATTATTAGATCCTATTTTTTAGAAATTCTAATTATAGAAAAAGTGTGTGCCTATTAGGCATAGATTCTATTATTAGATTCTAAATTTAGAAAATCTAAAAATAGAAAAAGTGTATGCTTATTATACTACTCCCAGGCTGCACCCAGTCAACACCAGCCCAAAATCCAGGCAAAGTTAGAGGTCAAAGTCTACTCTTTCAGTTGCACTCCCTCTATAATATGTCCACACCCTCTATAGTATGTCCCTGTCTTGTAAGTGAAAAAATATACATCTTCACACATACAGTATACTGACCAGGAGTTCTGGTCTGATGTAACCATAGAGTTTATATATATATATATATATATATATATATATATATATATATATAAAATAGAGAGCGGACCAGCCCCGCCCCCAGCTATCATTTCAATGCAAGTGCTCAGTGGCGTTTTGAAGCATGCGGAAGTAGCGAATCCAGGTGCATTCTGGGGGAAATTGGCCTCTACCTAGAGGCCAAAAATATTTGACGCCGAGACGTAATGACGTCACGAACGACGTCGACGTCCATTGAACCCAATTGTAGACCCCAGCGGCGCGCTCTTATGCTCGAGCATGTATGTTTCACCCCGCCTGAAATTCCAGCTTTGGCCAGTAGGGCGGCCGCTTCAATGTTTACAAGCCGTTCTGGGGGCTTGGACGTAACACTCAAACATGGCCGGTTGCAATGAAGATTTGCGCAGGCTGTCTTCCCTCCATATTCCTCACTATGATATCATCACCAAACGTCAGAGATAACTAATTTCATTTTCACACAATGGATTATAGTCAGGGGGCCGCTAAGGGCTTCTGTCCATTCCTTAGCATTTTCCTCAGTAAGGACAATTTGTCCTTATTACTCTGTTTCTTTCTGTTTATCTATACTACTGTAATTGACCAAATATGTTGGTCAATTAATCAATATAAAAGAATGAAAATGAATGAAATGAAAATCTATATTTCTTTTTTCATTACACTATTAATTAATGATCATACATATATGAAAATCGATGTTGCACCGTTCGCACAGGTGCAATTTCTCTATATTAAACCAACCGTTTCTCTCAATATTAATGTTAAAACTGATTGTATCAATGGTCGTTTGCATGATTATGGTGGATAAATAAATTAATAACAAGTGCGTGTTTTTAAATTAGCTCCCAACAACACACACACACACACACACACACACACACACACACACACACACACACACACACACACACACTAATGTAATGTGCTAATGCAAAATTATTGAGTAAGTTACTTGGGCACGCACACACACACACACAGACACACACACACACACGCATACATGTGCCCGATTGCCCGTGCACATAAGCAAAAATTAGAAGAAAAAAAAGAAAACGGTCCTCACACATCAGCTCCTGCTCACACATCAGCACTCACATATCAACGCCTCCTCACGCGGTCTGCGAGTCTGCAGCTGGGTGCTTCTCCACTAAAGAGTTTCACCATCGCCTCAACCTGATCGCCCTGTCTCCCCTCCCTGTAGTCATGAAGCTCCAGGCTGTGAGAGAAGTGGCCCTGGCGAAGATACAACACCTCTTTGCCAACGTACACATCCCACAAAATGCCCTTAAAGACATAACAAATAGAACTGTCCAGTTGGCCAGAAAATGGGTTGGCCTAAAGTCTCTTTCTTTCTTCCATACTAGTCCTTGCCCGGGGGGTGTGTGTACAGTATATGAGGGATAGAATGTAGGAGTTTCAGAAATAATGGTGGAGATCCCAGAAGTATCATTGATGTCAGTCATCTCCAAATGTGGGCATTGTTTCAGCATGCGGCTGTTACCATGGCTCATGTGCAGTACAGGTGGTGGTTTCAGACATGTCAAAACATTTGAGCACTGTTTCACCTGTTAGGGTTAGGCCAGTCTGTGACGTCAGTCCTATGACGTCAGAGTACTGTAGAGAGAAGGCGGACGGACATTCAAGGCGAAGGGGGGCTTGGGGTCCCAAATGTAGAGTGGATCTATGCAGCAACAAGGCTAACCCACCTACTCCACATGCTCAAGAACGACGACGGCACTGTCAGAGAAAACACCAGGGCATCACTCCTACTGGACCTACGCAGGAGGAAGTTCCCCCTGGCTGCTGAAGACCAGAATAACTTCTTAGGTTTTAGGAGGAAAGACTGGAAAACTAGACTCTCAAGCCAAGGGCTTTGGGGTCTGGTCTGATTGGCCAGATCTCAATGACCTCTGCCATCGGGCAAAGTTCAGCTTAAATGGGCAAAAAACAACATCACAGTGCCCACCTCTTGATGGACTAGTAATGGACCCCAGCGTGGTAGCGTGGTAGAGACTACCGTCACCCACCAGAGAGGGGGCATTAGACTGCAGGAAGACACTGCTAGAAGGGTTCTGCTTAATGTGAAACGGACTGAGGCCAAACAACATTGGTGTGGACTTCTGCAGGGAAAGATGGTCTGTGTTGTTTCCGCTGATCATTCTGTTTCACATTCTATGTACAAAAATCCTGTCATCTTACAATAAATACGAGAAATCTCTGTGTGTATGTAAGTAATCTGCGTATCTCGAGAACCGTTCGTCCCACCGGCTTCAGATTCGGCATGTGCGTTCCCCGCCGCGCCGCAGAGTGCAGTGCCCGGCCTCGACCCGACCCGATATGCGGCTTTCCGGAAACTGCCGCGAAAGGTTCGGAATCTCCATATGCGAAGATGATGTCTGACATCAGGCTGTTCTGGAAACTGGCGCAAGCGCTGACTCACTTCTGCTGACCCACTTCTGCTGACTCATTCTGACATCATTCCTGTGCAAATAGTATGCAGAGCAGATGTCTGAGATCAGAATGAGCAGCCCGTTTCACTGATCCGAGGTCTCTGTTGAACATAGGAAGAAGAGAAGTCTGCACACTGTTCTGCAGCTCCAGCGACAATTTTATTTAAATAGAAACAACGTTTCGACCCTCTCTGTTGAACACTCACAGCCTGCGTTTAGTCACGTTGTGTTTGTTTATACTCACTGTCCTCGCACAGCTGTGAGCGCCATAGCTGTCATTTCGCACACACCGGTGCCCTGTGTGGAAGTAGCAGGACAGTTGCTCGCAGCTTACTGTTGTAGCCTACTATGTTTAGCTGCACTCACTTTTGAAGTAATGATTTAATTGTAAACACTGAGTAAGTGAGTTCAGACTTTCACAGCAGGTCAATTATTTCGTGCTAAAATCCAGTGAACCGATTAATAACTTTAGGACCGAAACATTGACCGATTCGGTTGCTATTTTGACCGATCCATTTAGACATGCATCGATGCAGTTGCATCGTTAATGTTGAAACCGATCACCGATTCATATAGATATTTCCCGACACCCTGTATATATATATATATATATATATATATATGGGTGGGTGACGTGACGTAACGTTTTCGCTGTCCTCGGTGTCAAACATGTATAAATAAAAAATATATTTGTCAAAAACCTTCTGAATATTGTGCAGGACATTAAGCTTTATGTGAACTTACTCAAGATTAAAACATTTCATTCCTCATTTCTTCAGAATCTTCAACCAAACATGGCAAAACTCATATGGTGTGACTGTCCTGACCTTGTTTCTCAAAGTGGGAACTTGAATAAAACTAAGAAAAAGAATTGCTAAAAATCATTTGAAAATGAATTTAGGCTAAAAAAAAATGTCTATTTTGAGCCTATATCTTTTCAAAGTCAAAGCATAATGTTTTCAGTCATTTCTGATCAAAAACATTTTGTCCCCCAACCCAAAATCATTTGGTGTGACACTAGTTTGGAAAAATTAAACAGGCAATTATTTGGACACCTATTGGCTAGAGAGGTCCTTCTTCTGTAAGGCTATTCAGCACTCCCAGCACAACTGCAAGACAGGTGTCTGAGGTGAGTTATGATTTTAACATTTTCATGAAATGCCATCTTGTTGAAACGTTGACAAACTCACCATTCTGGATGTCTTTTGGTGTGACACCTTTTCTTTAAAAAAAGCTTAAGTTATTTGAAGTTTTGGTCATATTTCCATGTAGATCTAGGCTGCTTTGTTATAGCTAGCATGCTGTTAGCATGCTAATGTGTACATAGTAGCCTCAAGGTAAACCTAAATGGAGAAAACAGTAATATGGTGTGACACTTAATCATATGGTGTGACATGTCTGCTTGTCACACCATATGACTTGACTGTCACACCATATGATTTATACTGTATTTAACTACAGATATAACAACAAATAACAAAGTTCCATGTTTCTTTTGTACATTTAAACATTTGTTTTAAACATTTTTACATAAAATGTAATTTAGCTTCATTCAGTGATACTTCAAATTCATCAGACAGAGCAGAAACCCCTTCACAGAAACCTTAACATATTGTTTCAATCTAAACAATATTTTCTCTTTGTCTTAAACTATACATTCCATTTTCTTTTGTCAGCTGGAAAATGACAAGTGCTGAGAGAACGAGAAAGTACAGGGAGAAACTAAACAATGACCCAGCAAGGAGAGAGGAGCCAAAGGGGCGAGACTGCATTTTCTACGAAGAGCAGGAGGTTGTCTGTGGCATAGCAGAACCTCAACAAGGCAGCCGGTTTGCTACCCTCACCAAATACGACTGGCTGATGTACAAATAATACAGTCTAAATGTATAATCTAATCTGATCTAATACTTTTGTACTTTCACTCACTGGACTGGACAGTGGACAGTGTTAAGGTAGGACCCGAGACAAAACTAGCGAAAATAGCTGATCTACAAGCTCTCAACACGTTGTGCTGCGAGAGCTTGTAGATCAGCTATTTTCAGAGTTGCGCAACCCAGCACTCTTTAGCTAGTGGAGATGTGGTGTAATGTCATGATTCCTAATTACATTTGTTAAACACAAAATGCTGTGTTCAAGTTCAGGAGACTTCGGAAAAAAAGCAATTTACCTGAATGCTGAGTTCTGTTTCCACTAATTGGTGTTAATAAAATGTTGCCTTCAATGCCTTGGCTCCAAGTGTGGCTATGCGCCTTATTGTCCCTTTAGGATCCTTCTGCCGTGGGCCGGCAGAAGACTTAGGTGTGCGTAGCATTCCTGTGCACATCCTCATCATCCATCTACTACTACAATTCTTTCTTATCCCATGTTAAAGCCCTACAATAATATCCTGTTCAGAAATATTAAGGCCATGTTATCCTGGGTAATTGTTTAATCAATCAGTAAAGTTCAGTACTCACTAATAGGTAGGTTAAAACACAGTTTGCTTTGACACATGAAGATATGATCATACGGTGTGACACTAAATCATTTGGTGTGACATTCCAAATAGTGAGAAATCATACCTTTATTAATGATTAAACCAAAAAAATGTTTATGGATTACATAGAGAATATTATCAGGAAGAGTCACAAATATTTGTGTAATTTTAGAGAAAGTTTTGACAGAATACATTTAAAATATGTTGTAAGATCATGAACATGGGCCTCACACAGAGTGTCGATTATGAAAAAAATATACAGATATAATTAATTTTCAAAAAACTATAGTGGATCACTGGTTAGTTATGATAAAGGACTTTGATAAAGTGAGTAACTTAAGAAAGATGTACTCCATTTTCATTTTATGAACAATTATTTTCATGTCACACCATATGACGATTTTAGGCACAAGTACAACAAACTGCTGAATAAAGTCTGATTCCAATAAAATATCTAAAAACAAAATGTATTTCCATAAGGTTGAGAGTGAGTAGAACAAAAGTAAATAACTTTTATGCCTGCAATTTAAAGTTTTTTTAAAAACACATTTTTTGGGGCGTCACGTCACTGACCCACATATATATATATATATATATATATATAATATATAATATATATAGGGTTAGGGTAATCCAAACGATACCCATCTGTAAGTAAAATGGACATATATTGTGGTTTATGCTGGGGTAAAATATTTGCAAATAGCATAGTTTTTCCGATTTACAAATCAAACTAACTAAGCCTTGCCTAGCCTAAGCCTAGCCTGTTCAAAACAATCCTCCATTGGTCAATCATTTAATGTTCATCTCCCATTTCCTTTTCATAGTTCTGTTCTTCTCTCCTCAGCCTGCCAAAGAGCTGCTGGATGGAGAATGTCCATACAGGAACAAGCGCTGTGAATCCCCCTGGACTGATCTCTTTATCTGGGCTGTCCTACAGAACCGCAGTGACCTGGCTGTCTTCCTATGGGAGAAGGTAAAACACCTGATGCTCAGAGAAGCCAGAAGGATAGATTTGTACATGTGTAACACCTGGGATTCAAACACAGGCATGTTACTGACTCATTGAATCATAGCAGCCGATGCTAACATTACCTGAAATTGTAAACCATACAGAACAACTGCCTGCAATGATTGGTTCAAATCACAAAATATTGAAGTTCCACTGGTTTTGACATCTACGGGGAAAGATAACATTGACTTCAGTACAAAAATAAATATTATAACTGATGTGAGTAACAGTAACAAAACACAAATACACTGAAGAAGAATGTCAACTGATGTTACATAACAGTGTATATTAATTACACCAATAAGACACCCTAAGGGTGAGAAGCAATATGATACTATTGCAGAGGAGCACTGGACCGTGACTTACCTCATAGCAGAGAGTAGGGACTGCTCTGGGCTTCTGGTTTAAATAGACATTCTGGGTACCAGTAGATGGCGCTAACTGAACCACTCATCAACTATACACATAAACAAATACTTTAGCAGGAATGTCACCATTATAAACAAACTATTTATTCAGCCTGTTACACATGTACAGTACAGTACATGATGTGTATCTGTAACCAGCCCACTGTCTCTTTGTCTTTCTGTCTGTCTGTCTGTCTGTCTGTCTGTCTGTCTGTCTGTCTGTCTGTCTGTCTGTCCCTCTGTTTCTGTTTCTCTGTCTGTCTGTCTGTCTGTCTGTCTGTCTGTCTGTCTGTCTGTCTGTCTGTCTGTCTGTCTCTCTGTCTGTCTGTCCATCTGTCTGTCTCTGTCTCTCTGTCCATTTGGCCCTTCGTCTTCCTGTCCATCTGTCTCTTTGTCCATCTGTCCCTCTGTCCATCTCCCAGTCAGAGGAGCCAGTGCTGAATGCGCTGAGTGCCTGCAAGATGCTTAAAGAGATGTTAAAGTTGGATATTCAGACAGACACCAAACATTCCATGGAAAAGCTGGCACAGAAGTTTGAGGACAGGGCACATGGTGAGACCTTGAATAAATCATCTGTATTTAGTTGTATTTTAGGTTGTGGCTCCTCCCAGCAAGCACGGTCAGGACCGGTGACGTCTTGATTGGGGCCAGATCAAGTCAAACCAGGACTAGCCCAGTCTGGCCTAGAATATCACCAGATTTCAACCAGCATAAATCCTGACACCAAAAAAAGACGTCCTGGATGAATCAGAGAGAGTCCGATCGAGGCGAAATCAAGTCATATCATAACATATTAGAATCTAATCTTATTTCAAGTAACATAAATCCTACAGACAATACTTTTGCCACTGAAAAACTCAAGGATAATGAAATAGTTGCAATATTGTCATTGAATCCCTGGTCTGTTGTTTGAAAGTCTGTTTATTTGACAGCCTTACTAGCCTTACTATGAACTAATTGTGTTCATTTAAATCATACTTTAGGTATTTAAATAACATTCTAAAATCACATGCAAGTATAATAATACATAAAACATTGAAACCAAATAATATTAGCTTTAATTAAGAAAGTGTACCATTAAAGCCAGGATTGTGGCTTTTAATTTTAATTGAAAAAAACGTGAGTCTGGGAGTAAAATGCCATCTCTTCTATTCCTTTCCCATAGCTTGGCCAGTCAAGTTGCCACCAAGGCTACTTGAACCCCTGTAGTTCTGGTCTGTTTTACTTTGATGGGAAAAAAATCCAATATTAGCGAGTAACCGTAAAAAAGTAAGCTTCTCAGAGCAAAGATCTCTGCCAGGCGGCATTGTCTAGTATAGGGTCCACAAAATCTGGAAGATCTGTGTGAACGTTGAACAATAGTTGAAATAAGGAATAGCAAAATATGTATTAAAAAAAGTGAAACGGCAGAAAATCTAGTCTCGCAAAAATGGCTGGGGGTAGGGACTATATTTGTAGTTGTATCATGATCCAAGGTATCCGGAGATTTTGATTGAATTATTGCGACCACCAGGTCGCAGTTATAATTACTATCAAAACCTCCACCAGCTGTCCGTCCGTCCGTCTGTCAGTCAGTCAGTCAGTCATGTCACACTTTTCCCCTACTCATATCTCCACCACTGTTGCCCGATCCATGCCAAACTTGCACACACACTCCTTGGCTGCCAAACCACAACCTCTAACCCTTACCGCAAAGTGGTACCGTACACAGTATCTCTAAACACTTTTTTGCTCTAAAATTCACCATATTCCCTCCTGATTGGCTACCATTGCCTGTAAGGTACAGTAGTGTACAGTACAGTAAGGTACATTAGAGTATAGTAAAGTATAGTACAGTAAGGTACAGTACAGTACATTTCGGTACAGTACAGTACGGTAAAGTACAGTAGGTTACTGTAAAGTACAGTAAGGTACAGTACAGTACAGTACAGTACAGTACAGTACAGTACAGTACAGTACAGTGTATGGGAGGGGGTTACAGTACATGTATACTGTATGTAGCAAAATATTTGTTTTTGTAGGCTAATTTCTGATTTAGGCCTAACTTTTATTAGGCCTAAATGGGTTAAACTGAGGATAACAAAATTGTAGTTATGGTCAAATCACACATTTTAAAATCCTGGACTATTCCTATTCAAAGTCTGATTATTTGCCAGCTTTTGTGTGACAATACATTTTTTTGCACAGATGTAGGTAACAGATTTTATTGGAAGCTTTTGTGGGGACATAACAAAAAATGTGTGAGGACCGCCGCAGTGTAGCCTAATATCTGTATCTGGCCAAATCCCTGTTCAGTGTTATTTGTTTCACTTTGGAGAGCTACAGTATGTGCCTTAGAGGGAAAATTCAACTGCTTAATTTGGTTGCATTCTGGAGTATATGCAGTTTTAATGGAAAACTACATTTGGGTTTAGGCTAATACCTTTTTTTTTTGTACTTTGAGAAGAAAACTCTTTATGACAAGAAAGTATATGTCTACTTGCCCTGCAATAACATTTTGATGACGTCCTCCTGTGACATTCAAGACTAGGATATCACAGCATAACTTTGGGTGATTAAAAGGTTGCGTAGTTGCCGTCCCACTAAACTAAAGACCTAGTTCCGAATGTCACAAAGAACATTATCACAATGTCATCATGATGTCTTTCAATGATATTCTGGACTGGGCCAGATCACAGCAGATATTGGGATGACCTGGATGTCATTAACTAGGACATCCTATGGACGTCTTTTTAGCGACCTAAAACAGCCTTATATACCGGTATGGGCTGTTTGGGTTTGGGTTTGGGTTAGATGACGTCTTTGAAATGCCGAATCAAATCAAGACATCATGATGACGTCATGATGATGTTGTGATGACGTCCTCTGGTGATGTTCAAGACTAGGCCAGATCACAGCTGATCCCTGTTTGACGCACATTTCACTCCTTTAAATGACAAATTTAAAACCCGTATAGAATATATATAGAAGAGGACTGCTTGCCCTATTCAATTGGCGCTATCATACTTTCTCCTGTGGAGATTGATACAAAACTTACCGGCACAACCCAATCATACACAACACTATAAATCTGGAAACACTGGGAAAGCACTTTACTCTCAGGAAAGTTTCTTTTTTACTACCCATTGTATCTAATCTGTCTTTCGCTCCCTCGAACATGGATGGTTTCTTTAATGGTTGGAAATAATTGGGTATAGGCAACATTGGTGACCTTTATATATAAGGGACTTTTGCTTCTTTTGAGCAGCTCCAGAAAAAGATATGATCTGCCGTAGAGGCAATTTTCAAATTAGGAATTATGTAAAGGAGCATCTGCCTGGATTTGAAAATGAAACTCCTGATAAACTGGATGGCTGCTTAAGGCTGTCTCTGATCATATCATATCCCTTCTGTATGACAGATTGCAAGGCCTATGTCACCCAGACATGGCAAGGATCAAAACTAAATGGGAATCTGAATTAGGACTACCAATTCCTGATGACATCTGGGACTGAGTCTAGAAGAAGTCCATAGTTGTTCACTTAATGCTGGACACTGTCTAATCCAGTTTAAAGTTATACATAGGATCTATTATTCAAAAGTGAGGTTACAGAACATCTTCCCGGACATCTCCCCCCATTTGCAAAAAATGTGAGTTGGTTGAGGCTGACCTGTTGCACAGCTTTGCACTCTGCACCTGGCCGTTAGCTGTAAAAATCTTTATATAAGCCGCACGGTTGTATAAGCCGCAGGTTTCAAAACATAGGAAAAAAGCTGCGGCTTACCGGCAACTACGGTAATTTATTTTCAAGAATATTCGAAATACAGTTACAAGCTGATCCTGTATTAATCATTTTTGGAGTGTCAGAAGTGTTAAAATCTCTAAGAGCACATCAGCAAAATCTTTTGTCCTATGGTTTAATCACAGCTAAGCTTATTTTAATGTGCTGGAAGGGGAAGGAGGTGCCCACAAGGAAAAGATGGCTGACAGAGTTGACAGACACCCTCCATTTGAAAAAAAAAGAAAAAAAAAACATTCTGACATTATGCCCTATATTTAAATGCAAAACAAATAAAAATATTTGAAACACATCACAGCCGATATAGGGGTGATCTTGACGTCATCACCTTGACATCGTATGGACGTCTTTTTGATGACATTATAGTGGCTAGAGGAAGTCCATTTCCCAGCATGCACTGGGGCACACAATGAATGTGTTTTATTGTTCTTATTTGTTTTATTATTTGAATAGGGAATGTGTTTGGGGGTTACGTTGTGGGTTATGTGTTTAGTGTTTTGTTTGCGGTATCTTGACGTCATCACCTTGACATCGTATGGACGTCTTTTTGATGACATTATAGTGGCTAGAGGAAGTCCATTTCCCAGCATGCACTGGGGCGCACAATGAATGTGTTTTATTGTTCTTATTTGTTTTATTATTTGAATAGGGAATGTGTTTGGGGGTTACGTTGTGGGTTATGTGTTTAGTGTTTTGTTTGTGGTGTTATTTGGTGATTTATGTTGCTTTATGTAATTTGTTAGTAAAACCATGAGTGGCAATGTCTGTTTGTTTGGCCAGTCCCTCTCCCCATTTATTTTACTTATGTATAGTATGTGTTGCTGGTTGCTCCACTAGAGAGTTGTAATGACCCGACAAGTAACAAGACCTCTAACTTTGCAACACAGTGCTCTTTAATGCTTGCACATTTAAAGTGGGGTACTCTTCCGCACTCAATTAAATCAATGTTACTTTAGAGACTTTTAATGACCTGATCTGACCTCATTATAAGCCATCCATATAATGTCCTGGTGGATGATGTCACGTACATTCGTGATCAGGCCGATAGTGAGTGGGGGGGGGGGTGTATGGGGATCATGCCCAGGACGTCATCTAAGCAGCTTTTTAATCACCCACACTGGCCGTAATATCAGCTATTTAAGGTCATCACAAAGACGTCCATAAGATGTCTTTGTGATGACGTCCAAATCATCCCCTCATAGGCCGTGATTTGACCTAGTTCTGAACGTCACTGAAAGACGTTATGATGACATGAGGGTCTAGATCACAGCCGATATGGGGATGATTTGGACGTAATTTTCAGGACGTCATATAAAAGGCTTTTTCATCACCCATACTGGCCATCAAAGTGTCTGTTTGAGGTCACCACAAAGCCGTCCATAAGATGTCCTGGTGATGATGTCCAAATCATCCCCAAATGAGCTGTGATCTGGCCTAGTCTTGAACGTCACTGAAAGACGTCATGATGACGTGTTGAGCGGGACGTCATCTAAACGGCTTTCTCAGTACCCAAAATGGCTGTAAAACAAAAAAGGTCTGTCATGTCCTGGAGATGACGTCCTGGAAATGACGTCATGATCATCCCCATATGGGCTGTGTTCTGGCCTAGTCCTGAACGTCACCAGAAGACGCCATCATAACATCATTATGACGTCATTTGGCTTACTGGGCTATGTCAACAATGGAAACATTCTACATGGAAGTATGTTACAAATATAAATATAAATATGTTGCCATTCTAATTATTTTCAAATAAATACTTTGTATTTCTTTATAATGATGTTCCTGTATGCTGTCTTCCTAACCTCAGGTATATTGGGCTCATGTTACCAGAGCAATGAGAGTCACTCCTTCAAGCTGCTCCACAGAAAGTCTCCATTCTGGGACATGAACTGCTTCCAGATGGGCATAGCTGTTGAATCACACAGCTTCTTCAAACATGATGGATTAGAGGTTGGTTCATCTCTGACTGGTTGGTTCAGCTGGTATCCTCAACTATCTTGGTCAAGGTTTCAGCCACTTTAATGACTTTAACTTCAATTATAAATTGAAAGAAGTGAGAAGCGCTGCGGTGCAAGAGTTTAACTAACAACACTGTAGAGCTCTAGACCCTGATGTTAGATAGGAGATGGTGGAGGGTTTAGAGCTCTAGACCCTGATGTTAGATAGGAGAGTGTGGAGGGTTTAGAGCTCTAGACCCTGATGTTACATAGGAGAGTGTGGAGGGTTTAGAGCTCTAGACCCTGATGTTACATAGGAGAGTGTGGAGGGTTTAGAGCTCTAGACCCTGATGTTAGATAGGAGTGTGTGGAGGGTTTAGAGCTCTAGACCCTGATGTTAGATAGTTGAGTGTGTTGAGGGTTCAGAGCTCTAGACCCTGATGTTAGATAGCAGAGTGTGGAGGGTTTAGAGCTAACAACACTAGGGATGTCACGATACCAGAAATTTAGTAGTCGATGCCAATACCATTGAAATTCCACGATTCTCGATACCATTTCGATACCACGGTAGAAATAAAAAATAAACAATAAATCCCAAGTAGTTCAACATACACTCCTTTATTAGAAGTGAACAACAAACAACAATACTGTATGATTAAACAGAAGTTGCATGTAGCTTTAAATGATTAAAATAAAATACTGTGCATGTAGCCTTAAAAAAATGTATCATTAATAAAATAAAAGTGTTGGCTGTGTGTGTGTTGCTGCTGCTGGCTTTGCTCTGGCCTGTCCTCCCTGTCAAAGTCCTCCTCTGGCTGATACTGTGAAAAGAACATTGAGATTTCAGGTAGTAGGTGTAGCTTAGACTACAGCAACACACACACACACACACACACACACACACACACACACACACACACACACACACACACACACACACACACAGAGTGCAAGCAGTAATTCAATGACGTGGTGAAACCCTTTTTAGTTATATGTATTTATTACAAATCATAGCCTATACAACCGTGCGCGCACACACACGGTCTATTACGACCACATGCACGCACGCACGCACGCACGCACGCACGCACGCACGCACGCACGCACACACACACACACACACACACACACACACACACACACACACACACACACACACACACACAATCCTAGCGTAAAAAAAAGGAAACTCAAAAGAACACTGGCTAAACAGCAATGCCAGCCTTCTCAAACAAAGAATAACGTATGTATTATTCCAGGGTTGTTTAACGTTACGTTAGGCGGTTCAGTAAATGAGCTGCCTGGCAACTTTATATAACTTCATTATGGGGGACAGACGGGGGCTGCTCTCCGTGACGAGGCTGGAGCTGGACATAATGTTACTTTGCCAGGCAGCTCATTTACTGTGTGGGCTCACCATAGTAACGTTATTAGATATGGGCAACAATGATTACACGAGAATTCAAATGCACTCACCTTGAATTCTTTGTACAAGTCTGGATGTCGAGCTGCCTGGCAACTTTATATAACTTCATTATGGGGGACAGACGGGGGCTGCTCTCCGTGACGAGGCTGGAGCTGGACATAATGTTACTTTGCCAGGCAGCTCATTTACTGTGTGGGCTCACCATAGTAACGTTATTAGATATGGGCAACAATGATTACACGAGAATTCAAATGCACTCACCTTGAATTCTTTGTACAAGTCTGGATGTCGATCTTTTTAGATGTTTCGCTAGTTGGATGTGTTCCTCCCTTTCGTCTGGAAACGGTTACGGCATACAGGTTTTTTGACGACCAACTATTAATCCCCGCTCATCCTCGAATGCAAAGTACTATACGCGACTTTTGGTTAGTTTTTCTTCTCAACTAATGGAGGGACAGCTGTCGCTGCTGGTAAAAGACGCCGCGACGCAGATGCGTGTGGCGCCGCCAGGGGCGCAGGAGGCATTTTAAAAGTGAAGGGGACATATCTGGGAGGTATGTGCGCGCGCATAGCGCGCGCGGAAAATTTAGGGGTATCCCCCCCACTTTTGGTGATATCCCCCCCACTTTTGCCCCGAGGAGGGGGGGACATATCCCCTCCACTTGAGCTGAATTACACAGTTGTTTTACGCAGATTTCAAGGCATTTTTAAAATGAAATACACATGAATTCATTAAGAAAAAGTTGGGAACCACAGTAACAAGAGGAAACGTAACTTAAAATGTAACTTGACTGAGAATGATGTGAGACTAGCCTACACACACCAGCAGCAGGTCCAGCACCTGCAATGACGGTCTCCTTCTGCTACTGCCTGCCTGCTTGTCACTATCGCGTCGCATTAATTAAACTCATTCAGAACAGCTGAGCTGAGCTGCCGACTGCACTGCACTGGTGGGACTGTGCCTCTAGAGGGCAGTAATACGCCTTGAAATGAGAACTACTCAGTGTGTACAGTATAATCGATCATATTTGCGGCTTTTTCTTGGACCTGAACACTGGGGGGGATATCCCCCCCACCCCAAAAAAGTGGGGGTGTTAATCCCCCCCACCCCCCCATCTGCTGCGCGCATGGGCGTTGCCATGTTGCATGTTGTTGTTTTTCACGTACACAGCATCAGAGGGTGAGGGTTGCCAGATAACCGCTTATTTACAGCCCAAAAACAACACAAAAGAAGCGGCCAGATCTGGCATCTCGGTACCAACGGTACCTCGGTACTACCGTACTTGTAGAAAAGTCAGTACCGTACAGTACCGTCACATCTTGGCATCGACTAGGTACCGAAGTATCGGTTCTGGTGACAAGCCTAAACAACACTGTAGAGCTCAAGACCCTGGTCTTAGATAGGAGAGTGTGATCCAAGAGTTCCGAGTTGGTGCTGGCTAGAACACTGTCACTCTCGCATTGCATGAAATGAAAACGTAATATTTAGTTTTATAACACGTAGTTTAACATTTGAAAATAGTGGAGGCACTTCAAATTCAATAACCAATTTTCCTTTTGTAACTTTGTGCAGTGGTCAAAAGAGACAGCATACTGTACATTCATAGTTCATAGATGGTCCCTATAATAAAAAGCAGTACCTGTGTTCTATACAGTACACTCCCTGAGGTCGAGTAGCAGCCGTAGGGAGTATCAGCTATTTTTCCTATTTTGACTTACCTTTTCAAGTCACACACACACACACACACACACTCACACTCACACTCACACTCACACACACACACACACACACACACACACACACTTTATTGCTTTAATGGCATGAGAAAACATACGTTAACATTGCCCAAGCAGAAGTGTACACAATACAATACAATACAATACAATACAATACAATACAATACAATACAATACAATACGATCGGGGAAAAAAAGATGTACAAGTGAATTGCGATTAATTAATTACAGAAAATTAACGCGATTAAAAAAATTAACGCATTTTAATCGCACTTCGTTTTTGCACCACAGAACCTTCAGTTTCGGGCATACCGATCATAGTGATGCGTCAAGTAAGAAGAGACAACAAACGCAAAGGGAGAAGTAGCCGATCAGAGCGCTTTGCTTGGCCCAGTGGATGCGAAATTTAGATTTAAAAAACTCACTTGTTGATTCACTCGTACAACAAAATGTGTTTTACTTGAAAAACAATGCTTCTCAGGTCAAATGTCGATGTGCGATTAAAATGTGATTAATTGCGATTAATTAATCACAGAGCCTGTAATTAATTAGATTAAAATATTTAATCGCATCCCAGCCCTAATATATATATATATATATATATATATATATATATATATATATATATATATATAGGGCTTGCCTGGTTAATAAACCAGACCGAACACAACAACACCCCCTGGCGGTAGTGGTGTTGTAGTACGGTCTGGCACTGATCCATTGAGATTCTATTTCCTCAACCAGCTTCAAGGGTTGGCCAATCAGGGTTGTAGGCTTGGGGCACGTGGTTTCTGTAAGCTTGGGGAAAGTGGTTTGGGCAAACCCCAGAAATGAAAACTCTTCCCGAAATCCCAGACTCTCTTCCCAAAACGAAGTGTGTGATAGAGGCTGGCAACGCCAGGCAACTAGAGGGCAGCACGGGTCCAAAGAATGGGAGCCGAGCCGAAATGGAACCGAGGGAATTTGGACCGAACCGAATGGCCCCAAGAAAAATACAGATTTTCTAGCCCCGGCCCGAAATGGAGCCGAAAGTGATTGGATCCGACCCTAAAATGGAACCGGGGAAACGGACCCGATCTGGCCAGGTCTTTGGCCCGAACTGTGTCCGATGCTTTATAATGCTTATTTGTTTACCATCATTTTTTATTAGAGTAATAACCAAGACACGAGGTGAGCGCACCTCAGCCGCATGCTCCGAGGACCGAGAGGTGAGAGCGGGGGGTTGCGGGGGGTTGCGTGCGCCGTGCATCATTCAGAACAGTTAGATTTTCAGCTCAGTCCCCAACAAACACCAACCTGTCCAGTGAGAGTGTTACTGTCCAGTCAGTGTCCACGACGACTCCACAGCTCGCATCACAAAACTTTCCTCCGCTCTCGGCTGCCCCACCAGAGTAATCACAGACTGAGACGAGACTCAGCTGGCTCGCATGCGTCGGCGCGTTTGTGTTGCAGATAGACAGATTTTCGCAGACTTTATGTCGCCCGTCCCCGCAGATGATGTCCAGAAACATGTTCCATATAGGCTAAATGACGTCTAACCTCCATGTTCCAGGTGGCCTTTGTTTGTGTTTCACCTCGCAAAAAAAAAATATATATATCATGATTTTCACTTCACGTGCAGAGAATGTTAGAGAGGCAGGGGCTGACATTTCTAAAAGGGCCTTTTGGTGGACAATTCTCTTGAATGCAGCCTTCAGGTATGGCTTGGAAAGGGGACATTTGCATTTATTTTTCACAACTGTGAAAATTGATGACGGGGGACGTTTTTAGCCCAAGGAATGTTTTTTGTGCAAAATAAATGCTTGCAAATGGATTGCAATGGATTCAGAATAATAAAAAAAAACCCTAGTTAGACCCCTCACATGTTACTTGAAGCACATCTTTTAGCATATTTTTTTTTCCTGTATAGTATAGTGTATAGTAAGTAAATGGGACCCAAACATTCAGCAGCTGTCAAAAAATTATCCTAGGGATTTTGAATTTTGAATTGTGTTAGATGTGTTACTATACACCTTTACAAACACATTGGTGAAGTAATTTCTTGGTACGGAATTTATTATCAGATTGTATTAATATCCTCACAGACTATACAAATACTTTAGTAGGAATTTCACCATTATAACAAACTATTTCTTCAGGCTGTTACACATATAATGTATAGCGTATCTGTAACCAACCTACTGTCACTTTGTCCATCTGTCCTTCCTCCATAACCTCCATCAGCCCCTGCCTCTCTAACATTCTCTGCACGTCCCTGCTGCCGCTGAAGTGAAAATCATGAAGAAGTTTTTTTTTTAAACGCAAACAAAGGCCACCTGGAACATGGAGGTTTTACCATAGTAAAAATAATGCATTCATGGTCTGAAGAGGGCACTTTTTACAGACGGATAAAGGGGCAGGGGCTCAAGCCCCATTTGATGTCTATGTGTGCGCGTGTCTGAGTGGCAGTGCAAAATGCTTGAGATTGGATGCGCTGAACGGGACTCATTCAATACGCGAGAACAGACGATAATTTGGATTTGGGAGCGTAATCTTAATGCATGTCTCATTAAAAACAATATATATTTTAAAGTTGAAGGGTAAATACACAGTATATTTTAAAATCTCGGGTCCTCTCGGATCCTTGTGGGTAAATGCATTTTGGACAGCCCCGAACGGACCTGAGGCAAAAAAATTATAATTCAAAAAAATATAAATTCAAAACGAACGAAGATTTTCACCCGACAACGACGATATCTGAACTGTCGCTGGTGTAGCAGGAACGCTGCCGTCGCCCCCTGCAATGTTGTGGCCCTCAGCTTGGTACCCTAGACATGATTCAATGTTGTGGCCCTCGGCTTGGTACCCTAGACATGATTCAATGTTGTGGCCCTCGGCTTGGTACCCTAGACATGATTCAATGTTGTGGCCCTCGGCTTGGTACCCTAGACATGATTCAATGTTGTGGCCCTCGGCTTGGTACCCTAGACATGATTCAATGTTGTGGCCCTCGGCTTGGTACCCTAGACATGATTCAATGTTGTGGCCCTCGGCTTGGTACCCTAGACATGATTCAATGTTGTGGCCCTCGGCTTGGTACCCTAGACATGATTCAATGTTGTGGCCCTCGGCTTGGTACCCTAGACATGATTCAATGTTGTGGCCCTCGGCTTGGTACCCTAGACATGATTCAATGTTGTGGCCCTCGGCTTGGTACCCTAGACATGATTCAATGTTATGGCCCTCGGCTTGGTACCCTAGACATGATTCAATGTTGTGGCCCTCGGCTTGGTACTCTAGACATGATTCGGCCCGTGGGGAAAACTAATTGGGGAACCCTGCTCTAATATATACAATGGTTAATAGTCTTTAAGGTGGTTGTGTTCCATTTGATATCCTTCTCCTATCACAGCAGATCATGAATCTTGTCGCTGTGTTTGCACATTGTCTTACTTCACCCAACAGACATGGGAGTTTTTCATCATTGGTCATGTTTTAAAACTCTCCTTGGGTTGTTATGATCTGTATGTGTCTATGTTGACAAGGTCACTATTATTAGAGCACACATCTCCCCCCCTGCCTCTGACCCCTCTATGTCCGTCACCTGCACTCATGAATTTAACCATTTCAACCCAGTGTCTCTGTTAAAACTCAGCGAATTGGTCTCCCAACTCAAAACCTCATCCTGTCCCACAGACGCTATCCCCACTCACCTCTTTAAGGAGGTCTGGGAGTCCATCGGGCCCAGTGTCCTAAACATCATTAATAGCAGTCTTGTTTCAGGTGTTGTACCAGTGTACTTCAAAAAGGCAGTTGTGACACCATTAATTAAAAAACCAAACCTGGATACCTCTGTCTTGGCAAATTACCGACCTATCTCTAAACTTCCATTTATTTCAAAGATCCTTGAAAAAACTGTCTTGGTACAATTACAGTCTTTTCTCCAAATACATAACATCTTTGACATATTTCAATCAGGTTTTAAAGAGTTTCACAGTACAGAGTCAGCATTGTTGAGGGTTCTAAATGATGTCCTACTGACCACTGACTCTGGTGATTCTGCGATTTTGCTGCTCTTGGATTTATCCTCTGCTTTTGACACCCTGGACCACAAAACCCTAATTTCAAGATTAGAACATTGTGTTGGTGTTAGGGACTCTGCTTTAGATTGGTTCTCGTCTTACCTTTCTGAGAGATGTTTTTCAGTTAAATACGGAGACTGTGTATCCTCCTCCACCCCCCTGTCTTCCGGGGTCCCTCAGGGCTCGATCCTGGGGCCTATACTGTTCTCCCTATACCTTCTCCCCCTGGGAGAAATCTTTAAAAAACACCGCATCTCCTATCATCTCTATGCGGACGACTCCCAAATTTACATGCCCCTAAAAAAGAAAAGCAACAGCTCTCTGACTCCTCTTCTTGACTGTCTAAATGACATAAAGGCATGGATGGCTTTTAATTTCCTGTGTCTAAATGAGAAAAAAAAAACGAGGTCATAGTGTTTGGACCCAATGGCCCTGGTGCTATACCTGCTGACTTAGGTGCACTGCAGCCCTATGTTAAACCAGTTGTTTCCAACCTGGGCGTCAAGTTGGACAATGCGCTAAAACTTGACAAACAAATAAGCGCTGTGGTCAGTTCCAGTTTTTATCACCTGAGGTTGCTCGCTAAAATAAAGTCTGTGCTTTCTTTTAGAGACTTTGAGCGTGTCATCCACGCTTTCATTTCCACTCGTTTAGACTACTGTAATGCTCTTTATGTTGGTTTAAACCAAGCATCCATTGCACGGTTACAGTTAGTACAAAACGCTGCAGCGCGGCTCCTTACAGGAACCTGCAGGCGTGACCACATCACACCAGTGCTGTCTTCTCTTCACTGTCTCCCCATTCAGTTCAGAATTGATTTCAAGATCCTTTTGTTTGTTTTTAAATCATTGAATGGGTTGGCACCCCAATACCTTGCAGACCTCTTGGAGGTCTACAACCCTCCAAGGTCTCTGCGCTCCACGGGCCAGTTGAAACTGGAGCCCCCAAAGGGCAAAACAAAAAAGACCAGAGGCGACCGAGCATTTTCAGTCGCAGGTCCCACCTTATGGAACGCACTCCCCTCCCAAGTCAGACTGGCCCCCACCATCGAGATCTTTAAATCTCGTCTGAAGACACACCTGTACGCCCTGGCTTTAAATTCCAGTTGAGAGTTCATATGGTCTTGTTTTGCTTATTATTTTCACTGTCTGATGCAGCTGCGTCTTTTATTGTCAGTGTTGTTTTCTACTGCTCTTTTTACTGTATTTCATGTTTTGTTGCTTTTTTGTATCTTAGCCTTTGTGTATTTAGCCGTGATTCTATGTACAGCACTTTGTAAACTCTGTTTTTAAAAATGTGCTATATAAATAAAGTGGATTGGATTGGAGTGGATGATGTCTTGGTACAGTGGACAGGCGGTTAGGAAGTGTAGCTCAGTTTCCACTTCATTTTGTGTGCAGTGTGTGCAAAGTCTGTTTTCTCTGGGGAGCCAGGTGTGCCTATGGCGGCCTTTCTCGATTGATTGATTGATTGATTGATTGATTGATTGATTGATTGAGGAGTTTATTAGCAGTTTGCAATAGAACAAAGTACAGTTTCATGACAGCACAAATCACTGGTACAAGGTCAACTAAAAGGAGACCCTAGTAAGCTTTACGGCTTAATTACACAGGAACCACTTTATGTATCTCATATGACATTGAAATACAGACGGATAGAACACAGTACTTTACATAGGATAACATCACTTACAAAAGCAGGAAATGGGGAGAAAACAAGGGGGGTGGAAATTTGGGGGCTTAGTCTATTTACAAGTTTCGAGTAGCAGTCGCCTGAAGGTGACTTTTCATACCAATTTTGAAGGAGGTTAGGGTCCTTTAAGACTTGTGGAAGGGCGTTCCACATGTTGATGGTATAGCTGGAGAACGAATTAGAGCCTTGTTTATGATAAATCTAGGTTGAACATGATTATTGGAGCTGCCCCTGGTGTTATGATCGTGGACATCTTTGACCTTTAGGAAGTAGTTTGTCAGGTACATGGGTATCTTGGAGGTGTAGTGTATCTTGTACACCAGGCCCATTGCAAGATGCTGAACTCTGTCAGCTACTTTGAGCCACCCCACACTTTTGTGGTGATGATCGGTAAGGTGGGTCTGAGGTGGAAGACCAAGCACAACCCTAATTAGTTTGTTCTGGGCTGTTTGGAGCTTTAACTTTAAGGCAGCTGGGGCGTCGCGATACCAGACAAGGATTCCGTAATCAACGAGTGACCCAATGAGAGATCCGCACCGTGCCCCCTTACCTTAATCCTTTTAGATAGCCTTTTAAACCACCCTTGCTATGATGAGAACATGGGCTAACGTGCTAGTGCATGCTGTGGTTGTCTGTCTGTGTGTTATATGTGTGATAATGTGTCCTGCTGCCCAGAAGAGGCTCTTTCCACGTTGCTAAGGCGGAAACAGTGCTGTATGCATGCCGTGGTTCTGTCCTGCTTCTCAATGTATAGAATTTAATAGAATATATTCCGCCCGTTTCTGCCCGTCAAACACGGGTACCCGTCGGGTATCCGTGGGGCCCCAACCCGTTGCAGGACTCTGCTCCAAGGTAGCTTTCTTTCTGCTGTTTAATTTGGTTTTGTCCAGTAAATTGTCTGGGGTTGGCTAAACGCACACGCACGCGCGCACGCACACTATAGTTGTTGGTTGGTTCTGGTGACAACATAATCTATTACTGCAGAACAAAATGGACAGGGTTTTAAGTTCTATTCATATACAAACTCGTAACGTAGCACAAAGCTATTTTTTTTAGAAATTGTAAAAATGTGTGTAAATCTTTGAATATATATTTTTATAATTGTATTTAAAATATGTTTTAAGTGAACATTTTTAACTCCAATCTTCGCTTCTGGGGGTCCTTGGAACAACATAGTTGGGGGAGAAATGGAATGAACTCATGACCCTACAGAAACAGCTAAAACTGACCGTTCTGCTTCTCAGGCCACACTGTCTCAGGCTTGGCGGGGTGACATGAAGAAGGACACAACATGGTGGAAAGTCCTTCTTGGCCTTTTCTGCCCCCTGCTGGTCTGGACCAACCTCATCACCTTCAGGTTATCAACCTGTCTTACATGTTTAACACAATAATACAATTGTTGTTCCATATGCATATTATACTTGTTACTAAAACTATATGTTAATTCACTTCATTTAAGACTAAGTTGAGTGGGTTTATGATGATGCTCCACCTTGCAGGGAAGATAAAAAGGCGGAGTCAAAGTCAAAATGGCTTATGTTCTGGAGAGCTCCCATCACCTCCTTTGTGGGAAATGCAGTGATGTACTTCCCCTTCCTCTTCCTGTTTGCCTACGTGCTGCTGGTGGACTTTAAGCCACCACCCCCTAGTGGGCCGTCCATCAGTGAATACGTGCTGTACTTCTGGGTGTTCACCTTCTTGTGTCAGGAGATCTATGAGGTGAGTGCATTCCATGTGTTAACTCAGCCATGAATAAATAGGTTGAAACATGTCACTAAAGTCATAGAAGGTAACTTTGCCCTGTGACTGATGGTCAGTTGGAGACCCCAGAGGGGGCGGGGCCCATTTATATTGAAAGGGGTGAAGCATACATTATAGGTTGCCTGTGCATGTGACGTATTTAGCTGTAATCGATCAGCTTGATTCAGTTTGATTTGTTTATGAACTTTCAGGCTTTCTTCATGCGTCAGCGTCACATGACTTTACGCCAGAGGATGAAGCTGTACAGGAAGGATGTCTGGAACAAGTATGACCTCACTGCCATCCTTCTGTTCATTCTTGGTCTTATCAGCAGGTTGGTACAAATATGTATTATTAGGTATGTACTAGTGCTTCAAGCAAGGACAGAAAACGAAGAGGGTGAAAAAAAAACAGTACATATTTTACTGTATGGGTGATGACTTTGGCATCAGGACTCATAATCAGGGGTCAAAGTGGCTTGAAGTTTTTGCCAGAACTATTCTTATAATTTGTCATCCAACCACAAATGTTCACTAGTGTGTGGTTTGGTTGTGAGGGAAAAATAATTAATCAATTAATGAATATTACATTAAACGCACCCTTTCCAAGCTGTAGTGTTTCACTGTAACCTATTAACTGCTCAGTGACCTGCTCTGGTGTATAGTCCACCTTCTGTATCTTGTCATTTAGACACACACCCATGCACGCACAGACGCACTTGTCTGTTTCCGTATCCGTTCTGGACTGGATCTACAACCGCCCAGTCTAGTCGCGCACGCATGCGCACCACAGACAGTGACGTCTCAGCTCGCGACTGAACAAAAAGACATAAACACAGTTAACACAACAGATTATGTTGACACAAACACACTGGAGTGATTTAGAAGCACTTCATATGAAATCAAACACTCGAGTTGATTTACCGTGTTGCCACTGTTTTCTTGTTGGACATGAGTTCGTAGCAGTTTATAATACAGGCTTTGGACGGTCCTCTCTCCCTCCTCTTCTTATCGGCACAGTGTTCTGGCGCTGAATCTTTTAGCAGAACACCATACCGGCCCGTTCCGGCCCACTTTCACCACTGCTGTAGTAGTAGTAGTTTGATAATATCCGCTGTAGCCTAGCAAGCAGACATGGTGGAAAAAGTACTAAATGTATTTACTTAAGTAAAAGTATCAATAATATGTCCAATAATGTCCAATAATATGTCTCTCAATGACTGGACAAATAGCACAACCTACTGCTTATTTCATGAACTATCTACCAATAATCGCATTTCATCAGTGGATGGGAAACTTAATTTGCTTTCTCTTTTTTTCCGAATTTCTGATCATTTGCTTCCTATTTTCAAAAAACTTTTATGGAAACGCAGCTATTGACTGGAAATGATGCAGAATTAACTGGGTTGTAACCGAGAACAGAGCATGTTATATTTATTACAGACTGTCTGTCTGGATAGATGGATATCCATATACTGTAGTTAGAGCTTTATTCACTAAATATGTCATAAATATTGGTATGTTGATATTTTACTGTTAAATATGGTCAGCACACATGGACCACAGAAGCGACACTGCCATCCATCCGATTACATACAGCATGACTGAAGTAAATAGACCATATTCACACCGCGGCCATCTTGGATCACATGACTTCCTGGGATAGCAGCCTGCATTACAAACCATTGTGAACAATGGAGCGATGGTCCCAAAATATGAGTTCTGTTCAATCAATTTCTTTTTCCCCAAATTGACAAAATGAATGGGCAGATGACAACATCAACATCCCCAAAAGGATTAAATAGAAGGGTACATCCACAATATTCATGGTAGTTACGTTACAACCTTACTGTGTACAAAGACTTGCTATCTGTGCAGTGCTTGCTCCACTATCATTAACTATTTGTTGTTAGATTTTTTCTGATTAATATGCAAAAATCGCGATACAGTAATATTAACTATATGATGGCAGAGCAAGCACTAGTCTGCACAGATACTGTAGCAAGTCTTCGTACAGAGTAACACTGAAACCCAACTACCATGAATATTGTGGATATACCCTTCTATTTAATCATTTTGGGGATGTTGATGTTGTCATCTGCCCATTTGTCAATTTGGTAAAAAGAAATTGGTTGAACAGAACTCATATTTTGGGACCATCGCTACATTGTTCACAATGGTTTGTAATGCAGGCTGCTATCCCAAGATATATTATATAAGAAGGTATGGTCGCCAAAACGGCAGGGCATCCGCCATTGACGCTCATGGGAGCCAAAACTGGGACCGGACGTTGTGTGAACTGCAATGGAGTCCATGGCAGAAGGATGACAGCCAGCTGGACCATGCTTGTGAATAAATTATTTCTGAAAGTTTGTCTCCTTTGTCAGTTAATCGGTCCAGGAATATAAAAGAATGCATATCACAGGTTGTTTTCCAATCAATTGTTTTTTTGTGCACACTGTATCATTTTATTGGGGCATCTAAACAGTGTCATCCTCCGTCATGTATCATTTCTGGTAGTGTTGCCAGGTTCTGAGAAATAAGAAACCAGGCCTAGGAAAACAAAATAACCAACTAGGGCCAGGCAGGTACTCGGCTCTTATGAGCACTTACTGCTGTATTGAAAATAACCATCAACAAGCTATTCACGATATTCCTGGCCATTCTATGGAGGCTGCCATTTTCCTTTTACAGAGGGCGCTGGAGCATTTTTAAACATCTTTTCACTTCCTCCCAAGTCGAAGAACAAGAGATCCCAAGGAAGTGACAGGGAATTGTCTGTTGCCAGATATTGCCAGAGACAAGCGGCCAGGTCTATGAATTAATAATAAGCCCAATAGAATTAACTAGGTTCAGTTTTACTACTTTACATTTACATTTGAAAATAGCAGATCAGCAAGCTCACAATGTGTCACATTGTGACACATTGTGAGCTTGTATATTTGCTATTTAAAAAATATAGAGGAAAGAAAAAACGAAAATAATTTGAATATTTTTGAAACATTTTAACAACACAAATCTGTGTGGCGGTCCCTGGCACCACATATTTTCAGATGGGGGTCTGCGACTGTGGACAAATCTGTTAATCTGGGGTCCTTGATATGAAAAGATTTGGGAACCACTGGTTTAAAAAATATTAGAAAGTAAGCCCAATAAACAACGACACCAATTGCTTATTATAAGCAGACATGGCAACACCGGTTCATTCAGAGCCAAGAGCCCAGAGCGCCTCTACTGACACTTTAATGCAAGGACACAGGAAACCAAATGATGTTTTTTATTTTCTTTCAGGATATGAACAGGAAGCCGGGGGCGGGGCCAGGAATATCGTGAATAGATCTGCCAAGACTTTGATAACTTGTCAAATGCGACATTCTGCATAATGAGCACTTTCTATATTGGTAGCCTACTTAAATTATATTTTAGCATTCATTTTTTTATTCCTGAGTTTAACTTGTGAGATTATTTCTAAATTGCTGTATTGATTGATTACTTACAGTTTGCAGAGACAGGTACAGAGAAGTAGGCTACAGTACAGTACAAGTTCTGCATTTTTTTTCCCAAGTAGGCTATGGCTTGTTTCCATGGGGTCCTTTGTACTCAATTGATCGAGGCATTGATAATATTGATGATACTTTTACTCAAGTAAAAAACGTTGGTACCACCACCACCACTTAGAACCACTGGTTAAAACAATAAAAAGCCCATTCCCTTGTTACTGCATATCCTATGCAAAGTAGCCTACTGTGCTCCATTGGT